>NC_041339.1:400000-757500 GCF_004354835.1 Perca flavescens
TTTTTCCTCTGTGTGGGCATAAATGTCACCCTGATCAGTGAGTGTTATTGTGGTTATTGTTCGCTTAGATACTATTTAACAGCATAATGTTTTATGGTGTGTCACTGACACTGTTTCTCCATTTCACTTGCTTTTTATGCCTCAATTTTAATTTTTGTGTTGTTGCTTCTGGTGATAGTGTTCTTCTCATTTCTTTGAATAACCAGCTCAACGTCAGTGATGTGAAGTCACATTGAGATATTTCCGCACAGCGCTGCTTGAAGACGACATCCTTTCAAAATATCAATGTCATCGTCGGATTTCAGTTTGTCCCAGTCAAAGAGCCGGTGTCAGGTTGACACAGTTGTACCATTTCCTCCCCAGCAGCAGTCATAATAGACATGCTGCAACGCAGCCGCAAGACGTGTTGAGTAAGTGGATGTTGTCGTTACCAGACTGCTGTGTACCAATACTGCGGGGTTTACTCCGTTTTCTGGACAAGTTTGCTAAGTAGACCCATGACATCACCATGTCTGAGGCCCCGGTCCTGTTCATCAAACGAGATGGAAGCGAGCTTCAGGCCTGGATTCAGCCTACTGTAGGATGACTGACCTTTGGATGGTGTTTGTTATCGTCATTCACTTTTCCTCGAAGTTGACCCACATTTTCATCTAGTCACTATTTGAACACACACTTGTAAATCTAAATATTGTCCTACCAAAGATCAACTCTCATATCTGTGTTGCTTAGAAACGCATTTCTTTGACCAATGAGCTGGTCATGAACGCAAGGGCAACACTTTCAACATTGTATTATAGTTGTTTGTATAATGCATGAAAACAGATGCACAGTGTATTTTAAGAGCTGGTATAATGCTTCATAATATATCCGGATGTCTCATAACAGCACTATTATCATCATAATCAAGCTGCATCATTATTACAAGTATGATCATTTAGTGGAAACACACAGAGTCTTGTTAAAGGAACAAGAGGAAATACTGGTTCTCCTGAGCCAACAACACAATCTCTCAGCATTCCATATGTGACTGAAAGAGTCTGTGAATTCTACAAGTATAGAACTCCAGAACTCCATAACTGCCTCAGCTTGATGCCTTCATATTTGGGAATGTGGGGATGTTCATGTGATTCCCTTGAAGTTTTTTCAAATTAAAAATTGTATTTTTGCAATCAGAGCCGTAGCTCACGTTGAGGTCACTGAGGTTGTGTCCTGTGTATGTTTTCTGGGAATTTTGGGGATAGTAAGCCTTGTACCAATAAAAACCTTTAGGGTGAACATTAGGACACATTGACACGTCACAGTAGAAAAAGCACAGGTGTTAATAACCTAAATAATGGCTGAATTCCATTTAGTTGCTTTAGTTTCAGGGTCCTGGTATAATGCTGGCTCACAGTCGGTTCACTGCAACACTGTACTACAGCCGAGCCATGGTAATGGTAATGTTATTGGTAATGGTAATGTTATTGGTAATGTTATTGGTAATGGTAATGTTATTGGTAATGTTATTGGTAATGGTAATGTTATTGGTAATGTTATTGGTAATGGTAATGTTATTGGTATTGGTAATGTTATTGGTAATGGTAATGTTATTGGTAATGTTATTGGTAATGGTAATGTTATTGGTAATGGTAATGTTATTGGTAATGTTATTGGTAATGGTAATGTTATTGGTATTGGTAATGTTATTGGTAATGGTAATGTTATTGGTAATGTTATTGGTAATGGTAATGTTATTGGTAATGTTATTGGTAATGGTAATGTTATTGGTAATGTTATTGGTAATTTTATTGGTAATGTTAATGGTAATGTTATTGGAAATGTTAATGGTAATTTTATTGGTAATGTTAATGGTAATTTTATTGGTAATGTTATTGGTAATGGTAATGTTATTGGTAATGTTATTGGTAATTTTATTGGTAATGTTAATGTTAATGGTAATGTTAATGGTAATGTTAATGTTATTAGTAATGGTAATGTTATTGGAAATGTTAATGGTAATTTTATTGGTAATGTTAATGGTAATTTTAATGGTAATGTTATTGGTAACACCTGCATTTACTGCTATGACCAATCAGAATGTTTGCAGTGAAAAAAAGTCCTTTTGCATGATTCCAGTGTTCTAGTGTTTGACTATGAATAAATTCAAACTGACCACTTGTCGGCCAACAAACATGATATAAAAATATAAAGATTTAGTATTTATGAAAACGGTATTCTTGGCTGTGCTAGCCGTCTATCCACATATTAAAACAGTTTTAGCCTAGCCTTTAGCAGTACTCTAAAATATTTGCATTGTATTTGAGCAAATATACATTTAAGGACGAGTAAAAAATATAAATTCACCCACTCTCCTGGAATAATAATAATATTATAACACTTCTGAATACAAAGTATTTCATTGAAATCCTACGCTGCCACATTGTCTGAAGAGTCCATTCATTAGCAGAGGGCTGCATACCACAAGCAGTCAACCGGGAACAAACAGGCTTCAATTAGGGTCACGTTCATAATACACCTTTTGTATTTATAATATTATTATTAATAATAATAATAATAATAATAATAATAATAATAATAATAATAATAATAATAATAATAATAATAATAATGATAATTGCAATGTAGTCCTTTTTATTTTCATATTTCCAGGCTTAGGTCACGCTCTTGCAGGTGAGTGTTGCACAGGCTCGCGCGTGACTCAGACTGTGTGCGCGGGACTCGATGTTCTCCGTTCACAACTTCCCAAACATTTGCGCGTGGAGCTGTGGGCTGAGTCACATGACATCACTCCCCGGGGCCGGGGGAACAAAGACAAGCTGTGACAGCGGACTCCCGGAGCTCAGTGGAGCGCGCTAGGACACGAGCTCAACTAATGGACCTACTTCCCTCCAAAGACATGAAGAGAGCCAAGACGCGGTTCAGCAGCATAAAGGTAGGCACCGCTACTAGAACCGGGCCGGTTTGAACCCGCAGCACTTGGTCCCTCATTGTTTATGGAACCGTTTGAGCTAGATTTATTTGAGAAGATTGCATAACCTTACACAGATAATAATGCTCAATTATCAAAAAGACAAGTGATTTCATGGGGATTCTTTTTCTCTAAAAACCTGAGCACAGTGTTGCACAGCTCCATCTTAGTCTGTCATTATGCCTAAAAAAGTTTTTATTCTAAGTATGTATTTGGGTTGCCTTGACAAACCTGTTAGACGGAGCAACGAGCAGGTTTGATTTTTGATTAAAAAGATATTACTTTCCATCAACCCGTTCAAAACAATACAGTGGGTTGAATTGTTTTAATGGTAATGCCAAGTCAATAATTAGCCTTTATTTATGAAAAAAAAAAAAAAAAAAAAAGCGCTGCAACTAACGATTGTTTTCACTATAATAAAATCGTCGTGATGTTTAATCTGTAATTTGTGATGTGTAACACATCACAAATTGCTGAAAGATGCCTATCAATACTTTAGAGCTCACGGTGAAATGATCAAACGTTTTGTCCCCCCCTCCCAATGATTCAGTTTACAGTAATGTAAGACCAAGAAAAGCAGCAAGATCTCACATTTGAGAGCCTCCAACAAGAGAATGTTTGGCATTGAAAATAACAATCAATTATCACAACAGTTGCAAATACATGTTCTGTCAAAAGATGAATTGCCATTGTTCACCTCTAGAAATCTCACACAGCTTCAGATGGATTTGGTTGGAGTAAATGTTGACAGTTTTATGTTTCTATCATTTAATACATTGGTGAGTCTCTGAACTGTATCCAGTTCAAAGTTTGGTACATTTTCTGCACCTCAAGCTCAAATATTAAAAGTCTCACTGAACACTGACTTGTGGGAGAAATATATTCCAGCACTGAGTGCCAAAAGGAGAATTAGTACTTCACTGTATGGCAATAATGGGAGAGAAACAGTTTGTTCCAGGGCTGTAAGTAATAATGAGGCAAAACTCCATGCTGCTTGCAGCATAACTCAGCGAGAAATGACATGTCTTCTTCATTGGTGTTGTGTTGTGTGAATGAAGCATGACTAATACACCTATATTCTGTAAGCTTGGAGGACTCCACTAAAGCGACTTCTGAATTCCCAGAAGGTAAAGCTTTCTTTGTGTTTACCTTAAGCATTCTCATACAGACTGTGGTGGGTCCAGTTACTGCAAATCTTCTATTTATCATTTGAAGTCTTCACTTTAAAGCCCCCCCACCTCTGTTGAAACCGAGATGTACAAATATAGAGAGAGTGGAGGGCGGTGAAACAGTATGGCCCAATCTACAGACATCATCCCATTATTCACTTTGAGAGTTCATGGCCCTTTTGCCCATCCTGCACAGTATGAATGTATGTGAAGTTCAAAGCTATATAACAGTATGTTTGCATAATGGGAGTAGTTGTTAATAAAAGCAGGCGAAGCAGGAGGTAATATGTCATACATTTTTGCAAGTCATTCTTCGGCGGTGAGAAGTGGAAGCAGAGGAGTATCTTTGAAATTGCGTCAAACTGTAACACTCGAACTCTTGAGTACTGTTGGCCTCCCGTCTAGCAACTGCAACAAAAAAGTAGAAAATCACATGGAACTAAATCACTTTGCACTCAGCTGAGCCAGCTGGTCAAAAATGATTTCAGAGGAAGCAATCATATTGATCCATCTTTTCTTGACACTAGTACATGCTGTACAGCGCCGTGCTCTCTATAGCTTCATCAGGACATTCTGTTTGTTTTTTTAACAACTTTGTGCTTATCTGCTGTGGCTACACCCAGGTTTCACTATCAAATTCTCCGTACGGATATCTATGCAAACATCCGAGCCAAGTTTCTGCTTGGGGACACTTCATGTTTACATCCTGATCAGTGGGACAAGAAATGTTGGAAAGCTTCTGAGCACCTGAGCACGTGGCTCATGTTCCATCATGGTTAAGCGTTTTGGGGAATACGCTTATTCGCTTTCTTGCTTAGTTAGTTAGTTAGTGATTGACAGGTCGCGTGTAGCCACGCCCCTGCTTTATCGTCTCTTTTACAATAAATGGGACCATCATTTACTAAATGAGCATCACGCTGTATTGAAGAAGACCTGAAACTAGCGATTGAGAGCATGAACTTGTTAGGAAAATGTTTACTGAGGGTATAAATCAAGTGAGAAGTAGGATCATTTCGCCCATAGGCCCTTTATGCAATCAGACTTCTTTTTGGAGTCAGTAGAGTCGCCCCCTGCTGGAAACGAGATAGAATGCAGGTTTGAGACACACATTGGCATCTCCATTGACTTCACTTCTCAGGCCCGGAAGTTGCCACTTGGCCTGAACACACTTTTAGGCTGCTACATAAAAAAGGGGAAACGGCTAACCTGGCTCTATAAAAGCTAAAAAGCTAACACACTCTTATTAACACATTATATCTTGCTTGTTTAATCTGTACAACTCAAGTGTAAAAACAACAGGTTGTGGTTTTACGTGCCAGGCAACAAGACTTGAGGAAGTCACTGCTCCCAGCCAAGAAATAACTTGGCCCACATAAATCCATAACCTGTCATTTTGACACTTGAGCTTGTTGTACTGATTAGCTTCAGAGGTGCCTGTAGGCTTGATTTCCTACCTTCAGACAGAGCCAAGCTGTTTCCATCCTTTAGGCTAAGCTAACCGTCTACTTGCTGTAGCCTTATATTAAGTGGACAGGCATGAAAGTGATTTTAATCTTCTTATCTAATTCTCTGCAAAAAAAAGTGAATAAGCATATTTCCCAAAGAGCAGAGCAGCAAAACCTTTTTATGTCTGTTTCACAATGAAGGGAGGTGATTCTGTGGCTGTTTCTTTCAAGTATACCCGTAGCCTTCCTTTATTTAAAAAAAAAAACCCTATTTATATCCAGTGTCATAGCTACAACACGTGTCCCTGAAATAAAAGCTTTCAAATTCAAGTATAAACTTCCCTCAATTCTTCCCCTCGCAGCAGGGTCAAAGGCTGGGACAATGACGTCCAGAGAGAAGGAGCTGAGAGTGTTCAAAAAGGATAAATATGTACATAATCTACAGAGGATTCAAATCTGCCCCACCGCTTCCCTGCTTGCCAACATCAAATAGGCTTAAATCACTTGTATTAACAGTGTGGCTAAATAATAAATCCTGCGTCTTCACAGTGGGACCCAGTGTTGACACGGTGTAGCGCTGAGCACCAGTTGTAATGTTTCTACATGTTAGAATACTCTAGGGAGATCTGATCCAAGTGGGCAATATTCCTTCATCAAGAAAAATGGACATGCTCTATTTTATCATTAATATTAATTGGGAGCAACAGTTTTTTGTTGATTTTCATGATAATGGTGAAATATTGCACTTTGATGGATTATGTGTTATTATTATTATGTGTTGTGTGTGTGGCCCAAGAGTTTAAAAGCCAAATAGTCAGGAAGCCAGAGACTTGTCTGTGAAACATAATGTTTGTATCAAGCGTTATCTGCATAAAAATATAAATCCCACTTCGTTAAAGGCTCAAGTGGATTTTAAGTTGACCTGAAGCTTGCATTTATTGCTGTTTTCATTGCAAATTCACTCTTAATCTCGACACGTATGTTCAGCGTCATTTGTGCATTCATGACCCCCCCAAGCAAAGACGTAGGAGGGTCTTCTAGATAACTGGGAGCACGTCCAGTGGGCGCCATTGATCTTTCCATCTCGCTGGATGTGAAGAGAAGAGTCCAAGAAACAAAATCATACAATCAGAGACACATATATACACTTCAGACTAAGACATTGACAATAATTCTGAAACTTTTTTGGAGAATTTGGAGAGAATACCAGATGAATAACTGCTTTGCCATAAGACATTATTTGTCATATTGTGAACATTTTCATCAGAACAGCTTCTGAAACCAGAGGGGGGAAGTAACTCAAGACTTTACAAGTAGTCAGATTAACAAACAAGATGATGGAGTGTAAATGAGTGAGCTTTAGACGCTAACCGTCTCCCGGCGGCAGCTTCATATTTAGTGCACACATGAGCGTCGGAAGTAAAATAGAATCATTTCCAAAATGTCAAACTATTCCTTTAAATATGCAATTTATTCCAAATCATTTTTTTTGACTTTACTATACTAACTCTGCTTAACATATAAATTGGCTGTTAATTTGGTGATGGCTGCATAATGGCTTGTAAATATATAATGAGATATGAATATGATGCATTGGTAGAAATTACCTAACAGTTGTTAAAATTATCATATCAACCAGCTACAACATTAAAATGCTGCTTGTTAATAAATCCGTTTTAATGATTTATATATATACATATGGCCTCATTTTCCACCTCATTTAATCATTTAATCCATCTATTTTCTTATTTTTTACAATATGTACATTGTAGCCATAAGAAAGTTGTTTCATGTCTTTGAGATGTGTGAATGTAAATGAATGTGAACGAGTCCAGGCCTGATGCCCTGCTACCATGTCTTTTGTGAAGCAGCTGTTTCACGTTGCACAGATAGTATTCTTCTCTGATGTTTAAGTATGTACTCCATTGGGTGAACTTGACATCTTGTTAGTGTGTGGCTAAGGAATGTTGTGTTGGGTCCTCCGGTATTTTTCCGAGACATCACATATGGGATGAAAATGTTATTCCTCTGAATTGGTGGAATATGGGAGGAAAATGTTTTAGGCTTTGAGTCAGATCTGCCTCGATGTGAGTGCAACCAAGCGTCTCTTGTAGCTGAAAATGGCACAAAGACTAGGGCTGGGTATCGTTCAGAAATGTTCCATCCCGGTACCAGTACCAATACCGTGACTTTGATACCGGTTCCAAAATGATCGATTTTCGATACCAATTTTATAAAACAAAAAGAAATTACAACATTACCCATTACGGCACAAATCTTTTGATTTATTTTTCACGAGTGAGCCCCGTCTCTGTGTAACGTAGAGTTTTTCCTGCCTGTCTCTACAACATGTAACGTTAGACAGCCAATCATTATTAGATCATGGTAGAAGCATGCTGCATGCTTATTGGCTCACTGACGCTGATGAGATTTACTCCTTAAGTATTGAAATTGGGTACTTAATGAGTTTTAAGCATTTTTCAATACTCGATACTTCAGAGGCAATTCCGTCAGATCGAATTTGGTACACAGCCCTACAAAAGACACTTGACATTTACGACGTTTACCTATTTTCCTGTCTGTCTGTCTGTCTGTCTGTCTGTCCTAGCTGTTTGTCCTGTGCCACGGCCTCCTGCAGTTCTCTCAGCTGCTGTACAGCTCCTACTTCAAGAGCACCATCAGCACAATCGAGAGACGCTACGGCCTCAGCAGCTACTCCTCAGGAACCATTTCCTCTCTCCACGAGGTAGGAGCCAACAATAACATACCCTCACCCAGCCTGAAATCATGATAGCTTTATTTCAAGGATACCGATGACAGAGGAGGATTTGGTGAACAAGCAACAAGTCAAAATAACACTTCCTGAATTTAAGCCAGACTCAAGTATTTTGGAAAAGTTTTATTACAGATACGTGAGGTCAAGGAAATGATAAAATGTACCGTACGTGCTTATTGTCGTGGGATTGTTTTATGCTCAAGTGGGATTTAAATCCATCACACAGTTAAATCTTTTCCAGTTGTTCCAAGTATGCATGACCACCACTTGTCACAAATGAAATCACCAACTTCATGTTTGATACCTTAGGGCTTTTGAATTCTTTTGCAGCTCGGATCTTCTCAGACTTTGGCTGCACTTTGGCTGAGTTCTAATGTGATTTACATGATCTGATATGATTGTATGATATTTTATGAAAAAACACAGATCAAAAGATTTTAGTTTTGGATTTCTTTTAAAGTGGATATTTGAAGCTGCTATGATAGATATTTCAATATTAACAATGGATCAAATGACTCTTTGTAATGGAAAATGGGCTGTTCCACACATTATTGTCACCCGTAGCATTACAGAGCTTTTAAGTGTCTTTCTGCTCATCAACCTGGTTTCTAGATTCTGCAGGCAGCTGCTTTTTCAATTTTTAGGTAAAATACTCAAACAAACCAGCACACAAACATAGTGGAGCATTTATATATTTCTCTCAGGAGTTGGTGAAGACCAAACACAGGGCTTGAGCCCCCCTAAAAAGGGTCTAAAATCTTGCCATGCAGTGCAACCCTGGCCACTTCCATATTTAGTACGAGAGTCCATTAGTAATGTTTGAAAAGTAATGGTTCAAGTCCCAGTACGGACCAAAGTACAGAGTGTGGATTGGTAGCTGGAGAGATACCAGTTCACCTCCTGGGCACTGCCAGGTGCTCTTGAGCAAGGCACCGTACCCCCCAACTGCTCAGGGTGCTGGTCCAGCACTGGCAGCCCACTCACTCTGACATCTCTCCATTTGTGCATGAATAGGTCCTGAGCATGTCTGTGTGTATTTCAGGCCTGCGTGTAGTGATTTCTAACAAAACAGAGTGTAAATTGTAATTTCCCCACTGGGGATCAGTAAACAGTATAATTATTATATTATACATTTTAATGCATTAAATGTGAAAGAGAAAGTGCTCCCTGTGGCTCCTCTTTGAAGCATGTGTTTGTGTCCATCTCTTAGATCAGTAACAGTGTGCTGATAGTGTTCCTCAGCTACTTTGGAAATCGGGTCCACCGTCCTCGCTTCATTGGAATCGGTGGACTACTGATGGCTGTCAGCGCCATGATCCTGACCTTACCTCACTTCTTGTCCCAGCCCTACGAATACGACTCTGTTTTACACAGTAAGAATGTACTGTCAGCCAGTGTGACTCAGTCCAGACCAGGGGACTTATGAATGTACAAATATGTCAATGCAATTTATGAGACTATACTTTAAGGTTCGTCTAGAACCCTGCAGCAACTCCTCAGCAAAGGCTCTGTAGCACTCAGCAGGAGTCAAACAAGTAACTGCTGTTTGACTTTCTGTACTGCTGCAAATGATGTATTTAGAAAGCCTTGCCAGTGCTCTCCAGCTGAACTTCATAAATCAGAAAGAAATTTCAGAATATCTATGCACTCCCTGAAAATTTCTGAGATTAGAGTTACCTCCAGGGCATTTCATGTTGAGATGTTCTGACTATTTTTTCCCTTCCCGACACCTGAACTTCTGTATCTGCAGATACTGAGTACCGATCCGATACCAGTGCGTTTAAAATATGTATATATATATATATATACATATTTAAAACTCTTTCCTTTGTAAAGCATGAACAAATAAATACAGAGAATGAATGCCATAAAACTTTCTTTTTATTATCTAGTTTGACAGTCATAACGAAAAAAGAACAAATATAAAGTCAACTACTAATTACATTTTTTGGATATATTGGATCGTGCGTAGAGTCGCGTACTCGCCCATACCAGCATTTAAGGCAGCATTGGAGCCATTTCCAATATTGGTATCGTATCGGAACAACTCTAATCTAATTTGTAACAACAATCTCCCTCTTCCGTCTTTATTTTGACCCCCATGGCGTTGTACAGAGTGTCAGTGAAGGGCCAGAGAAGCTTCAGGAAATTAGAAGCAGTTGGACATCTGCATCCACTGGCTTGTCATTAACTCTCCCCCACTTTGTCCTCCCCTCTCCGCCCATGTGTGACCACCTGCTGTGATCCAGATCGCCCTGACATTTGCAACCTGCAGAGGAACTCCAGCAGCCTGGAGACTTGTGGCCGCGACGAGACCAGGCGTCTGGCCGACACTACCAACCTGTGGCTGCTCATGGGCAGCGCCCAGCTGCTCTTTGGCGTGGGCTCGGTGCCCATCCAGCCCTTTGGGATTTCCTACATAGATGATTTTGCTGGGCCTGGCAACTCCCCTCTTTACATAGGTGAGAGGAAGATGAAGTGAACACAGTCTGAGGCTCATGGTGTTATCCTGGGTGATTCTGCATGTTACAAAAAGCTTTTTAATATACAGACTTTTTAACATTGGTATTTTGTGACTTAATTTTTTTAATTAAAATTTGGTTTTAAAAGTAGTTTTCAGGTAATAAGGTTCAAATGTTTCATATTCCAAATAGCAAAACTGATTATAAAGAAAAAGAATCTGGCTACCTTAGTGTATTCTAAATATATAATATGAAAATCCTATCACATTTTTAAAAGGGAGTTTCTATATGCTTTAATTTTCTGCAGAAAGCAATGATTCTGTTATGAAACATTTAGACAGTTTAGTCCTGTTTGTTTTAATACACAAAATCAACTCATCAACGTGTGAAGGGAGATATGTATATATATATATGAGCACAGAAACATGTTTTTAATTTAACATCAAAGATTTTGATATAGTTCATAAAGGTTTAGTTAAACAGCAACAATCTAAAAACATTGGAAAGATGCCTCTCTAATTAGCAGATGTTTTCTCTCCTTGTTCTACAGTTCTTTCTGTTTGGGGCTGTCTGTCTCACTGCTGTTCTTCTTTAATATCTTCTTTGATATCTTTTCTGCTCACAAATTCACATCTACCCTTTTTATCTGGACCAGATAGAGTCATCAGTGTCAGAGCTCTGAATGTAGTTTCTTTCAATCACAGTGTCGGCTGCAGTACACAAGTTATAAACAGACACATCCTCAGTTAGGAGAGTTTGCTAAAATGTTCAGCCACTAGCAGTTAGAAACCTAAAATCATCCCAGCGAACATTAAATATTAGCTTTTCACAAAGTTCAAACAAGATACATAAAAGTATTCCAGCAGTGTTTTTCAGTTTCATTTATAATGTTTTCTAATAATGCTAATGTTTTCAGGTTTTTCAGATTAAGATTAAGCAGATTTTTATGATTTATTTTCAGTCCCTTTATCCACAGTCACAGAGCAGGGCAGAGCCATGGTAAAGAGACTAAACCTGATTGGTTCTCTTGTAAAGAGCACTGTTTGGTGGACCTTTTTTTCAGATTTAATGCCATTACTGCATAATGTGTTGTACAACGGGCAGTGTGCAGTTGTGTTGGCTAGTGGCAATCTCTGCATGCATCATGAGCATGTATGTATGTATGTATGTATGTATGTATGTTCCTCGTTGTGTTGAATCATTTAAACAGCAGATATTGTTTGTTTGTCCAAGAGAAATTTCCTTTAGGATAATAAAAATCAATCGTATCCTATCCAAAATAAACCTTTATTTGTCAAAGAATAATGCCATATGAATACTAATTTTTGACACACAAAAATATGGAAACTTATCTTTGTCAAGACAATTAAAAAAGCTGAACAGTACTTCAGAAACTCTTTATCATTCACAGCCATCCTGTTTGCTGTATCTGTATTCGGGCCTGCTGTTGGATACCTGCTGGGCGCAGTCATGCTGCGGTTCTATGTGGACGTGGACAAAACTGGTTTTGGTAATCTTCCATCCCAAAGTTATTTTATAGACCGGTTACAGCAAGAAAGATGGTTGACTGTTTGTTTTTTGACTGTGTCTAAGTGTTCAGCGGTGTTTCTTGCAGGAGCTGAACAAGAGCTGATGCAGAGTGATCCCCGCTGGGTCGGTGCCTGGTGGATGGGCCTGATCCTCACCTCCGGCTGCCTGGTTCTCACCTCCATCCCCTACTTCTTCTTCCCTCGTGGAATGCCTTCAGAAAATAATGTAAGTCACACTCTCACTCACAGAGCTCTTTTAGATCAAAACAGCTCTGTTCATTCATTGAATGTATCTGTGGATTGTGAAAAACACAGTATATCGCTCATTTTCTCATATATTTTTACTGACACCTAGTGGCTTTATTGCATTAAAATGTTCCTCTGTTTTTTTTACTATCTTGAAGGCACAAAAGGTTTCTCAATGTTAAAATATAACTCCACATTATAACTGGCATATTATATAAGCACTTTTCAATTCCCAAAAACTAATTTCAACTTAATTATTTTGACATTTTACAATTTTACAACAATCTGCAGAAAACATTAGTCATAGATAAGATAAGGCCTTTCACATGCTTGTGAAACCATATTTGGCTCTTTTAGCTTTGTCCAGCACTTGACCTGGTAAAAATAATATGGTTGTTGTTGTTGTAAAGAGTGCTACTTACAGGGATACTTTGCCGATTTCAAACCAGCTCTGTGTCATGGCAGTGGCAGTGTTGGCATTGTGTTCAGATATACAGTATTTGGATTCCCTCTGAGGCGCTGGTGCAAGGAACACGGAGCAGGCGCGGGGAGGGGTAGGGGGTTTGCTGAGATCTGCCGGGTGAGGCAAAATGCTTCGTGGAGGTCCGTCAAGATCAACTGGAACTGGCGCCACGGAGGGAAGCTAAACACTGTGTATCGAATCACACTGGCCACACTGCCATGACACAGAGCTGGATTTAAATCAGCAAAATATCTCTTTAACATCCACTCTAAAATCAATTGAAATGAACACATTTGGAACATGACGGGCGGTGTTGATGAAGAGGTACTAGAGGTTATCTGATAGCATGTGGTGTGTGATAGATGTGGCATTTAAATGTTT
Source organism: Perca flavescens (assembly GCF_004354835.1). NCBI lineage: Eukaryota > Metazoa > Chordata > Actinopteri > Perciformes > Percidae > Perca > Perca flavescens. The sequence continues at coordinate 413,440 of NC_041339.1, forward strand.
GGTTTCTTATAAAACACACATTAAAATTAAAAGTGTGTATTTTAGTTTGAAAAAGCCTCAGAAAGTTGTCTTTTAGGGACAAAAACTCTACCGAAATCTTCCATTATGGTGTTTGACAGCGTAGGGTGATTTTGATTGCATGAACACTGTGGAGCTATTGCACAGAGCTGTCAATTCAGTCTAATGTTCCCACGTCACATGAATGCAGCATGAAGAGACGGGGTTGTGGGCGGGGAGAAGAGGTGAAAGAAAGAAACCTTTGAGGTTTTAACTGGTAATTCATTTCTTCCAAGTAAGAACAGGACTGATGGGATTTGCAAGCGATCCTCCAGATTACTGGACATGCCCTTGTATTGATTACATACATACAGCATATATGTGTCTTTAATATACAATTCATACTGCATGCTATTTTCCAGGTGGGTGGAAGTGAAACTGACATGAATGATGACTTCAAGAAGCCAGATACCTCTTTACTTGATTTCCTGAAAAGTAAGTTTATTGTATTCAGAGTGTAAAGGTTCCACCTTTTAGAGCCACAAACTGACTCCACATAGCTTTATATTGTTAACATGTTCTCTAACCGACAGAGAGTTTTTACTGAAGTCACTTCCATTATCAGTGTAATAATCAGTGTGTCTGTATGTGATTGTGTCTGATCAGTGTTCCCCAGAATGTTTGTCCACCTCCTGTTGAGCCCTCTCTTCATGATGCTGGTCCTGGCCCAGTGCTGCTTCTCCTCAGTGATCGCAGGTCTCGCTACATTCCTCAACAAGTTCCTGGAGCGACAGTACAGCGCCTCAACCGCCTACAGCAGCCTGCTAGTCGGTAGGTACTGAAGGAGTGCAAAGCTTCAGGAAAAGATCCTATAATGCTTAACTGCTCAAGATCAAGGTAAACTTTATTATCCCACAAGGGGAAATTCATGTGGTCATTCATTACGCACCCTTGTCACGACATATAGACACCACAGACGAACCAATAAACATGTATAGAGAAGAAAGTAACAGTACTACAGAAATGACAATAACACAAGTCGACAATACAAAAAATAAACAATACTACAGAAATGACAAAGGCAATCCGACATTTACGAAACATTAAAAAAAAAAAAAAAAAAAAAAAAAAAAAAAAAAAAATATTTTCAGGTTTCAGCTTGCATTCATTGTCAGTTGTTGAATAATTCAAAGTAACGTACAGCATGGTATACATTAAAGCACTTTTATGGAAGGGAAATAAAACTGTTAAAATCATTTAATGGACACTCTGTGATGGGTAGCTGGAGATAGAGGAGCCAAATGCAGGTAGAGGCAGGCAGGCAGGAGAAGGTTTGAACGTCAGGCTTTAATCCAACAAAAAACAGCAGTACAAAGACTGGAAAACTCACAAAGTAATGGAGGTAGAGCTCAAAAGCAACGGCAGAAGGCGATGCCATGCACAATCTGGTGGGCAAAACACAGGCAGGAACCAACTGACACAAGAGGATACAAGAACGATCTGACAAGACACAGAGGGAAACACAGAGGCTAAATAAACTAGGAAACCAGCAAACCAGGAACAGGTGGGACAACAGGTGAAACACATCAGGGGAGACAGGGTAATCAACAAAGGCGGGAAAACACAGGAAGTAAACCGGACAAGCCAGAAAACCAGGACTATCAAAATAAAACAGGAAACAGAAATATACATAGGGAACGTAAATATACACAATAAATTAAAAAAAAATACAGAATAAATATATAAACAGGCAACCAAAATGTCCATAACTGCAACACACTCTGGAGTGAGCCAGCCTGTTGCTTTCCAAAGAGTGAATTAGGATTGTACTTTTATCTTGACGACAATTTGATATGGGTTTGTGCTTCGTTTAAATTTGCCCCTTTGCAACATTGCATGTATTTACAGTCTACACCTGTCATTTGTGTCAGGATGTCAGTAGTCTGGATCAACGAAAGTACATTTCCAGGATAAAGACTGACATCTGGCGTGTATGTCAGGCCTTCTTCTCTCTCTGTGTTGCCTTTCTCAAACTACGTTTGCTACGGAAAACAACAACAACCTCCAAGCTAGCGAGCTACACGCTGAAAATGGCACATTTTGAAGAACATTTGGATGGTGCAAAAAGGCAGACTGCTTGGTTCTTTTAGGGAATGATAGTAAAGATTTAGAAAGAATGTGTTTAGGACATTTACTCTCTAACTGGGACGTTTGGGGACCGATCAGCGGGATGCTATAAATGAAGTACAAACGGCGATACATTAAGAGCTAATGAGGTGTAACCAAGTATCAGCTAATTTAAATAGCTCACGTTACTGTATTGTGTCAACAGTTAACTTTATTTCATACATTATGTGGCGTTTTCCTTTTGCAGGGTACAAATGTTCCACCAAAACAAGTTCCATCCTGAGACTTTTGAGCAGACGCACTGTTGCTACAACTTAGCGCCCAAGAGCAGCAAACAACCCAGAGCGTTTTTTTTCTCCTATCCCAGAATGTATCTGTGACCTTACTCCCCAGCGCTGTGGAGATGCGAGACTAGGGTGTCAGCAAAGAAATAAAATGGCACACAATGTGTAGAAAACTCCTTTGGACATCTTAAGTAGACAATAATTATGATTCATAATCATGGTTCCCAGGTGCTGTGAATCTGCCAGCAGTAGCTGTGGGGATGCTGATTGGCGGGGTCATCATGAAGAAGGCAGGTCTCTCTCTGAAGACCATCCCACGCTTCTCTGTGGCCATGCTGACCATGTCCACCCTCCTCTGTATCCCTCTCTTCTTCATGGGCTGCCCCACACAGAAAGTCTCAGAGGTCAATTATAACCAGATCGGACAGTATGGGTGAGTGACAAGGGTGGGGTATTCTTACTATATTTAAATCAAGAAACAGCCTGTTGTAAAACACATTATAGACCCAAAGACCCAAAATGTACTACCAGCTCAGTTATGTTTTCAAAGTTAATGCAGTTCAAATTTTGGAGGAAATTATTAGCATTTTATTGGTCACTGTAATAAAATGAGTTAGTGTACCTTCAACATTTTTGTACCAATTCCCTTAAATTGATACAAATATCTAACAATTACATTTTGAACTTCTGTACATTTTTATACTCATTCATCAAATCTGGGAGCATATACAGGGAGTAGACAGGACACTTGATACAGTATAATTCCATTGGGAATGATTTGGGCTAAAATAGGCCAATGTTACTTTTCACCATTACTTCCAACTGCATGCCTAGCGATGAAAATACATCCATGCTTGTGTCGCTGCATTGTTTACACCTAGTTTTGCCTGCTAGCGGTCTTCCTCTTCCCTGTCTTTTGTTGGCACATTGCTACATTTCTTGGCGCATGTCTACCATTGCGTGTAGATCAGTGGAATAGCCTGAAACTGTAACAGTAAAGTGTATTACATTGTCCGCGCTCATGCAAATGCACGTCCATGTGTGTGTGTACAAGATAGAAATAATTCAGGGGCCGCTCCTAAAAACATAACTGCACATACAGGGGACCTTTCAATGATCTGACATAATGCTCATATGAATTTTTATTTATTTTCCTCCAAAAGTCATTACATTGTTTATTTGCTTTCAGTTTTCTTTAGAACTTAATATGTATGTATATATAAAACCTAAAACATATCAAAAGCATATTTAAACCTTAGTGTAATGTCACAAAGTACTAGGATGTATGTAAGTCCAAAGCAAACACATGCTAATGAAACATTGCTTTTGTTTGCCTCTCTCTGCCCTCCACAGGTATCTACCCCTATGCTACTCCAACTGCTCCTGCCCTGCCAGTGACTTCAACCCTGTGTGTGGCTCTGATGGTGTCGAGTATATTTCTCCTTGCCATGCAGGCTGCACCAACTTCACCAAAGATCCCAACAACACCCACAGGGTTCAGGTCAGAGCCTCCGCTAAGCACCTGATCATGGTTTCCTCCAACAGTATAAATACTAATGATAGCTAAAGCTATGTTCAGACTGCAGGCCTCAACGCTCAATATCGGTTTTTTTCCAGATCAGATTTTTTTGAGTGACAGTTCACATTATTTTTTTTAAATGTGGCTCACATCAGGCTCAAGTACTGGTCACGGCCTGAAAGTGACACGCCAACATGCGCAAACTCACTATATCAGGGCAATATTGCTCTACTGCTGAAAAAGGACCGGGACCCCACGAACGTCTCCTCATATAGACCTGTGTCTCTTCTTCCAGTGGAAACCAAACTGTTAAGCAAAATTTTAGCTAACCGTCTCAATAATCATATTTCCAGAATCATTCACCCAGATCAGACAGGGTTTATCCCTAATCGACATATATACTTTAACATGAGAAGACTATTTAACATATTATATAGTCCTCTTCGTGACAAGGAAGATACGGTCATAATATCCCTCGATGCCGAAAAGGCTTTTGACCAGGTAGAGTGGCCATATATGCTGTCTGTATTGGTAAGATTTGGATTTGGCAATTCTTTCATTAAATGGATCAAGATTTTATACAAAGAACCAAAGGCCTCTGTAGTCACAAACCTAAATAAATCTGGTCCTTTTCAGCTTTATAGAGGGACACGCCAAGGTGATCCTTTGTCTCCATTTATCTTTGCTCTTGCTCTGGAACCTTTAGCCTCCTGTATACGCTCTAGCCCCAAAATACACCCTATAACACATTTAGGAATTCATCACAAGATCTCGGCCTACGCTGACGACGTTATATTATTTATTTCAGACCCCAAAGCCTCTATATCTCCACTGCTGCAGCTAATAAATAAATTTGGCTCATTTTCAAGATACAAGATAAATTGGTGGAAAAGTGAACTAATGCCATTGTCAAACCTAGTAGATATGACATTCCTCAAGACAACTCCATTTAGAATTGTATCAGATAAGTTCACAAGTCTGGGTATTATAGTCACAAGGAAGTTGAGTCAGCTTCTACGTCATAACTGGGATGTGAAAATTAAGCAGTTGGAGAGGAATATACAGTTCTGGAACACCTTACCTATATCAATGGTAGGGCGTATCAACGCCATTAAAATGGTGGTCTTGCCTAGGTTCCTTTTACATATTTCAATCAATCCCAGTATGTATCCCTCAAAATCACTTCAGACAGCTGGATTCAATTATATTATCCTTTATTTGGTCCGGCAAAATACCTAGGATCTCAAAGAAACATCTTATTAAAAGCCGGTCTGAGGGAGGTCTCGGCCTGCCTCAATTTAAATCATATTACCTGGCTGCAAATTTAATTATTTTTTTCATTTTGGTTGGGGTGTTTACCAGGCAACAACTCGGATGAGATGCCTGCGTGGCTGCAAATTGAACACCTCTCCTGTCAACGCACCTCTCTACCTGCTCTTATTAATAGTCCAGTAAAGATTAAGAAGCACCTGTATAATGATAACCCGATAATTTATAATTCTTTAAAGATATGGAAGCAGGTAGCAACAACTCTGAAAACACCCAAAGTTTATTTGCATTCTCCTATTTGCCGTATCCATGCATTTAAACCTGCACTGGATGATGTAGTTTTCTCGAACTGGAGGGAGAAAGGCATTATCACTTTGAGAAATCTTTATATTGAGGGTCACTTGGCCTCCTTTCAGCAGTTACAGCGGGCATTCCAGCTCCCAGCTTCCCATTTTTTTCGTTTCCTACAGTTGAGACACTTTGTGAGGACTCATGTTCCGCAATATAAATGTAAACCTCAGCATGTAGTATTAGATAGTTTTTCTCAAATCAAACCATACACGAGGGGTGCTATATCTAAATTCTATGGTATCATACAGAATGTGAATAACACATTGTCAGACCCATTTAAGGAGGCTTGGGGGAGAGAATTGGATATGGAAATCTCAGATGAGATGTGGGAGGATTGTATTAAGAACATCCATAATAGCTCAATCAATGCAAGACATAGCTTGATACAATTCAAGGTAGTACATAGACTACATTATTCTCCCTCCAGATTGCAGAAAATATTTCCGGAGGTGTCATCCCAATGTATTAAATGTCAGAGTGAAGTAGGAACACTAACCCACTTATTCTGGTCATGTCACAAGTTACAATCATTCTGGGGCTCCTTGTTTGAGTTTTTCTTTAAGGCCTTTAATCATCCACGTAACCCAGACGCACTCACCGTATTGTTCGGTGCGGCCGATCCAGATAGTGTGAGGAGTAGTTGTGAAGCCAAGGCTATTTCGCTCTCAACATTGTTAGCCAGAAAGCTGATTTTAAAATCTTGGAAATCTGAAAGGTCTCCTACACTTGTAATGTGGTTGAGGCAGCTGGGTAATGTCTTACATTTGGAGAAAATCAGGTAATCATGCGTCAAAGCCGGGTGCTGTTTCTGGGAATAGGGCAGAATTGTGACGACGGTCACACAAAAAATGGGCCAATTTTGCCTGCAGTCTGAGCACAGCCTAATTGACTAAGTTGACCAATTTGTTACTGCATTTAAAAGTTTTACACTTGAATTGTAATTCCTGTTAATTATGAAGATTTTTTACCAACTTGCTGGTGCACAGTATTATTTAAATAATAAATAACAATTCAGTACATTTATATCTGTGCATTTATGTGTTACATTTACAAAGTTAGGAAAGCAATGTTTAAGTCAAGCCTGATGTTGCCTTACACATAAAACAATGATCCCGGTCACTTCCACACAATGAGGCATATTGCTTATTAATCAAACACTGGTATCGGACCGGTATTTGTTACTCGGTATCGGCCGATACCCAAAGCCCAACTATTATTATCGGGACTGAAGAAGTCAAATCGGTGCATCCCTGAATACAGCTTGGCTTTTAGCTGCCTTTGAAATCTGTGGGAAAGTTGTGCAACACCAGAATAACATTGTATAATAAATCATCAGCAGTAATGAATGAAATTACCTGATGCAGAGTAATCATGCCAGGAATGCTAGATAACTTGATTGAAAAGAAAACAATGACTACATATGATTTGTTTTAACAGCAGGGCCTTCAAGTGTATAATTTTCTTCTATAATCTTCTATAATTTTCTTAGTGTGGGATGAGGGAAAAAACATTTTTGGTTCTTGTCCTAGCACTGGTTCTGTTAATCAGCCTGTAAGGGTGTAATTAACCTTTAACTGTGTAGGAGTAGAGTGCTGTAGGGAATACATATGCTGCATTGAGAGTGTTTTTGAATCTGCTCTTCAGGGGGTACACTTGAGCTTTAAACAGTTTTTCCAGTGTTATTAAGTAGATCCTTGGAACAGGAAGTGACTTTGACCTTTGATGCCTCTTTAGATTTGAGACAGAAATGAGATCACAGCATCTTGGGGCAGTGTCCCAGTATTTAGACTTTGTGAACTGTCTGCCAAATGATCCCACATTTCATAGAAGCAGTGATATGAAGTCCCAGACATTAGCCAGGAGCTTCCAGTGCAGGAGCAGTTAGAACAGACAGAGAGACTGCTCTTCTGCTTACAAGGCGCAAGTGGCTCACAATCATTATCCATCAATGCTTATTAGTCACTGAGCATTTGGGAGGTGTTTTAAGAGAGACAAAACGTCAGTATTCAGACGTCACAGCTTGTGAATAATCTTCCGGTGGGTGGATTGTGCGACTACTAATAGAGTATTAGTCCGATTGACTCAGCACATACGCCCGCTGTGTAATACTGCAGTACAAACACAGACAGTGATGGCTCCAGCTAGCTCAATGAATTAAGTCTCAGAATAATTATTTTCTCTTCTTTGTGGACTCAGATTTCCACAAGTGAACAGCTGAAAGTGGAATTCAATCAGGTGCAATTTCTGTATTTTTATTTAATATACCTTATCTCTATGAACAAATATCTGCATATAATGCAACAGGACAAAATTTGAATATGGGAAGCATTCTGGTTTCTCTTTGTAGTCCGAGTATTATTGGTGATGACTATTCATGTTAGAGCAGGCTTTGGTTGCATACAGTAAACGGTCCGTATGGAGAGCAAAAGATGCGGAACCCATTGGCCAAAATGCAATCTTGGAACCAATAGACTATTGTCTGACAATAATGTAGCTTTTTATTAGCTTTATAAAAAAATGCTGGCTACACTGTTACCCCAAAATATTTGTCCCCAGAGGCTTAATCGTCGTCAGACCAATAGCCGATGAGTTCAAAGATTGAATAAACCAACAGAACCGTATATGGTGTTCAGCCTTTCTTACTGTTTAACATGTAATACTCTTGTTTCGAGTAAAGTTCTTTCCATGTTTTCACAGAAAAAAGCAATTCATCTTAATTTGCTTGTTTTGTCTCTTTAAAATAATTGACCAGTTTTTAAAGGAATACTTTGACATCTAGGGAAATATACTTATTCACTTTCTTGCTGAGAAGATCAATACCACTGAGAGAAGGGTGTCGATCTTCTCATCTAACACTCAGCAAGTAAGAGAATACGCACATTTTCCAAAATGTCTTACTGCAATCCCCAGTGGGGAAAATAAGTATTACGGCAGATGTGGTACAACATGACAAAAGTATAATGTTGTATTTCATGTTCTTCAAACAACATTTATCCTATTTCCTTTTGCTTTCTTTGTGGATACAGCTGTATACCAACTGCAGGTGTATATCTGGGAGCCCGAGTAATGCCCGCCCTGCTCCCTGTTCAAACAGCTGCCCACATCTTCTTCTCCCCGTCATTCTTGTCATCTCTCTGGCTTCACTGATCGCCTGCCTCACTCACAACCCCATGTACATGATGGTGCTAAGGTAAGGAAGGATGGCAATATGTTACAGCATTCTTTTGTTATATATATTTTATATCTTCAAAATAAATGTAATGGATGATATGATCTGCTTGTCCCTGGTACAAACACTTACTATTGATGTTACAAAGTTTATATTTTACCCAACAAATACTGTATTAGATGACATACTGTAGCATTGACTTAGCATCTTCTGTTTTTACAAAACGTATGTTAAATATATCCAAATCTGACCGGACATCTTTATTTCTCTCTCCCCCAACCAGAGTGGACCTCTGTCATGTTTTGGAGACTTTAATATCCATTTAGTGACTGCTGCAGTCAAACACTGAGCTGAAAGGCTCCTCTTGAAGTCCATGAAAAGTCAAACACAAACGTAAAAAAATGAGTGTGCCAGGCTCTTGCTATAGGACAGCTAAGAATGAATTAAAAGCAAAAAGTCTGCGAACACAAGTTGGGAGATTTGATGAGAAATTAGTTCTGCAAGGTTTCATAGAGATGCTCAAACTGATTTATTTGGTGATTTTCTACAAAATAAGTGTCGTTTTTTTTCACTTTTTGAAACATAACAACATGTGTACTGATTGATCACTGCTGCTGTTGTCCAGTATTGTATTGTATGAAAGTACACATTCTAATATCACTTCCTGTTCATTTCAGATGTGTTCCCTCCGAAGAGAAGTCATTTGCTATAGGAATTCAATTTTTACTCATGAGAGTATTAGGTAAGTCAGGACACAAATGCTATTTGTTTGTAGTGCTCTATACTCATGCATGATTGAAATGAAAATGATTGTATTAACGATAAACCTTTTGTCAAAGTGCCCAATAAAGCCTCCAAATCCCAAAATGTCCTCTTAGCTCAACTAAAACTAAAGTATGGAGTTGTATGGAGCCTCACAGTATCCAATATTAAATATTTTAAAAGACATTCTGAAATAAACAGCAGAAATCCATTGTGTAAAACATATAAATGAACCAATACATTATGTAGTAATTAAAGAAATTAATTATAATATGTGTATATATATATATATATATATATATATATATATATATATATATATATATATATATATATATATATATAATTTCATATATAATTTCATCAATGTTATGTCTATAGTAACAGTTTTATGTCTTTATTTCATTATAGAATTTTATATTGGAAAAAAAAGTGACATGAAAAGTGGCATCATGAAAATATAATGTGACATGAAATAAAAGTGTTTACTGGAAATATGCTATTATAAATTAAAAACAGACCTGAAAATGGTTATTTTAAAATAGAAATGTCTATAATGAAATAAAAATAAACTACATGAAAACTCTTTATGATGAAAATATGAATGATAAAATGATATGTCATATGAATGACCCGAGTTTTACAAATTTCTTAAAGGATCTCACAAATTATAGGTGAATTTCTATAAAAAATATACAATCAGGGCTTGACATTAACTTTTTGAGGCACTTGTCCTTTGGACAAGTACATTTACGTTTCACTTGTCCATGCATAAAAGTCACTTGTCCGGGTAAAGATTCATCATTTTATAAAAAAAATTGTGTTTTGCTATTGCAGAATTTGAACAAACCGTTCAAATACTTTGACTATTGAGATTGTAAGTCAATATTTTAAATGTTCTTATTGGTTTGAGATTCTTTGTCAATATTCTGAGTTACTAAGTCAATATATTGAGATACTAAGTCAATATTTTGAGTTAAATCAATATATTGAGATACTGAACAATACAGTGAGATATTAAGTCAATATTGAGATACTAAGTCAATATTTTGAGATAAATTAATATATTGAGATACTAAGCCAATATATTGAGATTCTAAGTCAATATTTGACATTTTCTCATTACTTTGAGATTCTTAGTTTATATTCTGAGATACTAAGTCAATATTTTGACCAGAGGTAGTGGTGACTTGATCTTCTACTATATCTAAAATAATTTTGTAGACATAACAATGGATTTTGCCACTAAATGTTGGTGTTAACTTTTTTTATACAATTTCACAAATTTCTACCCGGCAGAGGCTGATTTACCGAAAGGATCCTTTTAAAAAGGTGTAGCTACTTTACAGTTGATTATTACCTGATATTTAATCTGCATATTATTGCTATATTATTTTTTTTCAAAAAGGAGCAAAAAAAAACGACATAATAGAACGGCTTGTTTATTGCTAAGGCAACATTAAATCATTTATTAAAAATGTAACAACAATAACTTATAAAAATAACTTATTTCACCAGTAAGTTCCTGTTAAATGACAAAAACAACCACTGGATAGGAAAAACGGTATTTTACAACAACTTTGAATGCAGCACGACGCTGGCGGGGTGAATTTCAAGTGAACGCAACATCTGTGTTTTTTTGACAACAGCAGCTGCACACTGTCATATGTTCCTCTCCAGTGAAATACAGACACACTTTTACACCGTTTAGCTGTCAGCATTTTAACTGTTTACTCCAGCTGCTAGCTAACGATAGGCTAACGTTACTTGCTGTTGAGTGTAGTGTAAACTAGCGTAACATGCGGCGATGTTTAGGTTGCCTCTAACGTCCGTTTTCGGAGCATCCGAGAGAAGCGCAGGCATTTCAGTGGCACCGCGTTGCAATTCGGTCCGGTAGATAACGGTCGTTAAGGCACCGGTGCCGTATTAGCACCGGGTCTCTCCTTTTCTGTCAACGATGTGGCGAGGAGGTAACGTTAAGGCGGAGTTAGTTAGCAAGCTAACGTTAGCTAACCAACACCGGCAGGATCACCGTGCTTTCATGCTGCATTGCTTCCAGAGAATGAGCTGAACAGCGGGCTGGGTCTAACGTTAGCGGTCCGCTGACCGGGATTGCGGGGGAAAGAAATTATCGTTTCAAATCGGTAACATAGACGTAATGAGTGGCACATGACGTGAACTAACATGGCATTTTACTTTGTTTGAGTTTTAACTTGTCCAGTGGGACAAGTAAATTTCTCTTCCACTTGCCCTACAAAAAATCCACTTGTCCCGGACAAGCGGACAAGCCTTAATGTCGAGCCCTGTACAATGACTTATTTATTTAATATTGTACACTTAAGGACTCTGTACATTTAAGTGTGATGGCATGTGGGGCTGCTGTATGGTGATACAACAAGTAAACATAACAGAACTACATTCCTCGGTACGTTTTAAAGAAAATGTTGGATTGCCCTCTAGTAGTCTATGTCCACAACCTTCCACTTCCGAGATTGCCAGTGGAAATTCTGCCGGATGTCCCTCTTTTTGGACGGATGTCTGTCCTCTTTCTTTGTGTTGGTGTTCTAACCTCCGGTGGATTTGTGAAGACTATGTTTAACTGCTCCTCAGATCTCTGCAGGGTAAATCCAGACAGCTAGCTAGACTATCTGTCCGTTTGGAGTTTTCTCGCGCACGACTAAAACTACTTTGGAACGTACACATGTTCCACCAAAACAAGTTCCTTCCTGAGAATATTCAGCAGAGGCAATTCTTTTAGGAATAAGGCAAGACTGATAGTTTTTAAATTAATATTTTAAAAAAAATCTCACATAGCCTCTGCCGTACTCAAAAGTACCCCTAGGGGTACACGTACCCCTGCAGCTCAACCACATGGGGATAGAAGTGTGTCGTTTACCCTGTACTCTGTTTTCGGTCCCCCTCTCAGCCTGGCTACCTGCCCCTGCTCTCTTCGGGACGGCCATTGATACGTCATGTATCTGGTGGAAGAGGGTTTGTGGAAAGAAGTTTAGCTGTGGTTACTATGACAACAACATCTTGAGGAACCGGTAAGACAAACGTATCACTCACTACGCATATTATATACACACAGGAAATACATCCAAATCACTGCTGACAATTGTTTGTCTTTATGTGTCTGACCGCTGCAGGTACTTGGGCTTACAGGTGGGTTATAAGGTCATGGGTATCGTCCTACTGATGATGCTGGGGTGGAAAGCAAAGCGGACCCAGGAGTACAGTCTGGAGAAGAGGCCTGAAGGACTACTGTGACCCTGCTGAGCGCCCCTGTGTCTCTCAAAGCTTTGCTAGAATATGTTGAAGAACAGTGTGTGGAGCAAAGCTGTGTTAGTAGGAGAAAGCCACAGCCTACACTGACCTCAATATCTGTCGGCCCACTTCCCTACCTAGTGCTTCACTGGTTGGAGTTAAGATGTACATTATCCAAAAGGGAAATATCTGATGTTTTCGGATGCTTTAAAGCTAATGATTGGTATTATATTGAAAATATAACTCACTTATTACAAGTTTTAGAGAGGACAGCTAGAGGGCAGCTAAAACACCTCTGTTGTGTGGTACCTCACAATATTTTACATGCATCTGAGATGAGAGTTCAGATGGATAAATATCTTTGTGTATTACTTGTTCCTATAAAGAAGGAATCTATTCAGGTTTCTATTTCCAATGGGAACATATTCTGTAACTAATTACCTGTATTAGCTTAATATTTAAGTTTATTTTTTATAGATGTTTGTCTCATACACAGAGACATCTGTGATAACTGCAGTATTCTTTTCATATATGATCACATAGTATAACACTTGATTTAATTGCAATGCTAATGAATGATAAGATAACAAGTACACACACTGTTACTCATGAATTGAATTAACCACACACATTATGCTGTCTACTGGTTTGGTTGTATTGGTTACAGTGGAGTGCATAAATGTGTAAGCATTACTGGCAAATACAATACAATTAATCAAGTTAGCGTCAAGTCTTTTATTAATTTATGTCTTTACCTATGTCTTAAAAGCTGGATAGCCAACCAAATGATCCAGGTTTAATGCATGTCCGTTGGTTTTGGTGTTTTAATTAATTCCACAATTTCACACAAGGCTTAGAGGACAGAAGGTTAGGATGGGTCAATAGGGTATGCCTGTGAGAATAGTTGAATAATATTTTCTGTGGCTTTATGAGCCTTCTAAAATATGATAAAATTGCATTGCATTATGCTGTAGAATCCAAGGTTTTCTGGGGACTTAAAGTCAAGACCTCTCTGCCTCTTTATTCTTTTTAAAATGTCTCTCAGGTTCACTAACTTTATGGGAGTGCAATTTTGAATCACTGGAAACCCGTTTAAGTAGTGTAAAATATGACCTTGTTTTTTGCCACACACATCTGCATGTTTTGGTACACAAATGTATACCAATGTCTTCATAATTCGTGATGAACCAATAGAAGAAGTTGCCCAGACAGATGAAACTGGGGCCCAGCTGCACCCTCCCTGTCTCCTCCGGCTCACATGACGTCATTTTATATTACGGCTGTCAGTTCAGCGGAGAATGAGGAGAGGCCGCGCATGCGCAAAGGGAAAAAAAAAAATCACCCCAGCGTCACGGAGCGGTGCAGCAGCAGTGTGTTCCTGCTGAACGGAAAGCAGCACTAGCACCTTTTCTATCCAGCATCTTCAACAAGCGACACCGAACTCGAGTGGGAACACACGGCTACACTCAGACTGTCCTCTGCCTCCTCAACATGTCCGTGGGCAGTGACTTTGGAAACCCTTTAAGAAAATTCAAACTCGTCTTTCTGGGGGAGCAAAGTGGTAAGACATGTTTCATTCTCCCCAGAAGTTCATTTCTGGTCGTGTGTGTGTGTGTCTCAAGTGAACCCGTTGCACCTGCTGGCCAGTCAGCAAGTTGATCTGGTTGAAGAAACGTAACGTTACATGTAGCTAGCTGGTCTGGTCTGGTCTGGCGGTCTCTTTGGAGTTGTAGCGTTTAAGTGAAAGATGAGATAAAACATGGCTTTACTGGTGAAATGTAGGCTATGTGTTTAGTTTGTGAGAGTGAGAGTGAGAGTGGGAAGGGGAGGGCATTATTTTAATCAAATTACCAGCATGTAAGGCTTCACACAATGGACTGGAGTGGGAATTGTAGCCTGCAATCTCTAAGTTTAACAGTAAAATTAAAAGAGGCTCTAATAAATCTTACATGCCTGCCTTGTAAAGCGTTTAAGCTGGCTATTAGTTTAAAACATTCCGGACTAGCTATTATGATTTATACAGCATCGCTTTGAATGAGTAATGCTCGGTAAATGATAGTGAAGATGTGCATGTAGCGAGAGTGTGCAGCCTCGGCTCGGATGCTGTGGATGATACTAGTGTGTGTTGAGACACACCCAGGTTGTCACTGGTGATGAGAGAACTTGTGTGGCTGCAGTCTCTGTCCTGGAGTTGTTCCAGTCTGCCTGCTGTGGCTGGCCAAGTTTGTGTTTTTGCATAAATTATTCTTTGAATATACAATCTCTGCATGACACACAATAAGACACCATTGTGAAATCTTGTGGAGACTGATTCATCTGTTTTTATCTATGCCTCCTTCCCAAGCTTTAGTCACCCCCACACCCCTCAGACATTCAAAAGCGTCTCCCTTTAGAGGCTGTAATGTGGCAACACAATTGTTTTCCACGTTACACTGAGCTGGCTGAGACATGATTTGAATCTTTAGGTTTTGGTTACTTGGTCTTTCTGAACAGGGCAGGTCTGTTGTTTATTGTGTAATTCAGAGAGGTCTTGAGCAGCCTAATGAACCACATTAGTCATGGTTCAGTCCTTCCGAAGGGTCCTATGTATCTTCCAGTATAGTTGGGTCATGCATTACATAGTATATTGTTCCATTTGCAACTTACTTATTATATCATACTGAAATTATAGTGGATATGTGTTGTCTAATATCTGTACAACCAAGCATTGGCTCTATACCTAACAAGGAACATTGAGATGCTTTAACTGAATTTGAAGCAGTCCTAAGAATGCATACTGACAACGCATGATGCCCTACAGTGCTTATGGTTAAGAGTAGTGCTGAAACGAGACACACAAAATCAATGCGTGATAAATCATCATTTTAAGTCACAAAATACCAATCATTCACTGGTTTCAGATTCTCTAATGAGAGGATTTTATATCATTATAAATGAAATCTCTTTGGGTTTTGGACTGTTAAAGACATGACGCTGGGCTCTGGGAAGATGTAATGGTCATTGTTCATTATTTTCAAATTTTTCAATTTTATTTTCAAAAAGCTAATTATTTAAAAAAAGAGACAATTAGTAATCAATAAGGAACATAATCATTAGGCTAGCTACAGACCTAGATTTTAGTGCATTGAAACTTGATCTTTTCACAGTTCTTTCATCTCTACATAAAAGTAAATTAGATATGTTACAAACATAGGCCTGTTGGTTGGCTTTACTCTTGGGCAATTTTATGATATTAAGTGCCAAGCAACAAGCCAAAGGGGATTTGGCTGCACAAACATAATGTCAGGGAGTGTACTGTATTAACAAGACCACGCAGCTGGCTGAATGTTTTGACATTTTAAATAATGGCCAAACTGGGCCGATTGAGAGATAAACAGACATCGTGTCTTATTCATCAAAAGGTAAAGTATTTAAAAGGATTTATAGGTTTACAGGAATGAATGTCACAGAGGATGAGAATTAATTTATCTGCTGTTTCAAATTGTTGAGTGTATGTGTGCTATGTAAATCTTTATTTTACTACAAATACCAAGATGAATCTCTCATTATTATCATTTAGATCCTGAATGAGCAACTGGTAGTAATATAAAAACAGAGGCTTCAGGTCTTCAGGTTACACAAAGTTTATGAATCTTTTTAGGTTTACTGCAGCTCCCTTTCTTGTCCTTCTCTCAGGGGAAGTCTACTTATTCTTCAGGTTTTTTTTGTGCAGGGTTTGTGAGCAATACAGTAAATGTGGGGGATTCTGTGGCCTGTAATATCTACAATAATTACAGATTAGTGTATATGAACATACAGTACATTGGTTGTTACTGACAGAGTAGGCCTGAATTATTATTATTATTATTATTATTATTATTATTAAAGGAAAATTTCTCATCAGTGACTTATTTTTCATCATAAGCAATGTAGACCACTAATTAAATTCTATAATGGTGCAATATCCTTTTGTCTTTGTTGTAGCTTAGACTCGTCGCTTATAAAAGGCCTTTTGTGGGATTTGTTTTTTTTTATTGGCAAAAGAAAATGTATGGGGACATCTATCAATTGTCTGTTTGTCCTGTTGAGACATACTTTATGCCACACATACACAATTGCAGAGTGTCTTTGTGTATTGCTCTAATGATCACCGAATCAGCATTTCCCATAATTACTGCTGACATCATCACCACCGCATGGTAATTATGGTAACTGCTGTAAAGTTTTATCCGCAAGATAAACCTTTGGCCTAATATAATCTCGGAGGTTTGTAGGCTTTTAGAAAGTAAGATGAATGGTTGGCCTCATTCTTTTAGTGCCTTTGGTAAAATGGCTTGACCTCTTAAGCCACTGGAGACCCTGGCTACAGGTCTGCAGCCAGTCTGGAGGAATGAAGTGTGTGCCTGTTATCAGTGCAAGGAGACTTTTATTTGTCAACCAGCGCTCAGCCAGACAGTGGCAGCGCCAGCCCCGTGTTTGATTGGGTTGTCTCCGGTCGAGCTGTGTCTCTCTCTGACATGTCTGCTATAAGTGCAGCTGGTGCCCAGGCGGGCGTGAATCCCGTCAGCTCTGCCTCTATCATTTATTAATGTACACGACCGGACTCAAGTAGGCTATGTTAGGAACGGGAGCACGAGTACAGAGGCTGCCGTGAAAAGACCACTTGTTTTTTCTGGGTTGATATCTCCTGTGTACAGTGAAGACACATAATGGTGGAAGTGTCTGAAAAATGTCTCTATAAAGGGAAAGATAGCATGATGTTCTGTTTTTCACAAAGGACTCAGTGAACGTCAGAGAGGTGCGGGCTCCAGATTAAGTGGGTGGAAGCAGGCAGAATGTTAAATGAGCTGTCAGGAAGTCTCTCCTCCTGCATACTTCTTTGGGTGTTTTCTACACTGCCTGTACAAAGGAGACTGGCTAAAGATTTCCTTGACAAAGCGGAAGGCTTTAAAGAGGCCAATCAGCTGTTTCCAAGTCTGTGTGCCCACGCTCCTGGTGGAAACAGCGTTTTCAAATTCCAGCCTCAGAGCTATCCACCAGGTCATTGTTAGAACACCTCAGATTACAGCTCTGCATTTATTGGGTTATAGTTTTGCCATAGGCACGTTTTCAAAAGAGCAATATTGGATTGTGCTTTGTAAAAGCTAATTGTTTGGAGGTAATCCCCTGCTGCATGCTTCATTTCACCTCAGACAAACAGATGGAAATACATTTGGTAGATGCATTCGCATGGCTGGCATGAGATCTTGCTCACTGAATCAAAATGCCATCTTCCATCTTTCACTGCACAAAGATTGACATCACACACAGACACTAGAGCTGGCTTCAGAATTCTGCTGAATCACTGGACCAATATGCTTCAAAGTAGTGTTTGGTTGGTTGTCTAATGCATCAATCACCGTGTCTCAAGGGGAAAGCTTTCTGAGCAAATAAAACTCTGAGTTTTGGCTTGCCCAGGCAGGGAGCAGCCAACACATTTCCTCGCTGAGGCTGTGAAAGCACAGATGTAGATGTAGATACTACATATTTACCCACACATGCATACATCAATAACATGCAGCTTTTTAATACCGAAAGTGTATGATAAGCAGAAATACTGTAGGAAATAGAAGCCAAGTACATCACATCCAATTCAGTAGGTTCAGCAACATAATCTTTCAGTTTATATTGGATGTATTGTCATCTGGTAATATGTTTGGCTCAGTACAGGCAAGTTTAATTTTAAACTGACGTCTAAAAACTGCATCCGGAGCATAATGTTTAGATAATGTATTTGCAATAATTGTAACACGTATTTCCTACCAGAAACTGAGACAAATATCTTGCTGATGTGAATTAGAGGAGGCTGGAGATAAAATGTGTTGAGATCACTGCTGTGATTGTTTTTTTTTTTTTTTTTTTTTTTTTTTATGTAGGTTGGTGTGTTTTAAATGGTTTTGTCTTTTCTGTTCCAGCTACTTGAAACTCTGTGCAACACCTTAGAAAAATAACAAAATAATGATGTCATTATAACACAGGCCATAAAGTAGTCCTCAATATTTATCTTGTTTTAACATTGTGATATACATTTTTTTTTATATTGCACACAAATGCAAAAAAAGATGCCAGTCCAACATTAGCAATGTGTTGAATTGTCACTCCTGCTCTGATATCTAGACCTTGGTAGGGCTGGGCGATATGGACCAAAAGTCATATCCCGATATATTTTGGCTGAATATCGATATACGATATATATCCCGATATTTTTTTCCGCAAAGTGAGAGCAAATGTTCAGTCAAAGCCAAAATCAAATATGACATGTCACAAGTAGTTTCATAGAAACAGTTGCAAAATCAAATAATAAACCGGTTTCTTCACCTGGTTCATGATTAAATGCTCAGCTGTTCAAATAATAAAATGTAAACCTAAATACTGTATAACAGGAGTACCTTTTTTGAAATCAAAGCTCCATATTTGTGATTCGTTCCAAAGGTCAATTAAGCTTTTGATATTAATATAATCTACTTTGTTCAAAATGTAATGCCTCATGCCTGTAAGCCTAGGTTTATAGTCCCATTCTTCCACTTGATACTGCTTCCACTTAAGTAAACTAAAAGATGAACTATCGACTACAAAACAAAGAAACTAATTAATGTGTTAATACAAAGAATATTTATTATGATCGGTTCACAGATCTGAGTCCAAATGGAAACTTCACCCTTCTGAACTAAGAGTTTCTGCTTCAAGGTGAAGTTTAAAACAGACTGAAATGTCCAGGCTCATTCCTCCACTATTTATTTCTGTATGTATTTATGCGTTACGTGTCATTTTAACGGGCACTGAGCTCCAGATCCTGCAGCCGCAGACGCTCTCTGCTGCCCGCTGTAGCTTCTCTCCGTCCGCCTGCCGCCGCAAACTTAGTGGAACTTTCCGCCGATATCGACATACAGGTCGTCCTGGACTACGTGTAAGATCCTACCGATCACCACTCTGTCTTTGGCGGTCCGATCTGGATCAGCGGGGACCCGGCGCAGCAGCGAGGCAAAGCTGTGTTTTTCCCGGGAAGAGACGCTGCGGCCCGGCCACGGAGCTCTCCGCCTCCCTCTGCCGCCGGAGCTCAGGTTGCTGGTCGAAGGCGGCATACATAATCATAAAACACATTGTCACCTGTTAAATGTTATTCATTGCTGTTTGTTCTTTTCATTTCCTCTATCGAACATAATTAAGCAGTACAAAAGTCCGGCATCTTTAGCGTTGATCTGAATGCTTCGGACCCCTGTTCCAAGATGGCGGCGGTTTTGACGTATGTTTAGAACCTCAAGGCGACATCTGTGTATATATCTATGGGAGCAAGGATCACATTTGAACTATATCGATATATGCGATATGGTCTAATTCCATATCTCATTTAAAAATATATCGATATATTTTTTATATCGATATATCGCCCAGCCCTAGACCTTGGCTTATGTAACATGCCTCCAGCTTAATGAGCAAATGTCATTTCACCATTTAGAAATCTTAACTGACTGTATGGACAGCTATAAACTTAAATATTTACATTTGACCCATAAAGTATAATATTAATGTGACAATTTAACCCTTGTGTTGTTGTCAGGTCAAATTTGACCCGTTTTCAAAGTTTCTTTATCAGAAATATGGGTTACTTTCAACCAAATTAACTGAAAATAACATGGATGGTTCCCAATGACGCTCTTCGCAAGTAAAATTAATGAGCACTACTTTCATTGAATTTTATGTATAATATATAAAATAATTCATAATTTCAGTTTTTTTTGACTCAGAAATTAGGTAATTATTTTATATAAATGAGATTATTTGACCATATATTAAACAATAAGTGTAAAACTAGTGGTAATAGGTTGGAAAGAAGTTGGCTAAGAAGATGTAACACAGAATTGGGTGATAATTTATACTTCATGCTTTATAAACTGGCAAAACAGACCGGGTTAATTTTGACCCGGGAGTACAACAAGCGCATGGTCGACGGGAGGAAAACACAAGGGTTTGAAGTGCATGCTTGAAAGTAATTTTGAGCAGTCGAGTAAATGCATGTTTTCACTGCTGCAGTACCACACACAAGCTTGGTTTGGTGCTGTGTGGAAAACGAACCAGGATAATATGATGCCACACCCATGAAACGACACATTGCAACATCATTTCCATAGGGGTTTGGCAAATTCAATTCTAGAAGACACCAAAACCACAATATCCTGATAATGATTTCAAACTAAATCTGTCCTTGTTCTGTGCCAGAGCATGTCATGCTGTGTAGAGAGCCTCAGGTGAAGGGTGGAGCAAAGTGGGGCCTATGACTCACAGGGCTGACTGGTAAGCTCTCTTCTGCTGAACCTCATCAGCTCCCCTTCACAAATGAGGAACCTTTCATTAAGTGAAAGGATGCTACCGCTAAATACGTACAGGTTTGAATCTCAATTCTAAATTCATAATATCTGTTCTTTTAGGGGTCTGGCTGTCCCAACATCATCACATTCCACTTAAACTGAATCCCATGACACAGCCAACAAGCTTTGGAGTAAAATAGAGTTACCAGACCTTCAGCTTGAAGGATTTTCCTTGAATGAGGGATTAAAGAAAGCCTGTCGATATTGACTTGAAGACTTGAAGATTGAAGTCCAGCCTACATTCCCTGAGCAACATCTCTGCTGCTGTAACATTTGATAATCTAGCTGTGTCTAAAGATAACTGGTCATCTCTTTCATTTCACATCATGTTCTGTCTTCCCGGCAAGTGTTCTTCTTCTCTGATGGATTAGGGGAAACGACTCCCTGACAGCTTTGATCTGCTATTGATCGGCTCAGCTGCCCACTAATGTGTGTAATTGATCATAAGGCATCAGTCCCAGCAACGTGTCAGGCTAGTCTTTCCATCCATGGCTTTGAGGCAACCACACATGTCTTGGAGCATGTGTGTTTTTTTTTTTTTTTGTCTTTACCTGTTTTTGGCCATGCTCAAGGCATGCCATCTAGGGATGGCAAGGCCGCTCAGTCACTCCACCACTTTGGTCCAGACACGTGTTTGCCATGAAAACATACAGGCAACGTCATTTTCTGTTCACGTTAACGCCGCATGTTAAAATCCGGTGCTAATATGGCACCGGTGCCCGGTATCTACCGGACGGAATATCAACGCGGATTTCGGTGCCTCATTACGATGTAACTTAAATGTCTGCGCTGCTCTCTGATGCTCCGAAACAGACGTTAGAGGCAACAAAGGCATCGCTGCTTGTCACGCTAGTAAACACTAATAACACGTTACACTTGGCAGCAGTAACGTTAGCCTACCGTTAGCTACAGTAGTTACTTGATTAAACATGGTTAAAATGCTGACAGCCAAACAGTGTAAAAGTGTGTCTGTATTCCAACAGCGGGACGTACAACAGTCAGCCGCTAAAGCTACGAGCTAACAGACACAAACTAGCACTGGTCGATGCTGTTGTCGGAAAAACAAAACAGACGGGACTAAATGTTGCGTTTACTTAAAACTGGTAAACCTCGTGGTTGTTAGGTTTTCAGTTCATCTGGACTCAGACTGAGACTAGATGGCATGCCTTGAGCATGGCCAAAAACAGGTAAAGACTTTAAAGACACACAAAAAAAAACACACATGCTCCAAGACATGTGTTGTTGCCTCAAAGCCATGGATGGAAAGACTAGCAAGTTACAGAAATCCATGAAACTTACTGAACTAGTCTCATTGGTCGCTTTTATGAGGATGTTGTTTGACTTGGAGGCAGCCACATCTGGCTGTAGATGTTTTACCTGATGTGTTTAGGATTCTGGTTGACTTTGAAGGATTTGCTGTTTTTATGTTTTTAGTGTTTTTGTGTATTTTGTATTTGCATGTACTGTGTGTGTGATTGTACTGTTGCCTGCCTTTGCAAGGACACTCTTGAAAAAGAGATTTTTAATCTCAATGAGTCGCTTCCTGGTTAAATAAAGGTTAATAAAAAAAAATAAGAAGTTGAAGATGAATCTTATGGACAAGGAGTAAGTTGGTTCGGTTGGCAAGGTTGAGGGGAGTGGGAGGTGGTGGTGGTGGTGTGGCAGCGAGCGTGTCAAAAAGCCAACCCAAAAATATACTGTAGTACAAAAATAAACAAAGCACAATTTCTCACTTGATTTATTACCTTAATTAACATTTTCATAAAGAGTTTATGGTCTCAATCGCTAGTTTCAAGTCTTTAATACAGCATGATATTAATTTGTAAATTATGGTTAAAACCGCTGACCTGTCAATTAGGACAGAGGCTTAGCAATGCTAACCATGACACTGTGTACAATAAAATAGCTGTGAACATGTTTTTGGATGTTGTCCACGTTTTCGTCTTAAACATTGACCCTCTCATTTTGTGTTTTCATTTAATCTAAGTTAATTGGAACATTTTGGTCGCCAAAAAAAACTCTTGTTCAGCACTCTGCCAACCGAGCTAACTTGTAACGTAAGGGAAAGTTTGCTGATTTTCTGTGTACTGCCATACATGCAGACGAATGGCTCCGTATCCGTGGGTAAATCTCCACTGGATGACTTGCCTCAGACAGTTGAAAAGCATTGACTTTTTCATTTAGCTTGAAGCAGTGCTGTGCCTAAGTACAACCTCACAGAGAAGCTAGCATGGCTGTGGACTATTAGCTTTGTTTCAACATTCATATTGTTGCACTTCATTTGGGACAAGATGAGAACCTTAATCCTCATCTGCTAAATCTTCTGTTGCGACACATTTCACAGTGCGTATAGAGCACATCCTTGAAGATTTTCAGAAAAATTGAGGGGCCTAAAAATAATATTGATCACTGTAAGTACTTTTTTATAATAAAACTTAACATTTTCTTACTTATTAAGAGGGGATTTCAATTCTGCAAGAACTGGTCTGCAGCCAAGGAATACCAAGCAGAGAGACGGTAGCGCTATACATATGCTGCACAGCTGAGTGGGCGTGTTCCCAAAGGCCCGCGGGAGAGCATAGCCTCAGTTATACACGCTGCCCACAATAAAATAGGATTTCAAATCTGTCTGCTGCCCATGCAGTGATGTAGAGAAACTGTCTGATTCAGTTCCACCCGCTTGTGTGCCAGTGAAAAGATTTTGGAAGCAATATCTGATGACACAGTTTTACAAAGAGCAAGAATAATATAGTTAAAAAGTGGGTACTGGTCTTATTACACTTGTAACTTCTTACCCTGCTTGTTAGAGGAAAAACTTCAGGAACAGATTTTTAAAGTCCCTCATATCTTTCAGCTGCAGAGACTACTGCAGACCATTCTCTCTAAATTGTGTCTTTGAAATAGATTGGGCTCTTGCTTAATGTGAGCTCTTTCGAGAGAGAGAGAGAGAGAGAGAGAGAGAGAGAGAGAGAGAGAGAGAGAGAGAGAGAGAGAGAGAGAGAGAGAGAGAGAGAGAGAGAGAGAGAGAGAGAGAGAGAGAGAGAGAGAGCCACTTAAACATAATCCCCCTTGCTCAAATAGAACGGCTCTGTGAATAAAATCCCCGCTGTGCAGGAAGGCTGTCATTTACCCAGCATGGGATGTGACACTTGACTGAGTTCAGCAGGTCTCCGTCAGTGTTTACCCTTTCCCCAGATGAGCCCTCATCACGGGGCTGCTTTAGCCTGCATCCAGCCTGCTGTAGTCTTGAAATGGATGTTTAGCTGTGTTTTTATTTATTGATGAGTTGTGTCAAGATGATATTAGTTAGTTAATGTTTTGAATGTGCACTGTTCAGTGCCGTAGATGTGACCGTAAGAATATATTGTCTCATTGAGATTCCATTGTGAGTACCATGCAGAAGGTCCTGCTGGGATTTATGGAGTGAAGGGAAGCTGAACATTCATCACTTCAGTTTACCATAGTAGGGAGGGTTTTATCTCAGAAATGAATCACTACCAGACAGGTGGCAGAGATGCCGTGGGACTGCAGCATTGTAGGACTGCTCACGATGTCAGTGTATTTAGTGACGGCTATTTTTGTGGGGTTACATTAGATTTTGTTCTTTTTAATCATATGTATTTCTGTCTTTCCACAGACTTTTTTTTTTTTTTTTACTGCTTATCCTGTCAGCATCCTTTGATGGACAGGAAGTCATCTCCAGGCCCTGTTTCAATCTTTAGTTTATTTTTTTTCTTCCCAGAAGCTGAATAATTCTTTAGAAGTTGATGCCTGTTTAGATGAGTACTTTGTCCCACACATTCCTGTAGCTGTGGGATATTTTAGCCTTGGAGCAAAGGCAAGCTTTGATTCCAAACACAATGGTTACAGTGCTAGTTTTGTTTCTGCTGTGGAACAAAGATCCAAAGGCAAACAAGCTACAATTTCATAGCGTGAGATCAGCCTTGAGGCAGCATCTCTTTGCTGGGCCCATCGTGACTGCTCCATACAAATATCACAACTATATTTTGTTAGAGACTGCTGGTTCCATGCCGATGTACAAATATGTCATAACTCTTTTCTGCTAAACTTGATTATACTACACTTCACTATAAGTCCCAGTCGATCATTTTGACCATATATAAATTACTGGGATATTCACATGTGTAATTGAATTGATTGACTTAAAATTAACAATTTTCATTTTGTGTTTTTCTTCACTGGTAATAACTAGTAGAGCTGTCAATATTTTTTAATATTCTAAATATATTTTAATATTTAATGCTCAAATTCAGCCTATTATTAATATTTACTAGTCGTAAAGTGTAGAAATACTGATCACAGGGTTTCCCCCAGGAAATTGTTAGCCGAGTTGGTAACCACCAGGATCGTGACCTATGTCATCTCAATTTACTTGCTAGCGTAAACAATACTTCACATGTATTAGATATTTAGCATTTGCTGTGTGAAATAGCACTTCTTCCCCGAGCCGTGGATGATGAGAGCTTGGCACAACATATTCAACAGTGTGTATTGTGGTGTTGGGTACCTTTCGCATCTGAACAAATACCTGTATCGATACCGGTACCTCAAATTCAGTTCCGGTATCCAACGGTACTTTTTTCGGTACTTTCCCCTCGGTCTGTTACAACAAAAAAATTTCAGTTGTAAAAATAATTCCAAACCTATTTATCCGAACATTCTGTTATTTATTCAGTATATTTTACACTGACAGAAATTAAATAAAAATAAACCCCTCCCTCTCTCCTCCCTACAACCTATTAAATTGAATAATTATTAAACTTGTATTCTTGTATTTGTATATTATTCTTTTTTTAGCCTGTTTTATTTTCATCATGACCGTTTTTAATTGCTCTTTAATGTTTTATGTAAAGCACATTGAATTGCCTTGTTGCTGAAAGGTGCTGTAGAAATAAAGTTGCCTTGCCTTACAACCTCAGCCTGTCAGTCAGTCACCAGGGCGCCAGAAACCATTGTTGTGCCTGCTTGTCTCATTCAGGATGATTCAGGAAGTGTAACGTCAACAGCACCGCGACCGCTTTCACCTCGCCATTAATATCGTGTGTGTGCGCGTGCGTGCGTGTTTGTGGGTTCGGTACCCAACTATGGAGCTAAATCAGGGCCAAATGTTTTGTTCATTTGAAAAAAATGTATATAGTTGAAAAAATAAAGCTTGAAATTGAAAATTTAAGTTTTGGTCAAAACTTGGAAAAAATAAAACCATGTATTCAAACTTAAAATAAGTGTACCAATTTTTCTTTCAGTTTGAATAAAATATAGATTCAATTCTGGAATTATTTTGAATAAATTATAAATTTTCATTTTTCACTTTAATATTTGTTTTCAGTTCCACATTTCATGTTTTCAGATTCAAAACTTATTTTTTTTACGCCTTCAAATCTTTTTTTTTTTCGTTTCAAATCTTTTTTTTTCGTTTTCATATCTGTTTTTCACTTTCAGATAATTTTTTTTCGGTTTCAGACTTTTGGCCCTGATTTTGCGTGGGGGCGTGGCTTCAACTCAGAGGGGCGTGGTATTATGAGTGACAGCCTAACAACGAAGGCAGAAGACTCCTCTGTCATGTTGACTTCAGGAAATGGTGTTACTGTGAGAACTATGACTGAATGCTTTCTATC
Source organism: Perca flavescens (assembly GCF_004354835.1). Lineage (NCBI taxonomy): Eukaryota > Metazoa > Chordata > Actinopteri > Perciformes > Percidae > Perca > Perca flavescens. The sequence continues at coordinate 440,205 of NC_041339.1, forward strand.
CACTATATACATGTGATGTTTACTTAATAAACTGATGCAAGTGACAAAGTTCCATTTAAAAAATTGTATTGGACAACAAATGGTACCAATTACACTATAAGAGCAATAAACTGATTGTGCAGTTCGGCAGGAACAATGACTTCTCCCACTTCCATTATGACCTTGAATGTAGCACCACAGTATTCACTCGGCAGTCAGCATAGCGTCCGCTCCGCCAAGGCAACCTGCTGGCGCAGCCCACAGGTAAGACATGTGAAAGATATTAGCCTTTTTGAATAGATACTTTCGGACATTATCCCCGCAGTGGCATTTTTTTTGTCATTAACACATAAAGGGAAAATAGGTGGACAGCTGGAGATGAAGCATCGCTAGAACAAAAGTTAGCATTAATTAACGTTAGCTTCACACTAGCTGGTGTTTTTACACCAATTTTAGTGTCCAGCTCAAGTTTTTTGACTTTAACGTGTAGTGGTCTTTGTTAACCTCTGTTTGTCACAATGACCATAACTCGACAGTGGCTGCCTGCAGCCGTACAGCCTTATAAATGTAAAACATTATAGATAACTAACATTGCTAGTGTTACCTTTTCATGGTTAGTTTAAACAACATAACTTGTCCTGGTCCGCTTTGTTAATCAATCAGTCAATCAAAGCTTTTATTACGGACACACACGGTCCAGAAAACAGACAGTAAGACATACAAATACAAAAAGACAAGTTAGTGTATTCTGATACTTAAGTTAGGCTGTGGTAGAAGCCTTCAAAGTTTGCCCACTTGGCATATTTTGTAAGGCATAACTGTCATGCTGTTACATGTAACGTTATAGTGTAAAACGAATTTATCAGGCCAGAGCATTAATGTAAAGTCATATTTGTCTACTCTATAAAAGGAGACCTTCTTCACTGCAGCCAGTGTCAAGTTATGGTCATTCTGACAAACCGAGGTTAACAAAGACCAATACACGTTAAAGTAAAAAAAACTTGAGCTGGACACTGAAATTAGTGTAAAAACACCAGCTAGTGTGAAGCTAACGTTAGTTAATGCTAACTTTAGTGCTAGCGATGCTTGATTGCCAGCTTTGTCCAGCTGTCCACCTATTTTCCTTTTATGTGTTAATCACAAAAAAAAATGCCACTGAGGGGATAACGTCGCAAAGTATCTATTCAAAAATGCTAATATCTTTCACATGTCCTACCTGTGGGCTGGTGCCAGTGAATACTGTGGTGCTATAAGTCATACATGGAAGTGGGAGAAGTCATTGTTCCTGCTGAACTGCACAATCTGGCACAGTGTATTGCTCTTATAGTGTAATTGGTACCATTTGTTGTCCAAAACATTTTTTTAAATGGAACTTTGTCACTGGCATCAGTTTAAGTAAACATCACATGTATATAGTGGATAGAAAGCATTCAGTCATAGTTCTCACAGTAACACCATTTCCTGAAGTCAACATGACAGAGGAGTCTTCTGCCTTCTTTGATAGGCTGTCACTCATAATGCCACGCCCCTCTGAGTTGAAGCCACGCCCCCACGCCAAATCAGGGCCAAAAGTCTCAAACCGAAAAAAAAATCTGAAAGTGAAAAACAGATCTGAAACCGAAAAAAAAAGATTTGAAGCCGTAAAAAAAATAACTTTTGAATCTGAAAACATGAAATGTGGAACTGAAAACAAACATAAAAGTGAAAAATGAAAATTTATAATTTATTCAAAATAATTCCAGAATTGAATCTATATTTTATTCAAACTGAAAGAAAAATTGGTACACTTATTTTTAGTTCAAATACATGGTTTTATTGTTTCCAAGTTTTGACCAAAACTTAAATTTTCAATTTCAAGCTTTATTTTTTCAACTATATATATTTTTTTCAAATGAACAAAACATTTGGCCCCGATTTAGCTCCATACCCAACCCTAGTGTATTGAACACTTTCAGCACCTGTTTGTAATTTCTCTAATCAGATTTTTGATGCAATGCATATTTCAGTTTTATATATTTACTTTGATAACCCCACTGCTGTAGTCAACACTGAGAACATAGAGCATATCTGAGAATATTACAAGTATAACATACTGTAAGACTGGAACTGAAAGCGGTGTCCTCTTTTTCTGAGAGGATGCTGTCTTAATTTCTCCAACTGGCCTCTGCCCCGTGAGAATGGAATCTAATTTAAACATTAAAACGTCAGCTTGGTCTGTCTCAAGCCCTCTGGCCTCAAACAGTAGACATATGACTTCTATCTCCTTTCCCAAGGCAATCACAAACACCACAAGAGTCATATATTAAAGCTGGTGTCACACCTTGGTGAGTATGTAATTGTGTGTGTGCGTGTGTGTTACTATTCCTTTTAGTAACATCAAATGTCTCATTGGACAGCCCCAGCATAAGGGCTAAAATGGCTTTCTGAGTGCTTTATGTGTGCACGGGAGACTCAGCCATTGTTGAGTTTGAAAGCATGTTCATACATTATTCAGAGGAATTGGTATGGATGTGTCCTGGTTCATATTGCAAATTTTCTTCAGTCCATGACCGCCGTTTAGCTGTCAACATTTTAACCACTAATATTACCTGCTGCTAAGTGTAACGTTAGTGTTAACTATCATCACAAGCAGCGATGCCTCTGTTGCCTCTACGTCTGTTTCGGAGCATCAGAGAGCAGCGCAGGCATTAAAAAGTCACCGAAATGAGGCACTGAACTCCCTTTTGCTATTCCGTCCGGTAGAGACCGGTCGTTTGGCACTGGTGCCATATTAGCATATAACCCCGGCTTTAGCCCCCTATTGTCGGGTAACTCAACTACCAATTGACACACTATTTGTGTGCCTGTATCTTTTCACGGCAACCCTCCATAGACATTTATCGGCCTACTTTAAATAACAGCGACAGTAAAAATTGATTTCACACTATTATTATGGTTAAACTTTGCAATAAAAAAAAAAAAAAAGAAGCAGATCCACAAATGCATAACCATGCAGGAGAGAGCTAGGCTTAACATACCTGGCCAATGGAGCTTCATTATTTTAACAATGTCACGAAATGTAAAGGTTACAAGCAAGAGGCAGGATGTCATAGTTTCCTTCCAGACAGACAAAATGCAGACAAAGCTGGATAATTCTACATTTTAGTCACATAAATGTATAGCTGCAAAGAACTTACTCTTACCAGTTACCAGTTATGTGTTTGCTTAATTCACACATTATTCTAGGTATGTGGGGAAGAAGCTGGGTCCCACAGTTTGGCAGCCTCACATCTATCTATTATTGTTGAATCCAGCTCATCATTGCTCAGTTTTGGGATTTGCTGGTATGAAAATTGCAAGATCTTGAATTATTCTCTCATTGGAGGTAGGTCCTGGAACCCAACAATGTTAAGACTTTTGTTGTAACATTGTTATAAACATCTTCCAATGATGCTTTGGGTGAAGTAAAATATGACATGATGCTGATTCCAACGTGATATCATGACTTTGCGTAAACATACACACCCACTTTCTTAAGCCAAGTGGCGTGTTATCTGTACGCATTTTGAGCTATCTGCATGTATGTCTACACTGTATATAGCGGACGTAAACATTAGGGCTGGGGGTAAACGATTATTTATTAAACGATTAAACGGGTGATTATTTTATCGATTAGTCGACAAATCTAACGACTAATTGGACAATTAATCTAACGTTTATTTTTTTGTTGCTCAATTAATAAAAACCATAATGGATCAAATAAATACCAAAAGAAATCTTAATATACTTTATTAAACAGTTTTGCACAGCAAACAATCTTCTGCTTTACACAAAATTAAATAAATACAATTATTTTACTGTTATACAAAATGAAAGGCCAGCCTTTTTACTCTTTTACAGTACAAACATAACCCTCTCATAACTCAAAAAAATTAATAAGTTGTAGTGCAAAAAAGTACCGTGCAGTGCAGTATAGACATTCCTGAGAGTGTTTAACACAATATAAAATTCCTGTTTTCAGTTTTACAGTCCCAACATAAATCTCTCCTGTACAAAGCTACTGCAGTCTGTTTGCTACCGTTAGCTAGATCTAGCAGCTGTGCACGTTGATGCAAGGCTAACCAACACATCTTACCTCTCTGTGCAGTTTGTTCGTGCTAGGTTAGTAGCTAACGTTAGCTACTATAGATAGCTGTGTTCTGCAGCCGTAAGCTAGCTACGATTCAAGCCAACATTAGATTCCATTCTGCAATGTTTTGGTCTCCCACGTGTGTGTGGCGAGCTGTGCCGAAGCGTTGACGCAAAAATTTGACGTCAACGTCATTGACGCATTGCTACAGGGCAGGCCTAGTAAACATACATGTCACTTTCTAAAAGTGCCGTGTTATTGCGTAAACATACATGCCACTTTCTAAAGCCAAGTGGCGTGTTATCTGCACACATTTTGAGAGCTGTATACAGCGCACGGGTTGGTTTTAGGGAAAGAAGAAAGCTACAGTTGAGTTTAGATAACATGACACGTGGTACACTATCTCCGGTCTCCTGGGTGAAAGTCCTGTGTTTACTCGCTACAGCGAGAAAGGGGTGGCAGTTCCTTTTTTGATTTTTTTTATGTGTGTGTTATTCGTTAACATAGACTGAAGGAAATTCATTTGGAGGCCAACTGCTGTTTGTCTTTCTCCTATGGGTTCTGTATGCCAGCTGCTGTGACTATGAATAAACAAGTACACAGATAAAAGAGTCTATATCTCTCCCACTGTTCTGTATCTTCTCCAGGTCTCTGTGCTCTCCTTCCTCAGCAAGGACAATCATGAATAACCACTTACTTTTCTCTGTTTCTTCACTCATTGATAAATATTAGATATCTGCCTCTCTCCAATGTGCCTAGCTCTCATCCCGGTGTCGTGCAAAGGCAAGGCATGACACATACTGTTTTATTTTTATCCATCTCCTTGTGAGTGGGAGTCGGGCCTGCAGAAAGCACTGCCATGCTCTGATTGGCTGCCAAGTCCTCAAGGGTATTCCGTGAAGCCTGCCGCCAGGTGATCAGCGTTTTACCTGGCTGCTTGGCACACAGCTGCAGGGCTGGATGGACAACTTAGTTTGTTTTCGGCTTTATAGAGCTCCGCAAGAAGTGGTATATGGAAGTTTATTTAAGAGAGAGCTTCATTTGTCAATCCACAAAGTACATGTAATTGGTAGTTGGAGTGTGTCTTATACGTAGCACTCTTCATAAACGCACGTGATTCAGAGGGTCGCGCAGGGTCATGGCACCGCACTCGTGGAGCAGTTTTGGGGGTCGGTGCCTTGCTTAAGGGCACCTTGGTATTTACAGGGGAATTGTGTGTGTGTGTGGGTGTGTGTGGGTGTGTGTGTTTGCAGGACTAGTCCTTAAGGAAAGAAACATCCCAATCTTAAACTTCCCTTGGAAAAAGTTCTAAAGTTTATTTTAGACCCTCCTGTAAATCCTATTTGCACATTTCCTGATAAGTCTGGAAAAAAAAACTAAGGTCTTGATTTTCTATTTCAATCACATCCATTCAATACAATTATCTCCAGTTCTTGTGATATCTCGTAGGTATTTATCAATTTCGTTCTAGCATATTTACACGTTTGTTTTTTTTGTCACTGATTATGTAGGTGTAAAGGTGAGAGATTCCTTAACTAACTCATTTTATGGTTGCATAGTTCAAAAATGGCAGAGTTTAATGTTAGCCCAACTGTGCAGGGCCTTTAACATGCCGTAAAATTGCATTTTGATCTCTTAAGGGATGCCTTGATTAGGTGTCTGCTGACTGTGCTCAGCAGAACCCTGCTGGTGAATGTGCAGGTTGTGCAGCAGCAGGTGCTCGGTCCTCTCCGTTAATTGGCCCTCATGTTGCTAACTCACTCCACTAAGTCTTTGAAGCATCACACCAAGTAGAGACTTCATTAAAACCATGCCTATAATTGGAAAACCACCACGCAGGTTTGCCCTATCTGTTACTATTTATTAAGCTGTATAAGACGACTGCATAACTGATAGCTTACAAAGTGTGGTATTATAGTTCAAGAAAAGTACATTGTATTTATATAGTTCTATGACAAATAATTGAGGAGGTAGCTAACAAGTTTGCTAACGGTTAGTAAATTTGGCTCTCCTGCTCTCCTTCCACTAAAAGCTCAGCACTGCAAAGACAGCTTGCTGTTGGTCAACAGCACACATTTACGTGTCAAATTCCCCAAAGTTCAACGGTATGCAGAACATTTAAGCAGGCTAATTTTGCATCCTCGAGTGGATCCTCTGATTGCCAAGATTCCATTGGAATTAATAGATTTTGCTCTGAAATTTAGCTGTTATCGTTCCTGGGGTGTGCAGGCATTTAGGCTTGAGACTATCAAATATTTGACAGAAAACCTGTGTTGTAAACTGGGGCCATGGAGTTTAAAGGATGAAGGCATTTTACAGGTGTATAAGATATAATAAAAGGTGCCAATGAGTTGCATTGTTGCTGTTTTTGGAGCTTGACCTATACTAGGGACTTAACGTCAGGATATCCTTGCCTGTGCTGCTTTGATTTCGACAATTTAAAAAAAAAAGTCTGTCTCAATACAATATAGTCTGTGCAATACTACATCGCTGGAGCAATCCTTTCAACATGTTGAAGATGTTCTATGATGGGGCTTTTCAAACTTTTTTTTTCCCCAATGCAACTACATTTGCATATAACACAAACAGTATTAGTCATACAAGTCTTAATGTCTCCTAACATTAGACAATCCCATCAGATGGTGCTGTCTATTTTTCATGCCAGCATGTGGACTTCTTCTAACTGCAGGTCTTAATGGAATATGATGTCGTTGAGTTCACATACATCGCTGCACTAGGATGTTAAAGATTTAAATGCCTTATGTAACCTCATGAATTCATCCTCTCTAACCCCTACTGCAGCTACATAATAGAAAAGAAAAACTTCTCTAAAGTTACCACAGCCATTTAAATAAAACGATATGCTGTTCCAGCACTACAATGTAGACTTGCAGCAAAAGCAGGTAAAATTGAATAGGGGTCATGTTGTTCAAGGCAGGGATCTTAATAGGGACATTATCAAGAAATCACAACAAACCATGTAGTGTCCCGGCCCTCCACAGACAGTCACTAATTACGTTAACAAAAGAGGAACACATTAGCATACTCATTTTGAGCTCCTCCTTTGAGTCCAGTAGCAGATCAGGACTTGAATGAGCTGTTGTTAAAATAAGCCCACTGGGTCTTTATTAACAGGCGCAGGTTAGCTTGGCTGATGAGTGCTACATGTAGACGGTTTGGGTGAATTAGTCTGCTGTTTTCAGAAGACATGTTGTGAATTGTGGATAGCTTTCTCCTGTCATTAATGGGGCCATTTGCACAAGAAGAACTTGTACACTTTAATTAAAGTGTGAAGGTAACCCTAACCCTAACCCTAACCCATTGACGAAAAAGCTAGTTTGAATAACCTAAATGTCCAGATCAGACATTTGCACAGATGGCCTGGAATCACAAAACTGGGTGCTATCAATAAATGTTGCATCATTGCTTTCACACCGAAGGGGATATGTACCATTATGTAGTTTAGTACCAAACCAACCAACCTTTTTTATCTACCTTTTTCATGTTTGTGATGAGTACTCACTAAACTTACTTAACTTACTTAATATGTGGATTATAGGACATTGTTTTTGTACAATCTGTTTCATTAAAAGATGGTATTAGTCCATTTTAACACTCATTAATCTTAGCTTCCTGTAGTTTAATGTTTCCTTCCCTTTGAAATTGAATAAGCTCCAGTTTTCTCTGTAAACCCAATGCCCTGTGAGAACACACCTCTATTACGACCTAAATGAAAAGAGGATATTGCTGCTGCTGCTTCGCATTTTACTTTTATGTCTGACTAAAGCTTATCATTTGCATCCCATCATAATCTCTGAAATAGTGTTCAGTATTAAAGGCAAAAAGGATATAAAGCTTATTAAGGGGAAATGTTCAGAAATGCAGAGATAATTCTGAAATGTAATCAAAAATCTGCCTTGCTAATCATTTCTCTTCTAGCAGAAAATTCACTAAATTATTGCAGCCACAAGCGTAACCAACCTTCTTGCTTTCACCCCAGTAAATAAATTCACACAAACAGACCTGGAGTTAGATCTTAAGATATTGACAGAAAAAAAACTGAATACCACACTCAGTTCAGCCTTTTAAGATTTTGAGAATACTGTAGGTTGGATCAGGACATTAAAGGGCATGTTAATGTTTCCCTGTAGTACTTAGCTATGTAATTCAATGTGCATCATTGTACTGTTTTATACATACTTCCAAGTGAAATCAAATTATGCTAGTCTCCCTCTCTGGGGAAGGAATGTGGGTGTCTCTTCAGATTTTCTTCTTTCAGTAGTGACTGAAGAGTGCTGTCTCATGTTGCCTAGTGTCCTCCTCCGAGGATGAGTCAGCAACAAGGACGTTGGATCAAACTCTCCATTCTAATGTGACCTGTCCTAACAACCACTGATGTGAAGGCATGCTGTACCGAACAAATATTCACGGTGGTATATAAAATATAAATAGTATATAAATAGTAACTAAATCTCATACTATAAGTCAATATTGTCAATGTGTAGAGCTGCAATTGATGATTTTCAATGTGCAAATGTCTGGTAATCATGTAACTTCAGCTTAAATACAAATTGTAACAATATGTTCAAGTTTTATTTTTTTAAAGGTTGGGATGCCTCCTGTTCTCTATTTACAACTTCACTTTCCTCCATGTCTGCCCAAATTCCGTAACCAGGCAGCTGGCAACGTGATTGGGGCAGTCATGGACTTTTTATATTTGGAAAACTTTACTAGAGTCGAGAAAAGCAATTTAAAAACCTGTGACTTGGAGCGTATGCCCCAGGCAAACAGTTCTCAGTAAACTGAATAGTCTCCAGTTACACATTTCTACCATTGCACGGTATATACTGCGAGGTTAGTAGGAGCACAGTGGTTATGTCAACATAATTCATAATAATGTAGTTAGCTAATGATATGCTAACTAGGGCTGCACGATTATGGCCAAAATGATAATCACGATTATTTTTGATCAATATTGAGATCACGATTAATTATCACAATTATTTGTTGATTTAGCAAAACAAATTTTATTGTCACATAGGCTAATTATAACTGCTTTTACATCCATATTGTGCTACATTCCTGTTAATACATCCATACTGTGCTACATTCCTCCTTTATTGAAGGATACTGTGAAGCAGTATGCCATTTCAGTTACAGTAGTAACTGGATTAAACACAGCTAAAAAGCTGACAGCTAAACGGTGTAGTGTGACTGTATTTCCAACAATGGGATGTCAAACAGTCTGCTGCTAAAGCTATGAGCTAACAGACACAAACTAGCACTATGGTCACTGCTGAAAAACAAAACATACTGGACATAATGTTGCGTTTACTGGTAAACTGGTAAACATTGTGACCGGCTTATGATGACTGACTGCTACCTGTTGTAGAATTTTCCCCACGTTACTCTGTCCTCTGTGACTGTCTACATCAGGGGTGGCCAACCTGAGGCTCTTGAGCCGCTCTTACTGTGTGCGGTGTTATTGATGGATTTTTCTTTGTTACTTTTTGAAACATTTCAGATAAGTAAAAAAAAAAAAGCATTTGAATGCATCTGCCAATACATTTGCCAATTATTTAAAACTAAAAAATAATGCAGCAGAGTTTTTTTATGGACAGATTCTGCAACCTGAGGAAAAACCGCGGCCACAGATCACCTTCCTGATTAACCCTTTTACTGCTGAATCAGATTGTTTGAAAGCCCCTCTAGTGACAAATGAGTGAAAGAGTCACTTCGAGTGGCCACAACTGAGTACAACCAGACCTAAAAAGGAGTGTGGATAACAAAGACTGTCAGATTTCACACTGAGTCAATCTAAGTAAGAAAAAAAACCTATGAAAACTGCTATGTATTATGACTGTCATTAGATCTGGAAGTCACTGTTGCTGTTGTAATGTGGACATGCATGTGTTGCTTGGCTTTTTGCTATGGTGCGTATTTTTTTGTGGCTCTTTATGCTAAACTGGTTGGCCACCCCTGGTCTAAATCTAGAAACTAAGGTGCAGGGAACAACTCTGATTGGCTCACGGAGGTACGTGATCAGACAGTGGTTTATGGAGCGCTAGAGTGGCTTTGCAAAAACTTTGATAAGGAGTGTTGTATGACGCATTTTAAATACCGCTCGATCACGCAAATTTGATGGTGGGAAGCCAAAATCGTGATCGTGATTAAAATTTGATTAATTGTGCAGCCCTAATGCTAACTCTTGGTCTTGGAAGTATCACTAGGTCACTGTACGTAACTAGTAGCCAGGCATGCTAGTGTTAGCGGCTTACATTAGAGCAGAAAATCATTCCTTACACTTTTGCTCTGTGTTTTTGGTTTGAGAAAAATGATTGAACAAAAGGTACCACCCTTTATACTTTTTAGTACCACTTCTACTATAGCTCTGTCACGCATACAGAATTGGACTTTAGTAGATGAGTCATGATGGAGTTTTAATTCCAAATAGACCATGATTGAGTTAATAGAACTAGATAAAATAGCAGGTATCTGTCTAAAGTAGGACAGCTCTGGAACTAAGTAAACTAGATTATGTACTGATGAATTAGCATGAGATCATTAGCATAATCAGTAGCTGAGCATCAAATCCTGTCTTGCAGATATTGAAACCAAGTGAGGGCACAGACACATGTAATTAATCTGCCTGATTAAAACTCTTTCTGTAAACAATTGTATTTGGGTGCCCATTTGATGAACTGTGAATTAAAGACAGATTATGTTTACAGAGTGTGCCTGTGCTTGCCAATTTTGAGGACTCAGTCACAGTACATTTCTTTCACATTGATAATTAATTCAAATTTTACAAATATGTAATAACATTCTGGAATGGAGCTGCACAAAAAACAATGTTGTATGTTGCACCGGGGGGATATGTAGATGAGTAGACTTCTAGAGGTCTATTAGTCAAGATTCAATAAGATGAAATGTCAGTGAAGTGGTAGTCAGCCCCATCCAGGGCGTGGCCAGTGTTTACAGGCTGATTAGACTTAACTGGAGCACTTTGGATCTGTTCCACTGGAGTTTTATTGATATAAGATACTGGCTCTCAGTCAACCATCTGCACTGCTGCTAAATGGATATAAGAAGAGGATGTGATTGATTTCTGCTGGCTTCCCCATTTTCCTTATTAATAAAACCACTGAGGATAAAAAAAATCTGAAAACCATATACGCCATCTATCAAAGAGTGAACCATGTCTCAACATCCTTCTTTCAGAAGTGATTCATTCTGATATATATACCTTATGCTCCTAAAATGATGAATTCATTATTGAATTAACTCCCTCAGCTTCGTAGCTAGCTCCTGTCCGCTCCATTGCTCGATCTGAGCATTTACCATTACTATCAGTATACGGGTGCACTATAATTTTAGCGTCTGCTGATTTTACTACAAGAGACAGCTGGCTTGACCACAGTCAGCTGTCGCTATTGCTGAAAAGTTTACTCTAGTTTGTCCTCGAGTTGTATCTGCAGCCTTTTTAGTTGCCGCTTTTTCAGCTTCAGTCTTTCTTTTTCTTTGCCTTTTTTAGCAGGACACGCGGTTGCAATTAACGGCAGCAGTGGCACCTTTTGCTGAGTTTTCACCTCCATTCTCCAGTAGACTTGCAGCAACTCCAGTGGCAATGAAAAACTAGCTCAGGCTCGTACACGGGAGGGATAGAGTACTTGCAGCGGGGCAAGGAAGCATTTCATTGGTTCTTTCCAGTGTTGGATTATTAGATTAGAGCAGTACAGAGATTGGTTATTTTTTGCTCCTTTTTCAGAGCCCATATATTATTTATTACTGTCTGGGTGTGAAGACCATTTCAAACAATATGTAAAAAAGTGTATATTGGAAAATGTTACCAAACCTGCCTTTTTAAATTCAGTTTCATTTCACAATTAGCCCTGACACCATCAAACACCATAAATGTTATGTTTTCGTTTAGTGATGACTAGAGTTGGACGATTTCCAGTTTCGCTGGTCCGGTCCGGTGTACGAGGCTAAACCGGTTGGATTTTATGCTAACAGGTTGAACCAGCATTTGTCCCTATGTCTGCTTCTGGCAAATTATAAATGTCAGTCCGGTAGGACATTTTTTTACACCAGCCCAAGCCTAGTGATAACTTATTAGTAATATCATCAATACTATAACTAATTAATATCAAACTATTTTTAAACATTATCAATTCCCTTTCTACTGTTTTTAATTATTCCTTCATGTCCTCCTCTGTATAAAATATATTTGTATCATCTGCAAACATAACACATTTCAACTTATTTGATACTGTACAAATATAATTTAAATAAATAACTTTGTTCCCAATACTGAAGATGGGGTAACACCAAAGGTTACTCTTCTTAGTTAAGATTCAGTATTATTAATTGTTACATATTGACACTTATTATATAAAAAACTTTTTAACCAATTTTGTGCGACAATTTCTGCAGAAGTAAGGAATGAAGATCGATTGTGTCAACCGTTTAACATAAATCAACAAATACACCAATAGTGTGTTGTTTCCTATCTACTGATGTATATTATCCACAAATTCTATCACAGCTAAAGATGTCAATCGATTGCTTCAAAACCCATATTGATGGTCACTCGATAACTCATAGCTTAATAAAGTCATCAAGTCTATTTACATTTTTCAAGTATTTTAGAAAATTGAGGTAGCAAAGACACAGGTCTATAATTTCATACAACATTTTTGTTCAACACGTTTGTCACTTTAGGATTTATTACATATATAAGTAAATGGCTCAAGAACACATTCAATCACTTCTTTTAGAAGTGACATATCAATAGTGTTACCATCAGTGTATATATGTATCAAAATTTCTTCAAAATATTTAATATTTGCTACTAAACAAGCCACAATAAAAGTCAAATAAACATAAATCACCTCATCACATTTTATTATTTCTAATGTCGCCACTCTGTGATTAGTACATGGAAATACATACATGACATCACTCTGCCCACTTTAAACCATTGAGAAAAGCATGGACAAAAAGAGAAATACAGAATTCTCTCATTGTGAATAAGAAAAACTGAGAGAACAGAGAATAAGGTTTCCAGGCCTTTAAAACCAACCAGATGTAATTTTATTAGACTGGCATTCAGTTTCAATGCTATACAGGTGACAGACAGCTGTAGTGGTCTGGAAAACCTGTTGAAGCCCTTGAATTCTGGTCTTTTTTCTGGAAAGATGGTTGACCTTTCCCTGAGGTTTCCTTTAGTTCAGTAAAAATTAGTTTGCATCTTTGCATCTCATCACCCTGTTCTCCCCATTGAATATATTAAAAATGAAATTTGCGTGGTTCGGGAAAAGAAATAGTGCCAGTAGCGGCAGCAGCATTGCAATTACATCTGGACCTGATGCCACTGCTGACCTCCTGGTCACCCCCACAAACAGTAATGAGCTCCCTGGGCAGCAGTGACAGCCATGACTGAAACCATAACCACCAATCCTGCTGTTACTTTTATTTATTGAGTGTCTGTAAAGAGGAAGACAAAGCCTCTTGTCTTTCATTTAATGAATTCTGTCTTTTTCTTCTCTTGCAGTTGGAAAGACGTCTCTGATCACACGGTTCATGTATGACAGCTTTGACAACACTTATCAGGTAGGTGCTACAGCAGGCTCAGCGAGTGAATATTTTATCTGTAATGATCAGTTTTGTGTCTGTTGATCATCTTTCCTTTCATAGTGAAACATACACCTTCAAGCTTTAGTGTGTAACTTTTTGATATTAGTAAACGTCCGTTACATTCAAACCATTACCAAATGAGTTGCTACAAAGCTAAGACTATCAGCTCCATACAACTCTCTCTGGATTTCTCAGTGTGACTATGTTCAGGATATTGGGGCGTCCGGTGACTTTCGCGCGCAGAAACTCAAGTGAAGATAATGACCTCTTGTGACGAGTCCATCATGTTTTTATAATCCTCCGTGTCCTCCTTGGCTACTAGCAACTGGAGGAGGTGTGTGTGTGTGTGTGTGTGTGTGTGTGTGTGTGTGTGTGTGTGTGTGTGTGTGTGTGTGTGTGTGTGTGTGTGTGTGTGTGTGTGTGTGTGTGTGTGTGTGTGTGTGTGTGTGTAATTGCATACACAAACAATAAGGACATTTTTAGCCAACATGAATGTTAAAACAGACACCTTTTGAACGAAATAACATTAGGCGCACTGTGGGCCATCAAGCAATCACTATTTCTAACCCTGTTCTCTAAAGCAGCCTAATCTCACTCGTCCTTCTAAAACCAGAAAATTGCGTATGCAGCCACGGCACTTATAGAGGTCTTTGCACGCGTCTGTAGATACACAGAAAATGAACCCTGCAGTATTATTGCTTTATAGGCAAAAAGTATCTACTTATATAGTAATAAAAAAGGAATCAAAAATAAATCTCACAATGCTTATTCTGCCCTCCTTCTCATATAGGTGTGTGTGTGTGTGTGTGTGTGTGTGTGTGTGTGTGTGTGTGTGTGTGTGTGTGCGCACGCGCGCGTGCGCGCGCTCAGGCTCTTTATTGAGGGAATGTAGTGTTATAAGCCTGTGCATTGTGTAAAAAAAAACACAAGTAGATTACCCTGAACACAGTGATATACCATCAGCATATGTGAGCACTGAATGTGAAGAATACATAAGACGTAACTTTTGTTTTGTAGTAGTACTTGATACTATTTGACCAAAACCTGAACCTTACCTTGTCAGACTGTACAGTATCTCTATTTTAATTTGAGGGGTTGTTTATTTCAATTAAAAACACCTGTGAGTTGGAAAATACATTTCCATCAGGTATGAAATTGTCAATCAGGCTTGCTGTCAGGCCAGTAGAGTTAATACTTTCCTGCAGCCTCATGGTCCTTCTAAAGCCCAAGTGGTGATCTGGCCCTGCCTTTAAATCATCTACAGCAGTCTCTAAAGATGGCCTCAGTTCTTGATCCAAGCCAGCCTCCTTTTCCCTCACCTCTTCCATCTAACTTGACTTTCTTTTCCTCTTCAGTATAAACATCTTTAATTAAAGCTTGCTCTCTATCACCCAGAGATGCTCACAAGTCTCTGAGCTAGAGTCCAAGTCAAGTCTCAAGTCTCTTGTGGTTATAATAAGTGTTGCATCACATACAGCGACCCATCCAGGCTGCTTAGAACAATGCATAGCTATATATAAGGAATTCAAAGCATGTAATATGTTATTATGACTCCTTTATCTATCAGCATACAGTATCAGCTTTGATTTTGGTATATAATCAGTGTAAACAGACTATTGCAACATGACAAAAACACCAAGAATGCTTTACTTTTAAGTTAATATCTGTATTTTGCCTTGTAGCTTGAACATACAGTACAGTACTGACCAAAAATTGAGGTTCGGAAGAAAAAGGACTCCCTTGTCTGTCTTGGGAATTGCGGGAAAATATGGTAGATTTTGTTACCTTTTGATGGAGCCAGGCTAGCTGTTTCCAGTCGTTGTGCTAAGCTAAGCTAACCAGCTGCTGGCATAGCTTCTCATCTAACTCTCTGCCAGAATGCGAGTAAGCATATTTCCCAGAATATCAAATTTTTGCATTGAGAGAGTTGCACAGCATTGAGAGCTGGATCATATTATATTAACATATTATCAGTGTTGCTACAAAGATCTGTCTTGTTTGGTCTTACTTCATCCTGCTAACCCTGCAAAAAAGGAAGAAAAGGATAAAATAGTCCCTATTTTTCAGTGTTAGCAAAAGTACTGTGCTGCGCTGTAATGAGATTTGAATGGCTCATTGTGTGTGGATTAAATTGTCTGTGTTAGCGCTGTGATGCTGTGCTTTCACAGTTGCTGCTGCTGTATCCTCTTATATTTCTACATTCGTAAGTCATGAAAGATTACAGAGCCAGACATTTCACAATGACTGTTTGGGCTAACGTCTTTGTGTTGTTAAGCCGCTGAATCTTCATGATGCATTGATGTTTCTTTAAACATCTCTTTGTCACAAATTGCTGTGGAACAGGCTTATATTTGGGCAAAGTTGGCTGTGGACTCGGCTGGGAAGCAGAGATATTATAACAGCTTTCTACCTAACAACTTCCCTTATCAGTGTCTCAATGGTGGGAAAATAAATTCATCTGTTAGCTGCTGGTAGAATGCAATGGTGCTTCTATATTTTGAAGTCCATTATTAGTATTTCTGGACCCAAAGTGTCCCTTAACACAGTGAAGTTAGGAAATGAAAAATATTGTTGAGTTAAAGGGGGCAGAGACGTGAGGCAAAGATACCGCCTGACTTGAAAGGGACAGGTGCATAAAAACAACACAAAGTTAGTTATTACTGATTTGGTTAACTTATCAGCAAAGTGAACAGTCTCAGCAGCAGCAGCAGCACTGCAGCCATAACATGCATCTCATGGAGGCAGTTTAGGTACTTTGAAATCCTAAGTGCCCAATTGCTGCAATTTGCATCACAATTCATACTCTGAGTCATAACTCAGTCAAATCTGTACACAGAGACATGATACAAAAATACACAAACTTCAGAGTCACTTACACTTTTCTGAGGATACCATTACATCTGATGTCATAGGGGGAAAAAAACGCTCCACAATCCTCACGTTTTTAGGTTTTCTACACTGTCAGAAGAATCCAGTGATAGTTGTCTGTTCATCCATAACAGGATCTCCTGTACTAATATCTAATTCAACATATTTTTATGCTGCCAATTTGACAAAATGTAAACAGATATAGGCTAAAAAGTTGTAATCTACACAGGGCTGAATTATCGAATGAAATCAACATTTGAAAGAATGCGATCAGCTAATGTTGAAGACTGCGATGAATCAAATGTGAATATTTAGTCGAATGTTGTGGTCCTCTTTTTATTATTATATTTAGTGTTTTTTCATAAGATAAATGCTGGAATAATGTTACATATCACAGATTGTTTACAGAAATGTCCTATTTTCATTTATGTTGTATAACTTTATTTAACATGTATGCTGCTATTGAGCTGAGGCAGAGCAGACATTTTGGTTTACAGGAAAGAACAGATTTTTTTTTATTGGAATTGTTTATTTTACTTTTACAGTTTTAGCTTTTGTGATAAATATTATGTTTATATATATTTTGTTTGACTGTGTATTAATAGAAATATCATTGTTCTCATCCTTGCATAAGAATAGCATTAGTCTATCTGTTACACAGGGAATATTGAACTTTAGTTAAATTGAGCAAAATAAAATCACAAATCAAATCATAATTGCAATATTTGGCAGAAAAATCACAATTCGATTTTTTTCCCCAAATTGTTCAGCCCTAGTCCACACACATTATATTCTACTTCCTGTTTGTATTCCCCAAATTATTGAACTGTGGTTCCAAAAGTTAGTGCATTATTATCCCCAAAATAGAAGTAAGACAAAGAAAAATAATGACACTATCAATATATATATATATATATATATATATATATATATATATATATATATATATTTTTTTTTTTTTTTTTTTTTTTTTTTACATAACTGGTGCTTAGAAGGTCAGTATGGAATCGTTGGGTTAGAGGGTGTTTTTGCTCTATTTCAGTCTAGTATAGTACAATGTGTTACGACTGTAGTGAGATTAATATCGTCATGAATAAGGCCTAT
This sequence comes from Perca flavescens, assembly GCF_004354835.1. Lineage (NCBI taxonomy): Eukaryota > Metazoa > Chordata > Actinopteri > Perciformes > Percidae > Perca > Perca flavescens. The sequence continues at coordinate 457,903 of NC_041339.1, forward strand.
AACGTATGGATAGTAAATGTGAGACGATCATTTCCTGCATTATGCCACGGCCTGGTTGTGATGAGGCCTGAAAGGACTGAGATCTCTTGTCATCCTCGCTTTTTCCAGCCATGTCCTCCCATCTTAAGCTCAGCAGACAGATAGCATCTGTTTATTTAATATTGTCCCCATATGCTGTTTAATGCCAGTCTCTGCCCCGCACTATTCTAATGGCCTGTGCACAAAATGATCTTCTTACATTCACCTTTTTTTACGACAACCTTTTACTTTTTACTTTTACTTTTAAGTTTATTTGAATAGGGACAAGTATGTTACATAAGCTCATGTTACATACTACAACATTTTAGCCGAAGCTAATTCTCAATGTCCGTCCCTAGTGGGCCTTTACACTAAATTCAACAATACATAGTTAAAATCAACATATTAAAACACTATTATACAATAACAACGAAGCCGATAGTCAGTGGTCACATGCTTGACCTATGATTAAAAAGTCTTTGAGTTTGTGTTTGAAAAGGACCCAGTTTGACTCTCCTTTCAGTTCAGTGGGTAAACAGTTCCAAGCTTTTGTGCCTTGTATAGAGAAAGCTGATTCTCCAAATGAAGTACAACATTTTGGGATCTGGCAGTTCCCGTTCTGAGCTCCTCTAGTCCGTGAACCCACAGCCCTGAGAGCAACTATACACTCACTCAAGACCTGTGGCGCTTGCTGATTTAAACATTTATGCATCAGCTTCAACAAAGAAAATTTAATGAAATTTACAAAAGATAAAATATTTAAATTCCTCAGACTAACACAGTGATGTGACCTAATGGATTTTCTATCTAGGATTTTAACCGCTCTGTTATAAATCATTTGAATTGGCTTAACTGTAGTAACAGTAGCCTGTGACCATGTGCAGATGCAGTAACTTATATGCGAGAAGATCATGGCATGCATGAAAGTGTGAGCAGCATAAAACGGTAGGTAGTCCCTGATCAATCTGAATGTATAAAGATTAGCTTTGGCTACTCGACATATTTTTTTAATATGACTGTCAAATTTAAGTTGAGAGTCAAGTACAAGGCCCAAGTATTTGACCTCTGAGACCTGCTTGATCTTATGCCCATTTATCTGTAAATTTAGTTCTTCTGACATGGACTTGAATCTTGAGGCAAAGCAAATAGACATAGGGCTAGATTTACTAACACTAGCGCAGTTTGCGCTGCGTCTGTTTATGCGAGTTTGGTAATAGCACACGCTATGCTTCCACATTTTGCGTAGTATTTATCAACCCTGACACCCATCAGGCAATCAGCGTCTTTCTCCGCCCACTATACCGTAAATTGCGCTGTAGCGAAGCGGTACTTGTGCTATGATATGGCGGAGTGCAGACTGCAATATTCCCACTGCTGATGCTATGACTGTTTGAAATGATCCTGATGCCAATATCTGTAATGTAGCGAGGAGTTTAACAACTGCTGGAATGGAATGTGAACGCTGAGTGGGTGATTCAATGTCATCTTTGATTTCTTCCAGTAACTCTAACATTGCACGGCTGCTTGATCTGTAACGCTAAATGATGTTGTGTTCATTGACAAAGTGTGATTCTTGTGTTAAAAATATTTTCAGCCTCGCCTATGTCTTCGTCTTGCTCAAATTACTGTTGACATTTCACGAGCGGCATAAAGGTCTACGAGGAAACTCGATTGCGGCTGGTTCAGACCTGCTTTTAAGAGGCGGAGAATTTCCCCCTCAGAATAGAGACGCGCTCTTACTGACAGTCTTTGTAAATACCACGGAATATATAATTAGGCGCACTTTGCGCTTATCCTCCCACCTTTTTGGGTGGAACTCCCACTTTCCCCACGACCCTCCCACGAACGCATATTGAAAGCGCAACTTGTCTCTTCTCGCTCATGTGGCAGACAATCTGCGGTTTTACCCAAGTGCACCCTGTTAGTAAATAGCCCGCATCGGTTACGTCCGTCTTTGCGACCAAATAGCGCCTGGAAACAAGCGCAAACGGCTTGATAAATCTAGCCCATAGTCTTTTTAACATTCAATGTCAGGCCTGCATTTTGAAACCACACCGCCACATTTTGCAGGTATTTTGCCAGTTCAACCGAAACTGCATGCACACTTTTCCCTCGCACATAAACCACTGCATCGTCAGCATACATCTGAAATCCTGCTGTAGGACATGAGTTTGGCAGATCATTAATATACAAAGTAAAAAGCAATGGCCCAAGAATGGACCCTTGCGGTACACCTGTATTCATTTTTAAGAACGTAGACATTTCATTATTAACCACCACACACTGATCTCTATGTTCGAGATATGATTTAAACCATTGTAATGCTAATGGTGTAAAGTTAAAATTGGACAGTTTGTGGATAAGGATATCATGATTTAAAGTGTCAAATGCCTTTTTGAGATCCAAAAAGACGGCGCCAACGATTTCTCCATTATCTATTGCAAATTTGAGTTGTTCCACAAAGAAACAATTTGCCGTTTCGGTGGAGTATTGAGGACGGAAGCCAAATTGTAATGGGTGTAAAATGTTATTTGATTGTATAAAAGTCATAAGTTGCCCATACACTATTTTCTCTAACACCTTTGAAAATACCGGTAAGATGCTTACAGGGCGATAATTGCATGCCTGGTCGGGTGTTCCTGACTTAAATAATGGCATAACTTTAGCCTGTTTCCAGATTTTAGGGAATTGTCCACTCTGAATAGACAAATTAATCAAGTGTGTTAGAGCCTTTACTAAATTGTTTCTATTTTGTTTCAAAAGGACTGTATTTATGTGAAAAAGATCCTTACTATAGCTGTTGTTAACTGAATCTATTGCTTCAAGCACTTTTACTTCATTAATCAGTTGAAGTGAGAATGAAGAGTATTGGTTTATTGATTGTATAGTGAACTTTGGTTGCTGTTCTACATTAACTTGTTGCACCAGTTCTTCCACTGACGAAACAAAAAACATATTAAATTCCAATGCTATTTGTTTACTGTCCCTAATCTGCCTGTCTCCATTTCTAAGTTCGTGGATGGTCTTTGATTTGCCTGATGGTTTCACAATACCATTTATTTGCTTCCACATTATGAGAGGACTTCCCTTGGCTTCTGTTATTATTGTGATGTAATATTTCGCTTTTGATTTTCTTATATTTTTGGTCGCTCGGTTTCTTAAACTTTTAAAAATATTTATATCACTACTTAGTTTGGTCTTAACTGATTTTTTCAGAGCCAGATCTCTTTCTTTCATTAATCTTTTCAAGTCCTCATTAATCCAGGGTAATGTTCTCTTCTTGAAATACTTTTGCTTTTTAAGAAATTTAGAAATGATCCCTTCAACCTTATTCATTACCTCTTTACATCAGCTATGCACATCGTCGTTGTCCATAACTAAGCTCCAATCAAGAGCATTTAATTCATTATCAACAGCAGAAAAATCTCGCTTTAAAATAGTCAATATATTTGAATGAGTTTTATTTATATTTAATAAACGTTTTTTTAGATAATTTTCGGGCAACAAGAATCATGTTATGATCAGACAAACCAGTTAGAAAATTGTATGATTTCAAAATACGATCATCCTTGTTCGAAAAAACTAGATCTATTTGTGTTCTTGAAGATTTTGAGATCCTTATAGCACCCTTAATTAGTTGGGAGAACTCAAATTTAGTCATTAAGGTTTTGAGTTTTTTCCTTTTACCAGAATTAGACCAGTCTATATTAAAATCGCCTAATACAATAACTTCGGACTTATGGGCCACCAATTTCATTAATTTGCTCAACTCATCATAAAACACATCTTTAAAAGAAGGAGGATTATATAAAATCACAATTTTAAAATGCATACTTGATGATAATGAGATCTCAACACAAATAAATTCAATATTTAGCTCATGTTCAAAAGTGACTTCTGTGCATGTCATATAATCTCTTAAATAAAGTGCAACTCCTCCTCCTCTTCCAAATTTCCTGTCATTTCTATAACATTCATAACCTGGGATATCAATTAAACCTGTTTGAATCCCACTATGAAGCCAGGTTTCACTCAGGCCTAAAAAGTGTAAGTTCGAGTCCATTACCAGCGATTTAACGTCATCATGCTTTGGCAGCAGGATCCTAATATTCAAATGCGCTCCAAAAATGCCTTTAGGTTTGCTTTTGCTGTCCCATAAAATTTTCGCATGGTTCACAGTGGGAAAAAACTGGTGAAATTCATGTTTACTCACTGTTTTTAAAGATGTATCAAGCATCTGTCTTTCATTCCGACAATGATTTCCCGAGTCCTTCTGCACTTGCATCTCCATAGTACTGGACAATGTTCCACTGTCAAGGCTAGCCAACCTTGCCACTGAAACAGGGCATACGCGCAGTAGTACGTCCTCCTGTGATATGTAGCCATAGATCAAAGCCAAAGATCAGTCTATCCTAAGGGCCGTTACAGAGTCAACGCGAGCAAGTGACGCGAGCAAGCAATATACTTGAATTAATGTACAACACTTGCAATGTCGCCCCCACCGACAACGCATAGTATTGCATGCATCGGTGCGTCATGTAACAAAAACTAGGACGACACATTTAGCCTTGCAGACGTGTATGCATAGCGATGCGTTGACTCTGTAACAGCCTTTAAAGTGTGTGTGTGTGTGTGTGTGTGTGTGTGTGTGCCACTTCTCTTCTCTCTCTCTCTCCGGCTCAGTGACAGGTAGGGTTGAAAATGATTTTGCCGTCTTTTTCTAGCCCAACTCCAAAGAGACCTTTGAGTATTAATTAAAATGCTGCATGCATTTGCTCGGTTTGAGTGTTTATGCTGCTGCTCACAGGGGAGACTAGATTTTTGCCCAGTGAGGGTGGGAAGATGTTGTGAATGTGAGCCTGCAGGAGACATCTGTTTTTATGAAGTCACGATTTCCAGGCATACATACCGAATCACCACATTTTTTTCAGTTTTTGTTTTCATGTACCTCAAGCTTTTAGATTTGAGGTGATCCAGTTCAATCCTAGCAGTGTATTTAGAAGCCGAGGGCCATCAGAAAGGTGAAACCGAGCGTGCTAGTCTAGTGGCTTTAGTCAGCAGGAGGATGTGAGCGAAGCGAGACTCCCATCAGGCAGCCACCCAGCCGGAGGACATGGAGGCAGGCAGCACGTGCTAAAGGGCTCAGAGCTCTCCAGAGGCAGAAAGCTTTTGTCAGCTGTGGTGGAGCTGCCAGTCAGGCCTGGCCACCAGGCTGTGACTGCATCTGTCTGCTGTGCCCAAATACTCCGCTATTTAACTTAGCAACTGGTGAATCTGATTTTCAAAAATATATAAAATGTCAGGCTTTGGGACAAGTTGAAGCAATGCTTGAACTTGGTCCTCTTTCTGTATTTCGGTTGGAATATTTCATTATACTGAATTTGAAAGTAGTTAGCAAAAAGTTTTTTCACATAATCTATCAAATATGTATGTATTACCCTACTTATATAATGGTATATAACTAAACAATGAATCGCAACTGAATCATCAGCAATCGTTTACATCATTTTTCAAGAATGTCAAAAATAATTGGTTCCAGCTTCATAAATGTGAGGACTTGCAAATTTCCGTTATCTTTTGTGCTAGTAAATTAATTATGTTTGGGTTTTAGACTATTAGTCAGAAGAAACAAGCTTTTTGAAGACATCATCTTGTAGGAAAAATGTGATGGCCATTTTTCACTATTTTCTGATGTTATGTAGACTAACAATTAATCCATTGTTTGAGAAAACAATGAGAAGATTAATTTATGTTGAGACTAATCATCAGCACTAAAACACAAATTTTCCAGCAACAGTATAAAGATAACGTCTAAACGTTATCTTAGTTGATAACAGGAAATTAATCTTGAGCAATTTTGATAATTGATTAATCATTTAAATCAGTTATTAAGGAACAATGCCAAAAACTCTCTGGTTTCAGTTTCTTAAATGTGAGAATTTGCTGCTTTTCTCAATGTTATATTATTGTAAATGAACAGTTTGAAGTTGTCACCTTGCGTTCTGGGAGCTCTAATTCTCGGTTGTCTCTTCTAACTCTATTGTAGCCAGCCAGGGTGACACGTTTCTCTCTTTGCTGTTGCAACAATTCTGCTATCATGGTAGTATTGGTATCATGGAGATTGGTTAATCTTAAATTAATGTCGAAGTGGGGTACAAATCTACCCATAATGCTTTGTGACATGAGTAAAGTAAGTTAAATAGACTAATTATGAATCCGCACTGGCACGACTCATTACTGTGGTTACAAATGTGGCATGCTGTAATAGTTACAGTATGTTCTACATATATTATATACAAAGCCTGCTGTCTGACGGAGAAGGCATGATCATATATTGATGAATTCCCTCTTGTTCTGGCAGTAAATTCCAAAGTAATCTGATTTTGCATGTTCACAAACTGCTGTCAAATATGACGCTGTGAGCAAATGCCACTATGCTCACTGTGACTCCAGATCTGTTGGTTTAACAACGTCACTGACAGATGGAGGACTTTGAAAGTCCCTGGTGGGAGCAGCAGTAGTCTCTCATTGTCAGACCTTCCTCCACAGCATTGCAGAGGAGGGCCTGGCTAGTCCACACAGCATTCATGGGAGAAAAACATGTTCTGGTTTATTGCCATTTCTTTAACCAATCACAATAGTTTTTCCCCCAGTGGGGAAATTACAGTTTTCACTCTGTTAGAAATCACTACACACAGGCTTGAAATACACACTCAGGACCTATACATGCACAAATGGAGAGATGTCAGAGTGTGGAGGCTGCCAGTGCTGGACCAGTACCCTGAGCCGCTGGGTGGGGTACAGTGCCTTGCTCAAGAGCTAGCTACCAATCCACACTACGTACTTTGGTCCGTACATGGACTTGAACCAGCGACTCTCCGGTTCCCAGCCCAACTCCCTACGGACTGAGCTACTGCCACCCTCCTCTTGGGTGGAGCTATGCGCCAGACGGAGCAACAGTGCCTCTGCAAAATAGCCTCAGGAAGGAACTTGTTTTGGTGGAACATGTGTACGTTCCAAAGTAGTTTTAGTCGTGCAACAGAAAACTCCGATTGGACAGATAGTCTAGCTAGCTGTCTGGATTTACCCTGCAGAGATCTGATCATAGTCCTCAGAAATCCATCGGAGGTTAGAACGGCAACACAAAAAAAGAGGAGAGTAATGGACACCCGGCCGAAAAGAGGGACATCCGGCAGAATTTCTGGCGGCACCGGAAGTGGAACATCGTGGATAAAGACTAGAGCAGCAGTGACGAAGAAGTATTCAGATTCACTACTTAAATACCACAATTATAAAAAAGTATATTCCAATTTCAAATCCTCTATTTGTTAAAGTTGCACGCAGTGATTAAAGCCAAATGTGGCATTTCTGTTTGGTCATCAATCTGTGAACATCTTGTTGATGCAAACACCCCAAAAATGATTAAGTTTGGATTAAACGGCAGGTCTAGTGGTGCTCCATGACCTCCTCACAAGTGAACTCTGAGAAGTAGTAAACAGTCAAACCTGTGCTCCGTTTAAAGAAAGGGACTGGTTGACAGCGCACACTGGAATCAGTAGCATGTATTTTCCATGAGACTGATTGTCAGACAATCTGAAAGTAAATATTAAATGCAGTACAACTTTGTTCAGGTATTGCTCACACTTCCCCATGTGTCCGTCCAGTTACTTCCATTCCCATCTGGTGTCACAGTAGTATTTGTCAGAAAATGTTTCACATAGCCCAGCTGTGGTTTCCATCTTCATTGCCTTAGAGTACCAGATGAGTCATCATGTTTGAGTGCATACAAACCCACTGTAGCACCTACCCTGCTGCCATCACCTGATCAGGATTGGTTTATAGCAGAACATGTGATTTTTCACAAACTACTAGGGGTCTCTCGATCAAAACAATGGATCGTAAACACTTTTGATGACGTGGTGAGGTTGCGTGGAATTGTGGGAGTTGTAGTTTTCCAAGTTGAACACCATCGGCGATTAGAATGCGTCTGTTCACGGATGAGTTTACCCATTCAAGTTTTATTCACTATACATTTAGTAACAAGCAGTAACGTTTATTCATGTCATTCTAATGAAATGGCTGCAGTTTCCCCAACATAATTGATGAATAATGAATATTTTAATTTTTGATTAATCAATTGATTAATTGGTTTTCTTAATTTTTGGATTTATCGTTTTGTCTATAAAATAGTTAAACGAAAAGATACCAATTATATTTAGTTTTGCCCGACTAACAGTCTCAAACCCAAAGTCTCTTGGTGTCCCCACATCAAAAACGTCAAAATCAGTTTATTTAATGATGATTTCACATATCTTAAGCCCAATATCTCAAGGCCTTATTCAGGTAAAATGAGTGAAATCTCTCAGATCCCTTAAAAGCATATTTTGACTTAGTCCCCGGCAAAATGAGCCAGAGTGCCATGGTCTTTCTTGTAACAATGTGTGTTAGTTAGTTAGTAAAATTTAAAAGGAATATGAATAATTTCTGTTGATCTAATCCATTCATGTATAGCTGTCTGTGTGGGATTCTATATTTAAAACTGGAGCCTACAGCACCTCTGCTATCCCCCAGGGAAAACTCCTGCCACATCTATATGCTTTTAACTTTATTCAAGCTGTTGTGTCAATAATGTCACACCAAATCAGCAATATTAAATGTTTTCTCAGGGGACCCGAATGTTCAAAGTTTTCTTTAATTTCAAAGTTATTTTTATGGACTGTTGTAGCGAGTCAATTTGACCAAATTAGTGCTTTTAACTTTTGGCACACAGAAAGTTTTTTAAGTCTGTTATGCAAGTTGGTAAATACTTTTCAAGCATATCCTGCCAGAATAAATAGGGGAGTTAATTTGGAAGTGCATGAAATCCACCTGTCTGTTTTGGGGCTGATACAGCCAAACAAGTATTTTAATTTTGCTTACTATAATCTTGTATGAAGCACTTTATAATTGTAATTCTTTGAGGCTGTTTATTTTCAGCCTAGCAGTGCCCGATCTGACTGAGTGTAAAGGAAGAGTATAAATGACGTCCTGTCTTCATGCCAGACTCTCTGAGTTAGGCCGCTGTTGTAGCCGACATCACCAAGGAAACGAGTGTGTGATCAAGCTGCTGATGCCTAACTCTGTCAAAGTGGGCAGTGGGCACCCTGCTGGACGGCCTAGCATAGACAGACGCAACGGATACACCCACAACAAAATACAAATACAAATGTATGTATAGAATGTATCTTAGTACAAATAAATTGCATCGAAATGAAATCAGTGTGGCTGTTAAATACAAGCAGGAAACTGCATCCTCCCTGTCAGCCTATCAGGGCTGGGGTCACACAAGCTTAAAACATGCAGCTGGGGACTGCTGCCTAATCCTGGGTCAGTCCTTTGCCCCCTGCCTTTAAGCCTTTTACCCCCCTCCCCCCTAATGGCATTAGTGATTTACAAGCATTGTATTGTTTATTTTGAAAAGAAGCCATCTTTGTGATTGTGAGGTCTGAAAGTTTATTGTCAACTGTCTATAACTGAACGGTTCTGGCATCAAAAAAAAAAATTCAGTTACACAAAAAAAAAAAAATCCGCAGTTTATCATTGATTTCTAGGTTTTGATTCATCCAGGCCAGAGCACCTGATGATGTCACGGCAGAGAGCCGTGGGCTTGGCTGTGGAAAGTAAACCTCCCTTGAAGAGAACACAGTGCCATCTGCCTTGGGACACAATACGGGAATGATTAGATTGCTATTATGAATGGCAAATGTGAAATGAGATGAGCCATGATTTAAGCAGCCCATTTGAGTGTAAAACCATATTCAAACATTAACAATTGTTCTGATAATTGAAGTGAAATATTTGCACAATAATAGCTGACATACTGTAACCTGTTTTGAATTTAAATAGTGACTGCGTTTGATGATTCAAAAGATAATCAGAGTTGAATCAACAATCTACTAAAATTGAACATTTTAAGCTCCATAACTGTTATTATTTTACAGTGCTGTTGTATTGGACTGCATTATAGTGCACTGGTATCCATACATGGAGTGATGTGAGATGATCAGGACTGTAATGAACCATGGATCTAACAGTAATCTGTCTTCCTCTTTTCTCTATAAGTTGCATTATTCAGTTCCTCAGCAAATTCTCTGTTCTTTGCTTTTCAAGGTAGTTACAGTGATGTTGATCCACGGGTATCTTCTTTCCCTAGGCCACAATTGGAATTGACTTCCTGTCGAAAACCATGTACTTGGAAGATCGAACGGTAAGAACCTCCGTAACAGCTGTATAATGTCATGATGAAGATGTTAAATGTCTGTAATGTGTCAGCAGTGCAGTAACTCCTTTCAGAGAGAAACCTACTGTAGAACTGCTCATCACTACAATAATGCATGTGCTGAAATGTTACTCTGCAGTACTAATGAACAGCATGGCGCCTGGGTAGCTTGTAATACAGTATGTAGATGAATACAATCTGTGTGCATGTCTGTTTATCTTTGGTAATCTTTCATACAGCAGTACAACCTTGTAAGTGTCATCATGATGAGTCCACTCATATAAATAAGTGTGGATCTTGTGCTGAGCACCCTCAGAAGCATCTTATGCCGTTTTTCCACTGCATGGTAGGGCATTTTCGGCCTTTATTTTAATAGGACAGCTGAAGACATGAAAGGGGAGAGAGAAGGGGGGGGAATGACATGCAGCAAAGGGCCGCAGGGCGGGGTCAAACCTGGTCCTGCTGCTTTAAGGAGTAAACCTTATACCAACTGAGCTATGCGGATGCCCTCAACTCACTGTTTTTGGTTTTTTTTCCTTTACCTAAAGTTGTGAATAGTAGCTGGTACTTTTTTTGGTACCCCCTTGGTCGAGATTCCAAGTGAGCTGAGCCGACACTAAAAGGTGGAGTTGAAACATTGCAGACCACTGTTCCGCGACACGGGACATCCTACACAAACCCGTGATTTTTAAATAGCCAAGCTGCCATCAATAGCAATTGCAATTTTTTTTAATCACACGATCCAGAATTTAAAAAAATCTATACAATTATCATACTTTGTACATTTGCTTATCTACAGTACCAAAAGGGAGACTTTTTACACATACTCCCATTAAAAAATGGTTTCAAGTTTCAGTTATAACAAAGCAATCGTTCAACCAAACAATTGTTTTCTGAGACGGTTATCGTACCGTGAACATTTGATACCGTTGCAACCCTACAGTCAAGTGCAGACTCTCTTCTGTTGCAGATAAAAGGATTCAATTGTCACGTTAAAGATGATGTCACAGCAGTGTTACGCGGTGGCGTTATGGCAACCAGCTGAGAATCCAGCCTACACTGGATAGTAATCCGCAGTCGAAAACAAAAAACTAAAGATACTACTACCGTACCAAAAAAAAAAAGTGGAGTCGTACCATAGAGTGGAAACACTGCTTTATTGTACTATTATTGTGTTGTGTATGGCTGTGTGTGTGTGTGTGTGTGTGTGTGTGTGTGTGTGTGTGGAGGGAGCCTATTGTTTTTTTTTTGGCTCTCTGAATATCCGAATAATCTCAGCCTCCTCAGCTTTCTCTCTCTGAACCCCAGGTGAGGTTGCAGCTCTGGGACACAGCAGGACAAGAGCGCTTCAGGAGCCTCATTCCCAGTTATATACGGGACTCCACTGTGGCTGTGGTGGTCTACGACATTACAAGTCAGTGTCCCTTATGAAACTTTGAATATCATACTTAGCTGCTGGCCCACTAAGTGTCCAACTCCTTTTACTGTTAGACCTGTAAGTGTTCATCTGTAATCATACGTTAGTTATCTGTTTTACCTGTTTACTGTCAACACAGGTAGCCAAAATTCTCTCACTCTCTCTGTCTCTCTGTCTCTCTCTCTAAAGAGCCTTGGCCAAACATTTTGCCTGTCTCTAATTTTGAAACGTCTGATGGATGGCTTTCCCCAAGAAGCAGAGTAGCAAAATCCAACCTAAGATTTCACAAATATCAAATATCTCCTTGATATTTCCCATAAGCAAATTGGATTCACTTTACAAATAGATAAGATTGCATAACTTCTCTCCTTCTCAAATTGTCTTAAACACATTTCCTGTGTTCTTCTTGGATACAAAAAATCTATCTCTGCATTTAATTGTCAGAATACCTACCCAGACTCCCTCCATCCTTATAAAAAGAAGGGTTTATCCTGAATATATCACATAGCCATTACCAGCTAATGTATTATGCTTAACAGTAGTAGGGCAATGAAACCGTGGCATTCAACTGTAGTATTTACAAGTTGGCCTCTGCTCATCCAAAGACGTAAAACCATGCAATATCCAGTTGGTGTGGTGAGGAATATTTATCATTTTCCATGACAGAAAGGGACATTATTCTCTCTCAAATCTGTTAATGGCTTCCATTTAACCGTTTAAAAGTGCAAAGTACACTTACTGTAATATGGCTGCTCTCTAGAAGTGAATTTTATTGGAAAAATATGGGATACCATCCCCCCCCAAACCGTGCACTTTTTCACCTTGAAAAAGACGGGGGCCTGTCTCATCAAAGTCCCAGTCCAAAAACACAGTACGAGCCTTAGTCTGCATGCTTAATGAACATGGCAAGGTCAAAGGCATTTATAAAGAACTTTTAACATGCTACAGAGCTGAGCATGGAGGATTCATGGTGTAATTCCAGTACTGTGTGTATCATACAGTATCATCTATCAGCTACGTAATATCTTGAGACATGATATGTAAGATATCTTTAATATGATCTTCCACATGGGATTGTATCTCCTCTTGCATTAATAATAAGCAGTACCATGTAATTCAAATGAAATATATAATAAAATATTGGATTCATTTTTTATCTGCAGATTTCACATTACTTCCTGGCAGCTGTTAAAAAACACACCAAGCACGTCAGTGTTTAAAACTCTGGATGAAATGTTAATGGTTGGTTTAGAACAGTAACAGCAGGAGACAGCATCTTTAATTTGCCTCTGGTTCTGTTTCTTCTTCTCAACAGATGTTAATTCATTCCAGCAGACGTCAAAATGGATCGAGGACGTGAGAACAGAGAGAGGAAGTGATGTCATCATTATGCTTGTTGGCAATAAAACAGATCTGGCAGATAAGAGGTACGCACTGTAGTTACCACTGAAACTTGTCTCCTACAACAGTTCTTCTATCACATTTTGTCTTTTTAGTCAGCATTTCCTTTTATGTCTTGACGCCATGGCAACCATGATGTGCAGAGTGTCAGCCTGTCTGTCCGTGGGAACAATAGCTCGAGAACAAAACATGATAAAAACATCAGACCCGACCCCTTCTGGCTGAATAAATCTGTATATTAATCAGACTGATTATCTTGATATAACTTAATACTTAACCATATGAATTTATTATTAAAGCCACCTCAATGTTATATGAAGACAGGAATTTTCTACCTTATTAATCAAATATCTAAATGAATACACTCATTAGCATAACTGGTTATTTGTAGTGTTTCTTATAGTAATTATGGTGGAACATTGGGCAACTCAGCTGCTCTTATTGCTTTGAAATGTGAAATGATTGATTGCTCAGTGACTGAGCCCCTGGTGACACTTGAGCAATCAAATGGTGTTCACAAATGACTTGTTTTTCTTATAACGTATGTATGTATGTATGTATGTATGTATATAAGAGAACTGTATAGTTATATTGAGGAAAAGGTGATGAAATGCTGATGAAACCGGATGTTTAATATAGCTGAGAAGGAAAAAGAAATTGATTTGAAAAGGGAATACTTGGAGAAACAGGGTAATGGCATTAAGCAGAAACATACAGTAGTGGAAAATTAAGGGAGAATTGAACCATAAAATCTCTCAAAATGCATTAATGGTTCATACTGTAAAGTATGTGCACAATCTTTGCTTGTGATAGATAACCGATGTAAGGTAATCAGTCAAATGGGAAACACCCCAGACAGCCTAGAAAATCTTCAGTTCCAATGTTGCTTCCTTTATTTGTGTAAGTCCTTTTTCTGACATCCTTCAAGACGTGTAGAAAATGAAGATGAACCAGTTTAACTTTATCTGTTATGCCGATACACGGAGTATTCACTAATGTTGTGTTTGTGTATTTTGTATTGGTTCAATTAGTTTCTTTTTTACCAGGACATCTCCTGAGATGCAGTATCTTCTTTTACAGGAGATACGTGTCCAAAATGGCAGTGTAGAGTAGTTAACTCATAGTCACACATGAACAATTCATTTACTTTGGTCATGCGTGCGAAGTGTGCAGTGGCTGCCAAAACACTGAACAAAAACAGTTTCTGTCCCTTGGTGAGGTTTATACTACATTAATTAGCAAATGTTCACATGCTAACACGTTAGCATTTTGCTCAAAGCACAGTCTCCCAGAGCTGCTAGTATGGCTGTATTACTTATTTCCTTTCTTGTGAAACATATTTATGTTCCTTTTATGACACTTTCTTGAAATCAATTGTACCCACTGTGATCAACTTTACAGTTCAATTTTATACAAGTAACCTTGAGTTATGTACCCAAGAAAAATGAATTCATATGTTGCACATGCTTTAGTTTACAGTATACATAAAGAGCACTCATTGGTTACATATTTCTGAGCATAAGTTAGGAGGCTGACAAACACTTCATGTGGTCCAGTAATCATATAATAATCCATTGGTTCCCAACCTTTTTTCCTTGGCGCCCCCCCTACTTATGTCTAAGAAAAGCTACTAAGTAGCCTGCCTACAATTTTAAGCGAGAACAAAAATATATAGTTTTCATACAGACTTTTGTATACATTATATATTCTAGTGTATTATCATAATTTGTTTAACATGTGCAAATTGTTTTTTTTTTACCTCAACCTCAAACCAGATAAAGACTTTAGCACCCCCTGTGATCTTTGCCGCCCCCCTAAGGGGTGCCTGGACCCCAGGTTGGGAACCACTGCAGTAATCTATCTTTCTTCTGTATTATTGCTGTTGTGTCTTTAGTAATGGCAGTCCTCTGGGAGATCCTTCATAACAGTTTTCTGGTCTATTTCTTTGCTGGAGACACTTCCCGAGTCAACACTTTGTTAAAACAGCTGACCATCTACTTTCTGGTCTGACCGATCTTAGTGTCATTTTAAGGAAACAGGGGGCCAACATGGTGAGGGTGTGGTAGCATGGTGATAGGCGGTGTCATGTAGCATAGAATCAGACTACTTTTCCTTTTCTTCAGGTTTGTAAAAGTGTTCAGGAGAGCATGTTCACAAATAATGTGTAATCATGTGTTGATTAACCATGTATAAATTAAGCACACATATGCACCATTTTATTTGTTTTTGTCAAATAATGCCCACGTGGTAACTATAACATTTACAGCATAAACATGTAAGAGGATATACTTTGAGCTGCAGAGGAGGTTCCCAGTGGCATACTTGTGTCTTATGGTCAATGTTTAACTGACTGAAGGGGAAGCTGAAAAACTGCATCTCACTGGATCTGTCAATACAAGTTCATGGCTGCCATAGAAACAGACAAATGGCAAAAGCTTTGTTTTTTGAGATTAAGATTGCAAAGGTACAATAACACTGGGTATAAAGTGTCCCATCTGTTTTCACAATGTAGTAAGGACCATATTTCAGATGATATGAAATGAACTATCTGAGCTGTTATAGTAAAGCTTTAGTGTGTAACTTTTTGATATTAATAAACGTCCGTTACATTCAAGAAATTACCAAATGAGTTGCTACAAAGCTAAGGAAGACTTATCAGCACCACACAACTCTCTCTGGATTGTGTGACTATGTTCAGAAGATTGGGGCGTCCAGTGACTTTCCCGCGCAGAAACTCGAGTGAAGATAATGACCTCTTCTGAAGAGTCCCTCATGTTTTTTTAATCCTCCGTGTCCTCCTTGGCTACTAGATACTGCGTGGAATGGGGGCGGGGGTGCGCGGTCATGGAATGTGGACTACGCCAACAGTTTTGTTGTCATTACTTAGAATTCCTCATGGGGGAGAAAGAAACTACGCACTATAGCTTTAATACACAAAATTAGTTGTGGCGCTCAAATTATTTTTGAAAATGTCCTCCAGTAAAACGGAAAACTACTGAACAATATCCCTTTTTAATATGAAGGTAATTTATCTTAACTACAGTTTAGTTGGGTCTTAATGGGGTCTGATGGTTAAGAAGTAAAGGGCATCAACATAACCCGAGATTCCTCTCCTAGTTTGCTTCTTCATAGAGGCAAGTCAGCCTTATGCTGTCTGTACGAGGTGACAGGTGTTTGCCAAAATCAGTGCAGAAAAATGAAAATGGCTTTCTCATATTTGTTATACTACAGTACCCCACAGTTTTTCCGTGTTCCAGTTTTTGTTTTTCTCTTGGGAATGTGGTTGAAAGTGCCAGTAAGAGATGATAATTAATGTTGCTGTCACTATGGGTACTGTTACTTGTTTTCAGTGGCTCCAGTGATGCTACACAGCAACTGTCAAATTCAAGTGATAATGAGGATTTGATTTGGATTCACTATGTGATGGTGTTGAAATATGCATCAAATGAAAAAAAATAAGTACATGTGCATCGTTATGTCAGTATCTGAGGAAATTACAGTATGAGGGAGAGATAAAAGTCTGGCAGGCATGTAGTGTGTTTTTCTTTGTGACATCTTAGCTCTGTTTCTAGGTGGCTGTGTGTGCCACTGGCCCTTTAAAAATCATTTTAAAATAAGTCAATGATGCAATTAGCTCTGACACATCTAACCCTGCCTTGAGAAGAAACCGAG
The DNA here is from genome assembly GCF_004354835.1 of Perca flavescens. NCBI lineage: Eukaryota > Metazoa > Chordata > Actinopteri > Perciformes > Percidae > Perca > Perca flavescens. The sequence continues at coordinate 474,669 of NC_041339.1, forward strand.
GTTGTGTATTTTGCATTACTGTGATATGGTGCAATTTGATTATCAGTTGGTCGAGAGGAGCATTTCTGTCTCTCTTTGTTCGTTGCTTTGTTCATTCATGCATGGTGGAGCTTTTCACCATGCTCAGTACCTAGGAAGTTGAAGTGTGAGGAGTTTAGGTGCTGCAGAGTCCCCGGAGCCCTGTATAAGGGAAACCTAGTGTGCATCGTACCCCATGTGCTAAACACTGACAGGAAGTATCTTGTTATTTTCTTTTCTTCTATACTGACACAATACTTTGGTGAGAAGTTTATAGTTTAAGTTAATAACACGTTCACACATCCAGCTGAACCAGAGCAACATTAGCATTCATTTGAAATTGTGTTTTTGGCTACCTGGCAAATGTAAGTCCAAACTTACTCTTTTAGCTCGGTTTTATTCTACACTCTTTCCTTAGGGAAATATCTGGCTCCACTATGTTCACCAGCTAGTTGCTAACTGTGTCTGTGTGCCGTTTGGTGCTGAGCAGTGTGTGTACAGTGGATTAATCAAAGCCCTTTCACTGAACACAGCCGCCTGCTGCTGCTGCTGAACCGATGCAGTAAAGTTTGGGGACATAAAACCAAAACCGTGAATGCTTAAAAGCTTTATAGAGCTGAGAAGAACTAGAGAGTTGAGTTATAATTCTCTGTGGGTTCATCCCTATGGGTGACACCTTTCACACTACATGTTGTAATTGGATCCGTTATAAATATGTTTTTTTATTAGTGCAGCTTGTAAATAGAAGCTTTTAAATAGAAAATAAAAATCTGAGTGACAAATGAACTGTCAACATTTTAATAGGCCACCACCAGTATATGTCAAGTTGAGTAGAATGACTACTAAAAATGTAAATGAAGCAAAGTTCAAGTTGATCTTTGTTGTGCTTGAGTTCATAATGACAATGGATAGTAATGGTACCGCTCCCTTATTTGCATATACTGTTGACAAGATGTGATCACCAGTGGCTTAAGTGAGAGCTGATGTCACATTTCAGCACAGAACTGCATTGAAACTCTCTGCTAGCGTGCATGAATGTTGCTAGGATGCCATCCATTATACAATTTCTTGCCAACTGATGATGAATAAGTCTCATGTTCTTTAAGTTGGAACTCCGACACATGCATCTAGAAATAGCCCCAGCAGCACTTGTGCAACTTTATCAGGTGATGTTATTATGTAAATACAACTCCAGTGCAGTGTTTTCTGTTCTTGCTGTAGAACTTCATTTTCCTATTTCACAAAGACTGAATTTCTCTTTCTTCTGTGTTGTGATGCAAAGGAGGAGTTATTTAAGGAAAGGGGGATCAGTTAAATATATAATGCTGCTCTGTTTGATGCTTGGCACAACAGGATAACTTGTTTAGACTGGCATTACAGCCAGTTAGGGGTTAATTAAAAGTAAACAAATGGTATTTTTTAGTTAATACACCGTGGAGATTTCCTTTTTGTGTTGAGAGGAACGGAGAAAACTTGTTACATCATGGTTTTCCCAGAAGGCCATTGGCAGGTTAATTTAAGCCAGTCGTCTGTACTAGCCTGCTGCTGTGCAGGACTGCTGATCTCTCGGTTTGGGTTAATGACACCTGACTCAGTCTCCATTTCACAGCCAGAGCCAAACTATCACTGCCAGACTCATTAAAATGTAATGCAAATTGGCTGTTAATAATTTCTCGCAGGACAATATAAATAATCATCCACACTCATTAGCTAATTAAGTCTGATACATCATCACTAGCCTAGAATAACAAGAGCTTCAGCTGCACATATTGGGCTTTACTGCCAGTCTCTGTGTAGTGTCTACTTGGCTTTGTGTAGAGTGTAGTTATGAGAATATCAGCCTCTGTTTTGTGCCCACAGTCTGTAAACAGTTTTTTATCATTTCTCCTGCATTAATCTGCAGTGTTTTAATGGTTATCCCTCTCTTTCCACAGGCAAATTACAATTGAAGAAGGTGAACAGAGGGCTAAAGAGCTGAGCGTCATGTTCATAGAGACCAGCGCCAAGACGGGTTACAACGTCAAACAGGTGAGTTCAGAGTAAGTCTTCAAACAGAAACTTAACACCATCTCACTTTTTAAGATGAAAACCAATGCATATGGGTATTTAGTAGTGTTGTTGATAGATTCAGGTCCAAAGCTTGACATTTTAGTGCAAAGTGTTTGAATTGTACATAAGGTGTTATTAATATTCATAGCAACTGCCCTGTACTGGTTGAAACCCAGCTATTGCAATTGAATTGCTCTGTGACGTATACAATACTGGATTTCCTCACCAGACAGACAGCCAACAATTTCTGTAAATTGGGTGGGTGGAGGTGAGAGAGTGAGAGGGTTTGAACTTCTCTCTTTAGCTACCTTGTGTCTTGTCTTCACAAAACAACAATTTGTGTCGCTTTTCATATGAACAACTGAGTGCAACATCATGAATGTCTTCCAGGACCGACTGTGTAAAAATGTGCGACGTTATCCACATATGTAATAATTAACCCACCGCTTTTCTTCACTGTCTTTCCTGGCGCCATGCTAAGTTTTTTTTGCCGCGTTACCAACGCCAATTGTGGATTAATGGTATAGCCTGAAACTTGCAGCAGAGTTGTGTGTCACATCCAGGGTTTCCACCTTAAAAAGTCGAAAGAAGTCTAAAATTCCAAAATCAAAATTTTTGGCCTTAAAAAGTCTTTAATTCGAGCCAGTATTGTGTTGTAGGTCTTAAATAATTTTAAACAGGTCTTAATATCCCTACCTCTAATGTTTATTGAAAAGTGCCTGCAGCGCTTTACAATGTTCTTTTTTAATTCTGTGGTGTTGTAGTTCTTTCTGTCACTAGTCCAATTATAATTCGCTGTATTACGACTACAAATTAGACCAATATTACAACTCATATTGCAGCCAATCTAGACACCAGGTCCTATAATGCCAATGAGGAAATCAGGGAATTGTTTCAGCCATTGTTTCCGCACTCTGACATCTGACTTTTTTTATTTATTTTTTTATGTTGCGATATAGGTTTTAAATTTAATTCATACTAGTCTTAAAAAGGTCTTAAAAAGTCTTAAATTTGACTTGGTGAAACCTGCAGAAGCCCTGACATCTAAGTGCTGGTGTGTGTTCATTCCTGTGGACTCACTCATCTAAACATGGCTCCATATCGCTAGTGGTCTAACTAGTGGTCAAAAACTCCACCGGGTACCTTTTAAAGGTCTCTTGTTTTTCATACAAATATAATTCGTAGAAGATAAATAAAAGTGATGGTCCAGTATTTCATCCTGTGTAAGTCTATGCTGCCACTATCAGCATCTGACCAAGACTGAATTGTGCATGTGTTCATTCCTAATTTAATTAGTACATCTCATGCTTAGAGAAATGTTTGTGTTCCAGATACAAAGAGAAGCGCAGCCGGGTTCAACAACAGTGATTTGTCTCTGAACAGATGTTTGTAGTCGGAAACAACGACTGTCTGTTAAGTTAATAAGTAGTGAGATGAAGGCGAGCTGTATTGTGTCTGTCAGTGGATGGCGTTGCTGGCAGGCGCCTCTCTCAGACAGAGGAGGCTATTCTTCACCTTACCTCAGGACTGTGGACTCTAACAGCCAAATGCCAGGATGGAACATAGTGGTGTGAAAGGTCACAGTACTGCCTCCAAAGGCCAAAGTGTTCACACTGTTTAGCTGTGTCATCACTATCCACTGAGATGTTGTGTCAGCAATTGTAAGCTTTCAACCATCAATTTCTCCATCTTTCATGAGAACTCATAAGTTGTGTAATAAGACTACCTATTGACAGTGTTATTTTAAACATTGAATGATCAAATCAAATACAAATCATTAAATAAACTTTGACTTTTTGGTGTGTTTCGCTAAAATTTAGATGAATGGAGACATGTTTCTTGTTTTTTATTCCTATTTTTTATTAATTCACTATAATGTAATCTTTATTTTTTACATGTTTTAATTATTATTCACAAAGATTGAATTTACAATACCACCCAAAGGAGCAAGGGACCACACAACTGCATTACTACACAATAGTAATGTAACTGTAACAGTCACAATGTTTATGGAAGGGGGTCTGTAAGTTCATATCCAAGTAAATACCCGAGTCAAATGAATAGTAGTAAATGGCTGCATTATATTATTTTCACTATAAATGAAATGAACAGGCTACTTGTTTAGGCTACAAATTAGTGAGTGTTGATGGTGTGTACAGTGGGGGAAATAAGTATTTGACCCCTTGCTGATTTTGCAGGTTTGCCCACTTACAAAGAATGCAAAAATCTACAATTTTAATCATATGTACATTCTAACAGTGAAAGACAGAATCCCAAAGAAAATTCCAGAAAATCACATCAAAACAAGTATTTGACCCCCTGGACAAACAGCAAGTATTCTGGCTCCTACAAGCCAGTTAGTCTTTCTTTAAGACACAGCCCCAATCCGAACCAATTATCTACATCAAATACACCTGCCTCACCTCGTTACCTGTATAAAAGACACCTGTCAACACCCAAACAACCAGCATCCAACATCACCACCATGGGCAAGACCAAAGAGCTTTCTACGGACATCAGGGACAAGATTGTTGATCTGCACAAGGCTGGGATGGGCTACAAGAGAATCGGAAAGCAACTTGGAGAGAAAAGATCAACTGTCGGTGCAGTTATCAGGAAATGGAAGATGCACCACACCACCGCCAACCTCCCTCGGTCTGGGCCTCCAGACAAGATCTTGCCTCGTGGGGTGTCCCTGATCATGCGAACGGTGAGGAATCATCCCAAAACCACAAGGGGGGAACTGATGAATCAACTGAAGTCAGCTGGGACCACAGTTACAAAAGAAACGGTTGGTAACACACTACGCCGTCATGGATTGAAATCCTGCAGCGCACGCAAGGTCCCCCTGCTCAAGAAGAAACATGTACAGGCCCGCATGAAGATCGCCATTCACCACCTGGACGACTCAGAAGAGGCCTAGAAGAAGGTGATGTGGTCAGATGAGACCAAAATAGAACTTTTTGGCCTCAACTCAACTCGTCGTGTTTGGAGGGCAAAGAACACCGAGTACAACCCAAATAACACCATCCCCACCGTCAAGCATGGTGGTGGCAACATCATGCTTTGGGGGTGCTTTTCAGCCAAGGGGACGGGACAACTTCATCGTATTGAGGGGAGGATGGACGGGGCCATGTATCGTGGAATTCTGGACCGACATCTCCTTCCCTCAGTGAGAGAGCTGAAGATGGGTCGAGGATGGGTGTTTCAGCACAACAACGACCCTAAGCACACCGCCACAGCAACAAAAGAGTGGCTGAAGAAGAAGCACATCAAGGTTCTGGAGTGGCCTAGCCAGTCTCCAGACCTGAATCCGATTGAAAATCTTTGGAGGGAGCTTAAAATTCGAGTTGCCAGGCGACAACCTCGGAAGCTGAATGATTTGGACGCTGTCTGCAGGGAGGAGTGGGCCAACATCCCTGCCAAAATGTGCACAAACCTCGTCACCAACTATAAAAACCGTTTGACATCTGTGCTGGCCAATAATGGCTTTTCTACAAAATATTAACATGCTGTTTGTCCAGGGGGTCAAATACTTGTTTTTCCTCATCAGATGGTTATCAATTTTAATAAATTCATATGATGTGATTTTCTGGAATTTTCTTTGGGATTCTGTCTTTCACTGTTAGAATGTACATATGATTAAAATTGTAGATTTTTGCATTCTTTGTAAGTGGGCAAACCTGCAAAATCAGCAAGGGGTCAAATACTTATTTCCCCCACTGTATCCCTGATTCAGTCCAAAGACAAAGTGCCCTCATTCTCTTTCTTTCTTTCCAGCTGTTTCGACGTGTGGCAGCTGCTCTTCCGGGAATGGAAAGTATGCAAGAAACAAGCAAAGAAGGGAGTATCCTTTGACCCATTTACACATGAAGATCTTCTTTTCATGATATAAAAAACATTTTTTAATAATAATATGTGAACAGTCTCAGCTCAGAGGAATTGTTTTTGCATTTTTGATGTGAGGGCTTGTGACGGCATCATTCATTGCTCGCTTCTAAATAAAAAAGGCGTTCCAGAAGGGAAACCTGCATTCTGGCACCTATACCTGTCCAATGCTAACTCAATTGCTAACTGTTCTGGGGGGTGGGAGGGGGATGTATTTGTTTTGATTACATTTATGGAGTGGTTTGACTCGAGACACACATGTTTTATGTCTGATGTCAAAGGAGATAAGTACAGCAGCTGAGACAGATTTAAGCTGTAATTTTCATCAGTAACTAAAGAGAGCCCTTAGGCTCCTCTCATGCTTCCACAATGATTTTCACATCTGTAAATATATCAGATGTTGGTAACAATAAGGCAGCCTACACTTTACACTTCACACTGAGACTCTTTTAGTGGTATGCAGTTTAAAGAGACATTTCACGCATAATTTATCTGCACTCCACTTTGATTGGTTAGATTCTCAAAGAAAGCTTTTTAGCTCCTTAGACCATGTTTAGATTTTAACCCCCTACAGTTATGTATTTACTGTAATCTAAACAATTTAGTTAATTTAAGACTGATTCAGTATGCTTCTGTGAAACTTAACATAATCCTTTCTTCTTGTGTTATTTAAGTTTGTGTAGATTTCTTTAAAGAGACTGAAGAATATAAAAGCATGAATGAAAAGAACAACAAGATGACAGCGTTGCCTCACTAACTCATTATAAAAAGAGTGAGATAAATAAATGCCCACTCATACAAAGAACACTTACATATTATATAATACATAGAGAGAGATAATGATCAGATCATAGTAAAACAAATGATAAGCTTTTTATACAACAAGAAGCTATGTGGCTATAACGAAAGCTAAAGCCACTCACACATCGACAGGCAGACCGATTATACTGAGCAACACAGAGCTGTTCACATGCATGTTAAATCACAAGTGCAGGTCAGTCTAGCCCCCTCCACCACATTGGTCACTACTATATATACATAAGCTTACACTATGGTTCCCCATAGGCCAGGTTAAAATCAGCTTTGTTTTTTTTCTTTAATAAAAGACCAAAAGTAGTAGATATGCTGTTTTAAAGTTGTGCAAGTTGGAAATAATTAGTTTGGGGGGGGGGAATGAAAAGGTCTGACCCCCCTCAGACAGAATTGAGACAACTACTTTTAATTGCAGGACAATCTTTTTCTAATTATTGCAACTACAGTTCAGGGCTGTAAACAAGTACAGTATTCCTATGGAAACAGCAAGTTAGCTTGTATATATATATATAGCCTATATTTGTGTACATTTTGGAAAATTGGCACAATTAAAGGTATGCCGCATTATCTATTAGTAGTTTCTATTTACAACGTACCAATCAACGTATAGTCAACTATTGTAATTTCCCCATTGGAGATCAATAAAGAGTATAAATTTAATTAAATTAAATAAATGATCACTGGATTACTTTGGTACTGAAGAAAACCTAAAAAATAGGATGATTCTCATGCAAGTTTTGGAATTATAAGGAAGCATTTTATACTAAAAAGACTGTATTTTGAAAGATAACTACTTGATTTGATTCAGATGGTTGAATATTAGCTCTGGCTACATTTTGGATTGTATTTTTGAACAGAGAGGACTGTAGATTTTGTTCCCCATCACTTCCATTAAACATGCATTAGGAATGGATTCACTGTGCCACATGTATGTTTAACATTAAAACATGATTTATCAAAGCATGCAAATAAGTATTAGGCTATTTCAGTAGCTAAGTATTCTATGCAAAAAAGGTACGTATAAAGGCTTTAGGCCACCCTACACATTATTGTAGGCCCAGTTTAATACGCAACCTCATTTTATACCATATATATGTAGTAAGGGGTCCCAGCTCCGTGTCTCTTTAAATTAAGGGGTGGTTAAACGTTGAAGAGACCTGGTCTAATGCTAATACTATTGACCCACAATGTTGTTACTACAACTAAAACAACTAAATCAAAGTCTATAGACATTTTCTCATGTATTTAGAGTAAATCAACAGCATTTCATGTTGTGGCGGTTTCTCCTCTGACAGCATTAGTCCTTCACATCCCTGTCAACACACAAAGTAGGGTGCCATCTCTATGGTAACTGTGAGTGAATTATGAAATTTCCTTTGAGTTCACCATGTGCATATAGCACTGTCATTGTTCGTTCAGTATGAAGCCATCTCACTGGCACTGCAGCATGAATCTGCTCTGACTTTAACATAAATCAGAAGCTGACCTTGGTGTAGTGAAGGAACGTCTACATTTGTCTCCCTGTGCATCTGTGATTATAGCCTACTCAGCAGTTACTGGGAGTCAAACTGCATGGCCTCAATAATAAACTCGGTAACCCAACAGCCCTCTGAACTCCCATTCAGCCAATTACCTTTATCTCTCTTCCTGTTTTTGTTTTTTATCTCTATCTTTAATGAGGTATAATGGATGTGGGGGAGAGCTGTGTGTCAGGTGAAGGTGTGGTGATGGATGGCAGGTGATGACAGTTCCTCAGCAGCTCTGTGCCTCTGCTGTCATTGTCAGTTAATGGAGCAGCTTCTGTTGTTATTGCCTTGTTAATAATATTGATTTCACTGGGAGAAGAGCAGAAATAGGCTTAGTCCAGGCTGCTTACATGCATGTGATAAAGCTTGAATGGGCCTGTTTTATCACCTGGCATGGTGCACTGGATATTTACATTCTCTCTGCATGTTAAGCAATGGTGCATGGACTGTAATGGAAGACAAAGCAAAGAAAAGTAACCAACAAAAGTTTAATGTAATGGAACACACATTTATAAGAAAATGTAAAATATGTTTTCTCATTATGGTTCCAATTGTTCACAGTGTAATCTCTGTTCCCTTTTAATTGCCGGTTTCATAATGGGAACGGATGGGCCACGCTGATTTATGGTGGATGTCAGGGCCTACAGGGTCTTCTGCTCTCTGTCTGAGAATAATTTCCTCCAGGGTCACTGGGTATTATCACCACCGTGGGACTGCAGAGAGAGTGAAGAGGGTGCTTGACCCAGATGGAGTGCTGGGGTCATCCACCCTAACGAGAGAGAGCCAGAACGCAAACTAAAGTACATCAGACTCATGTTGATCAGAAAACAGCAGCCACGCCATGATTTTGTTAATACATTTTGTTCAGCAGTTGTATTATTCAGGGTTGTTTTGTGATGTTCTAACAGCAAATCATGACGGTTCCATTCACATTTTCAAAGTAAAGCTTTGTGGTTTAGAGAAGATTGATGCTGTGTTGTGTTCTGGTGAAGCAGTGAAACTTGACAAGTGAACATTACATCTGATTTCAGTATAAATCCTAAAATACAGCCACAACAGAGGATCATGTTGCTTCTTCACCTAATTGAGTCCCCCATAGAATCACACAAATAATTGTGTTGTCAGGTATACGCCCGTCCCTGCGCTGTCCCTTGGTCAATAACAATGCTCTCCCCACAGCAAGTTAACTCACCAGTTGTTGCCATAAAAATCAATGAATGTAGTTTTAACATATGATTTCTGGTTATCAAAGTTTCCTCTGGCTGTCATTTGGAACAGACAATGTTGAGAAGATGTTTATTGCAGCTTTAAGCTGCCCATCTACTGTTTAGAAGCCATTACAAGCTTTTACCTTCATGAACAACGTGTGCATACCCCTACAATATGAAACAAAAACTACTGCTAGTAGCACAGTAACGGGACTCATTACTCACTGTTGGCGATGCTGTAGACTGTAACTACACACACACACACACACACACACACACACACACACACACACACATCAACATCAACTGCTGCATTTAACCGCACCAACCACTGTAGGACGGACATTTGAAAGCCACAGTGGGACTGTTTCCAGACTCCCTTGCATACAATATGTAGGCCACAGTCTCCTTATACATGCATAATGTTCACCAGAAAAATGAATAAGTAAGCGCATGCTGCTGCTGCTGCTGCTGCTGCTGCTGCTGCTGCTGTGCTGCCACACTCCCCAGCAGTAGTATATGGAAGCATTCACAAGCACTCAGTCGTGACACACTTGTCTCCTTAAAACAGAGCAGGTCTGCCCCTCGTTCTCACTGCAGAATGGGGACAACTGCAGACTCATTCTGACTTACAGCAACAACTCATTAACACGCCATTGTGCATCAGCTTTAATTGTAGCACTGCCATGCCAACTACTTTAGCCAACATCCATTCTCAGTTTATTACCCGACTAACAATAGGAGAGAGCATTTCCTGTTGAGCTGAATAACTTGTACATGTTGTAAGAGGAGCGTTTTTAAGATAAGTGCTGTAAAAGTGTTGTAATAAATTGTATAAATATGTATATATTTTTTTTGTAATATTATAAACTAAATTTATTTTCTTATTGTTGTCTGTCTCACATAATTATTGTTGGCTGTTAGAATTGTTAATGGCTTGTTAAAAATGAAATAGATTCATAGGAATTAGCATCCTCTAGTGGTAGTAAAGTGGAACTACAGTCCATTAAAAGTAGAGGCAAGAAAACCACATGAATACATATTCTAAAAGAGCCCATCACTTTGGTCTGCTTTTCCTCTTAGAAAATATTCCTATCAGCTAATTGTTGAAGTGCTTGTAGCTGAATAAGATCAATACCAAATGTTTCCAAAGCTTCCTTAATGTTGTTCTCCAGTGATTGACATCAAGTTGGACAAACAGCAGGAGCCCCCGACTACTGAAGGCGGCTGTTCCTGTTAACTCAGCACCGTGCTGGATCAAAACGACATCATTTACACCACATGCTTGTTATGTTGCTTCCTATTGGTTAACCTGCAGTTGACTTTGCACGTTGAGAATCTGGCCTCCTCACCTGACTATTGGTCATCGGTTGGAACCAGCAATATGTGAATTTGGTTCTAAAGTAGTGTAGCCTACTCTGTTAAGGAAACTGCCAAAAAGTCTTACAACTTGCAAAAAAAAAGAGAAAAAAAAAGATTGTTTGAAAAAAATGATTCCCAAGTTACATATGTATGTAAGTAGAAAAGGAAGTTCCCCCAGTTTCTTTTTTGTATTTTTGTATATTCAGGGAAATCTTTCTGGAACGGTTGTTTTTTTAAAAGATGCAAACAACCATGCTCTGTATTTGAGAGATTAAACAGATGGTTTTAGACGTATTTTTATGGATCCCACTCTCGTTTATTGGCAAAAATGGGGATTACCTAAACATACCCAGTTTTAAAGGTCCCATATTGTAAAAAGTGAGATGTCTTTTTCGATTATAAAGCAGGTTGAGGTACTATATAAATAAAAATATCAAAAGGCTCAACTCACAGAGAAATGCACGCAGCCCGTAATCAGAACCAGTGCCTTTAAACAAGCTGTCTGAATCTGTGCGGTTGTGATGTCACAACTATGTAGAAAGTTTAGCAACAGTACCGTTACAGTCATTCCTCGGCTGCAATGGCAGTGCAGAGACTCAGAGGGCACTGTCAGTAACCGATCCGTTCCACCTGCACAATCCGTTCTGCGCATGCGCATGATGTTCACGCATGTGCAGATGATAATACTGTTTTACGACCTGCCCGATCTGTTCCACGCTAGCCTCCACCCAAGCTAACGTTAGTTTAGCTAACAGCTAATTTGGCTAACCGCTAGCCGACAAATAACGCATGTGCAGAACGGATCGTGCAGGCAGAACGGACAGCTAGATTCAGTCTAAAATAACGTTAAGTCAAACATAATGGGAAAAACAGCTACAGCAAAATTAAGACTTTACAGTAACAATAAAGACAAGTATTGAGTGATTGTATTTTAAATGAGCACAAGTAAAGTAGAACTGAAGTAACAGCTGTTATATATGTTAACGTTTGTTTTGAAGTTTTATTTTGAGGGTCTTTTAAAGAGTTTGCATGCTGTCTCAGCTAGCGGTTAGCCGAATTAGCTGTTAGCTAAACTAACGTTAGCTTAACTGTGGAGGCTGACGGACGGCAGACCGCTACAATCAGCTAGCGGTTAGTCAAATGAACTGTTAGCTAAAGTAACGTTAGCTTCCCAGTGGAGGCTAACGGCAGACCACTATAATCACCTAGAGGTCCGCCCGAATTAGCTATTAGCTAAACTAACGTGAATTAGCTGTTAGCTAAACTAACGTTAGTTTCCCGGTGGAGGCTAGTGTGGGAACAGATCGGGTAGTGTCGTAAATCATCGTACCACAGCGCATGCGCGAACATCTTGCGCATGCGCAGAACGGATTGTACAGTTGGAACGGATCGGGTACTGACAGGCACATTTGGAAGACCCAGACAACACTGACCAATCAGAGCAGACTGGGCTTTTTTAGGAGGAAGGCTTAAAGAGACAGGCGTTAAAACAAAGCGTTTAAGACAGAGGGTGAATACAGGTATATTCAGACAGACCATATGAGAAAAATAATGTGTTTATTGAACATTAAAGCATGTAAACATGTTCTTGTAGAAACCCAAAATACAAGTAGGAACTTGAAAATGAGCATAATTTGGGACCTTTAATCTTAAAGCGAAACCACACCTCTCCTGCCCATAACCCCTGTGGGATCCATGACTTTGCGTTGTGATCGTTACAATAACAGAACAGTAACATCTTGAGTATCTAATGCATGCCTAGTTTTTGAGCATAGGTACTGTCTACCAGTGTAAACACGTTTGAATATGTAAATGGTAACATTACACCAGTGACTTAATGCACTCTGATAATGACTAGTCTTTTTGTTTAAACTGTTGAACTGGATTTGTATACTTGACTTCAGAATATCTCTTTTGTGTGTGTGTGTGTGTGTGTGTGTGTGTGTGTGTGTGTGTGTGTGTGTGTGTGTGTGTGTGTGTGTGTGTGTGTGTGTGTGTGTGTGTGTGTGTGTGTGTAAATGTGTGCTTTCTGTATAGGCAACATTAGAATGCAGTTATATAGGGGGCCACTGCCAAGTCGTGTCATTCTTGCCACATTAGGGCACCATTTAGCTCACCATTTGTTTGCGATATGTCCTAGATCCCCCCCACTCACAGCCATATGACATCTGCCGCTGCATTGTGTGATATCTTGGTAGTTGTGATTCTGGTAGTCTGCACTGATGCTGTAGGTGAGCAGTGGCCTTGTGCCACAGAGGAACATGAACACAAAGTTCCCCGTGTGGTGATCTGTAGACTTAAACGCCGGTTCTGTGATCAAAACAGACCGCTAACATTGTAAACCAGTTCCATTCCTGACAGAAGACTAATTTGCACATAGACCTTTCAGGTGAATATGAAGTTATGAAAAGCTTCATTGTAAATGTACATTCACTTGGTTGAAGAACTGTCTGATTGTCATGTGACGTGTGGTTTTCTTTGCTGCTTGTGTTTAAACGGACTACTGATGTTGGCATTATACAATGTTTTTAGAGCCAGGTAACATTACATACTGGTCAGCCAGTGTTGAGAACACTACTTTGATTTGACTCGTCTTTGAAGTGAATTCTTACTGCACTTTTGAAGAACATGTTTTAGAATTGGTGAGTGACATTGTAAGTCTTAGAAACATGGTTAAATCTTTATCTGGAGAACTGTGTCTTAGAGTAGACTCAAACGTTTATGAATTGTTCACACATGTCCAAAAAAGGGGAGCATTCTTGGGAAAAAAAAAACAACTACTGAACCTTTCTAACCCTTATAATAAGCCAAATAGTAATAATAATAAAAAGAGACAGAGTTGGATCAAATATCACAGGAGATATTGACTGGAACACACTCTCTTGTGGGTTTGGGAATGACAACGACCGGTTGCATTTTAAGTTCTAATCCCTCGAACTGAAAGAAGAACCAATGATGTATGCCTGTCATCTCCAAACAGGAATGTACTGCTCCCATTACGACCACACAGCCTTGGAAGGAGAGCACTTCTTGAGAAATGACTCGATGGGTATTTATATGTAAATTACAACAAATAAGGAATCAGTTCCTATAGACCTTTCCTTTGTATTTATTTCCCTTCCATAATAGAGTCCCATTTTAGCATTCCCTGGAACTGGACCAAGTAGTGCAACAAATGTCTTAGCGTGTCGGGGGTCTGCGTGCCGTTTGAGGATGGAGGCCGTGGCCATTCCCTGGGGGGTGGTGGGGGGTGTATGTTCTGTCACAGCTCTGTGCAGCAGACCTGATCAGTCTAGAGCTGGCTCTCCATTCACACTGTACAGAGATCTAGCATGTCTCTCCAAATGATTAATAAAGATGTCTTATTACCAACTCATGCACACTTCTGTTTTTCCTGAACTTTTCTTTGACACTGTACACATCTGAGGTTTTCTATTGGTGTTCTTCCTCTCCCTGTCCACCTTATTGGCTTGTTTCACACTAACAGTCCCTTTGACTTCACTGATGAAGATACTGATTAACTTAACTCTAGCGCATACGGAGTAACCAAGCAATGACATTAGTCCAATCACACATTGATGAGACTATACAAAGCTGAATCTGTCAATCGTATCAAAACACTATTCTGACAATGTATATTTTTTACATTTTAAAATCAATAACAATGAACACATTTGCAGTGTTGTAATGTAACAAAGTACAAATACTTTGTTACTGTACTTAAGTAGAATTATTACATATCTGTACTTCGTTATTCATATTTCCAGAAACTTTTACTTTTACTCCACTACATCTCCTAAATAAAATTTTACTTTTTTTACTCCACTACATTTCTTGTCACCACAAAATAAAATCACAACAAATTTGTTACACTGTAAAAAAAGCTGGTTTGGGGAATCAATGCTCCTAGATTAATGCACGCTTTATTCCAGTTGGTGAGGTAATGCTGGTTTGTTGCTAAGCGGCTAAAAAAAAAAAAAAAAAAAAACATAGGCCAAAACTACAGAAGAAGAGGAGGAAGCATAATAACTGATAGTGTCATGCATGCTCTGCTGCCATGGTAACAGACGATGATCACCCACGACAACAGTGGTGATGAGAGAACGTTACACACTTGTTACTTGTTAAGTAATAATAAAGTTCATTAGTGGAACTGCCTTCCTATTGAGCTCAGAGAAAGCACCAGCTGTCTATCATTTAAAAGCAATCACAGCTGCAATCATCAACAGCTGGTTCACCTCATCATAGGTATTGCCCTTATATGTATTGAACTTATTTTTTATTTATTTTATTTCCCCCTTTCTCTTTTCTTTCTTAATTTGCTTTCTATCTTTCTTGTATTCTTTGTTATGAATGTAATATGAGGATGTGTTGACCGGCCAAGGGACTACCGATGACAATAAGCTTTTTTACTAACTCTGGCACATTTACATTTTGAGTGTAAACTAAACATGTCAATTGATGTGCATTGTCACTTTTAAATAAACAAATAAATAAAATAAAATAAAAGTTTTTTTTTTTTTTTTTATTTCTAATAATTAAGTACATTTAATATCATAAAACTACTTTTGATACTTAAGTACAGTAAATATCAGATACGTTAAGACTTTTACTCAAGTACTATTCTAAAACGTGACTTTAACTTCTACCAAAGTCATTTTCTTTTACAAGTACTTTATACAAGATTGCACATTAGCAAGGTAGGGTGGTGGCGGGTAGTGTTGTTGATGAGGAACCAATGGGAATGAAGCCAGAGCTGAGTCAATGGTAGTTGTACGTGTTGTGGTGTGCATGGTTTCTAGTGTGCCAAAACAACACATACCGACAGATCAGTGGAATGACCTGCTGTATTGGCCAGGGGCCAGGGCTGGGTTAGCGTGGTTAGGGGGCCCTGGGGCCATAACGAGCCATTGGCCCCAATTTCAGAAAAGTCACTTAGACTCACTTTAAAGCCCGCCCGGCCCCTGACCAACAAATTGTAACCTGAGGCACCAGATGGTTTGCTACACAGAAGCGTCTGAGAAACTGTTTAATAAAGGGCAGGCCCTTTCAAAAAATACCTGGCAGGTGATTGGATGAACCATCCGTCGCGGGCATCACAAACACCGGCAGGAACTCCTCACAGGACACTGGTTGGTTCGGACACAAACGCATTCCTTCACACGCAGGTGGTAGAGCTGTCGCCTACCAGTCAGAAGGTTGATGGTTCGATCCCGGGCCCTGCAGTCCCATGTTGTAGTGTCCTTGCTCCCGATGCTGAGTGAGTGTGTAGCCTATCTGATGAGCAGGTGGCACCTTGTACGGCAGCCTCGGCCACAGTGTATGAATGGGTTGATGAATGGTTCCTGTACTGTGTTAAAGCGCTTTGAGTAGTCATTAAAACTAGAAAAGTGCTATATAAAATCGTGATATCGCGAGAATCCAGCTGCTGTGCAAGATAAAGGAGAAAATAATCTAATTTGCAATTAATCCAAAACTGCCACCAAGTAAACCTGCTAACTTTCCCCGCTATACCAAGCCGTAATCCAGTTTTGATATCGGCACCTTATTAAAGTTCTGTCCTAGTTTAGTCCTAGATACTGCCAACACATTACCACTAAAGGTATGAGGGCTCATTCCATTCATTAAAACACATACTCCAAAAGGAATGTCCTATTGCTCGGTGTGATGGCCACTAATGTGGAAACTGTCTTACGCCATGTTTGTTGCAAAAACTCCCCACTAGAATTCCTCCCATTCATTGTTTCTGTGTTGTGGCCTCATTAGTCATTCTGAACACACCAACCTGCAGCGCTGGAATGTAACTGAGTACATTTACTCAAGTACTGTATTGAAGTACAAATTTGAGGTATTAGTACTTTATGCGAGTATTTCTTTTGTTATGCTGCACTATTCTTTACTACATTTCAGAGGGAAACTGTTCACGTTTTACTCCGGTAGCTCTAGTGACTTTTATACACAAAACATATGACAGTTACAGGGGCCATTTTACTGCATAATAGTAAAGTACTTTAAATATATTTTTCTGATAATAAAGCTTTTGAATGCAAGACCTATTTGTATTTTTTGACTTCAGTAAATGCTGAGTACTTGTTTGTGTGTTTTCTGTTGTAACTCCCAGTGATCACCACTAGCAGGACCTCCCCAGGAGCCAGTAAACACATTGGGAAACAGAAACTGGTGCTGTGCCACTTTCACAATCCATGTGTTGTCTGTTGCTTCTCTGCAGGGCTGCTGATGCCAGTTCATTTACAGCTCCATGTCTGGCATTACGATGTTAGTCACTGGGATCATATTAATGGTACTGAGAGGTTAAATAACACACCATCAATCCAAATATGACCAAGTGTATTTCACAGGATTATTACAGTTGAGAAAACCTGTTCTAACTAGTTGGCTCCCAAACCAGTGTGACAGCTAACGGATTATTTGTTGCTCCACTCAGCGTGTCTCCAAACAGGAAAATAACAATGACCTTAATATGACTAAGACGCCAAACACTGATACTTAACAGTGAGCTTGGGCTGAGATTGAATTCTACTATATATTTTAAACAGATATGTGCACATAAGGTAACACAAAAGAATAATAATGTCCATGATATAATAATCCAGTATTCTGATATATTCCAACATGGAAAGCTTGCCAGATGCTTATTGAATGGAGTTTATAATCCGCTTTCATGGTTGAATGAGTCTTTTGTGACACGTCTTTGTTGTATATCGAGCCCACAAAAGTAATATTCACATTATGCTATTCAGAAATGTCCTACTGGCTTCACTTTTTTTTCAGTCATTTAAATACTTCATGTTTCATAGAGGATGTACATGGTAAAGTAGAGAACTGTCATGTCTTTGCTTTGAGCTCATGATTCTTTCATCTCCCAAAGCCACGTGGTTATGATCGGCATTAATTAGTAAATAAAAACAGATAAAGAGAAATTCCTTTCAAAAATAGTTTTATTAAATACTTTCTCAACTAGCTATCATAAATAAAAAAAAACAACAATAAGTTATATTCAATGGTCAGCAGTGGCTTTACAAAAGGGGCCATCCTCAGGAGCCCATCTGTTAGGAGGGGGTCTCGGGGTCTGAGTCCCACTGGGACAGCTGAAGCAAATCCCACAGCACCAGCTGGGAGAATAAATAATGGGGAGACAGGGCACCTTTGGCTGAGGACAAAACAATGTTTTGACAGGAACACTAATGGATTCTCGAGCCCTAACCGCCTCAACTTTCCCTCCACCGACAAGGTTGAGTCGAGTCTTCTAGTGGCGCCTGCCATCCGCAAATAATAACCTGAGAGGAACTGTCCCATCATCGATGATCCGGCTCTTTTTAAACACTCTCTTCAGTTGGAAGCCTGCGCCAGGATTTCATTTCCCTTAAAAAAAAAAAAGACAAATAAAAAAATGATTAGTCCACATTTTTGACTCAATGTATCCTTGATAATATAGCCATTTACCACAAAGTCAGAACTTACACATTACTGCCAGGCACAATCCTCTCTGGGTGTTGCTTTGTCAAACTAAACTTTCTGAAGAACGCTGGCAGTTTGAGCTTTGTTCTGGCTGAGCTGGAGGAAGCGCTGAAAAGTAAAAGTTCCTGTGTTAGATAGGATTTGACCCCCACTGCAGTGCTGAGGTGCTAATGAGAAGCTTTGTGGACAAACATACTGTTTAACACAGGCGTGTGAATGGCTAGGTATGGCTGGAATCTTTTGGATCCAGGTTCAAATTCTTCAAATTCAACACTGGTTTTTATTTTCTTTCTTTTTTTTGTACATTTTCACTCCTAATGTGCTTTGGAAACAGCAGTGTTTGGAGAAAAAACTCTGGGAAATAAGAAGATGTCAAAGATCAAAAAGTTTTCTGCTTGAAGATAGTTGTGAATTATCCTGAAAATGCACAAATAAACAAGAACCTATGATTGCAGCAAACCAGTATGAGTTTCTACTTGTGTTCATGTCCACCTATGTGTCTGTTTACACTGTAAACCCACCATTCTGCTTGCAACGAGGGATGTTGTTTAGACTCCATCCCTTGCTCCTCAGCTTCTGGTTTCAGTCCATCTTCCTCCTCCTTCTCCTCCTCCTCGGCCACTGCGCCCACGTCCTCTTGTATCTGCTCCCACAGAGAGCTGTTGACCCACAGGGCTTCCTGCAGGCTGAGGCCGTGTCCTATGCAGGTCACCCGGCGACACAAAGGGCAGCCCACGGTGAGCAGCCCGCCCCTGGCCTGAGAAATCGTCTCCAGGCACGGCTCGCAGAAGGTGTGTCTGCAGTGGAGCACCCGGGGGACCCTGTCCATCCGCGAGTAGGGTAGGAGGCAGACGCTGCACTCACCATCCTCACACAGAACCATTGTCAAGCTGAGCCGGGGGCCGCAGACTGTAACAAGTTGACTGCAAGGATGATCAAAGTTAGTGGATGACTTGGATCTTGTGAGTCCCAGTGACAACCACTCCACTGTCTAGGAGCTGACACTGATGATAAGGGCTTGTTCAAGTAGATAGTTGCTGCAGTCCCCACGTTCCCAGTTTGCTTCTCTCTGTTAAATAAAACATATATGGTTATTAGATGTTCTACTTGATAATACATCTTACTTATTGTCATTTTCACAGCTATCTCTTAAAAGACTTCCATTATATTGTAATTTAGGACTATGGGATAGCAGTCAGATGTATATACGTATTTTGGTCAAGACGGTGTGCCAACAATAAAGAAAGCTTAGGAAAACTAGAGTTGAATGACACTGAAATAGATAAGCATAACACAAACCAGTATCCACTACTAAACATTATATTTGAAGGAAATAGTTTAAAATAATAATAATATTGTATGACTATAAAGTCTACTTACAGTATACGTGAAACGTAAAGAGTATGTCCCTTTTTGGAGTGTACAGCACAGCCACACTGCAGTGAATGGAGAGCCTGCTCGTCTGCCGCCTGTTAGGAGTGTCTGGTGTATTTGTGGGGGCGGGACAGAAACGTCCCTCTCTTCTCACGGCCCAAACCCTAACAACACAACAGCTGGCATAGCAGAGCGGAGGAGACTCTCTTTGTTCAGTGTTTGATGATGGAGGGCAGGTGGAGAAACGGGTGCGGGAGGTTGAAGAAGGAGGGGGGTATAGGCAAACAATGATCGAACCTAGTTCGCATCTCCCATCTCCCTCCCTGATCAAAACGTAAACCACGTCACTATACATTTGGATGTATTATAATGAACTGCTAGATAGATGGACAAACACATTTTCTTCAAAAAATGAGGGCTCGTCCGGGATTTGAACCCGGGACCTCTCGCACCCAAAGCGAGAATCATACCCCTAGACCAACGAGCCACACTAGCGTAAATATTTTGTTAAACTTTAATACGTGACTGACTTGACCTGATAATTGTGTTTACAATATACGATTTGGTGCTGGGTATTTCCTAGGCTCTATTACATTCTAAAACCCACGCCTCCGTGTAACACCCATGGGACGTTTCTCTTAGGATAGCGGACCCGTTCAATGCTTGTAACAGCTAGCTAGCTTGGTAAGCTAACGTCACCGCTGCGTTACCTGCTAACCTTAACGTTAAGGTAAAGTCCGGAGGATGCTTTTAAAACAACGAAATGCAGTCACACAGCAACATGCTTGTTGGAAACCGCCCCATCGCGACTACAACGAGACCGATCATAATGCATGTTTTAAACTAGCTACCGCTAACGTCAACCGGATGCGGATTCGCGTAAGTACAAAGCTAACGATAGCAATCAGCGGGATTCCCATAATACATCCATTGGCATTTCGCACTCTTCAAAAATAAGGGCTCGTCCGGGATTTGAACCCGGGACCTCTCGCACCCGAAGCGAGAATCATACCCCTAGACCAACGAGCCACGTGTACTTGTATGATACAAGACAACTTATTGTATTCAACCATCCAGGACCATAAACCTATTCAGTGTACTGATGACTAAATATGGTTTCCCTAAACATTGCAATCCCAGTGCCAATTTGGCCCCAGGCTATCGGTTAATTCCAGTTTGCTAAATGTAAAAAGGCTGTACTGCAGCACCTTGTAACTTATAGATACTTGATATTGAATTTGGTTGTATTACAACATGTGCCGTATGCTCCTAATAATACATCCGTTGGTATATAAGATCATCTTAAGCCAAACGGCTGTTCTAATTATACTTCCATGATACGGATACAGAGTATGGATGAATTATATTGACCATAGACATGTAGGCTAGGCTAATATGCCTAGACCCATGTTTGCACTTTTAACGTAGGCTACAGCGTGATGAGGTCATAGATCGGAGGCGGAGGCGGAGTTACCGCCTCACATCAGGAAATTCATTGTACAGTCTCCTGTGGTTCGGTTGGGTTAACGATGTAAACAAAAGTAGTTAGTCCCACTGAAAGTAGCTAATGTTAGCTGCTACGGTTTGCTAACAATGTTAGAAACGTTAATGACATGCTTACTGCACTTAGGCTTTGCGACAATCTAAAGTAAGTTGCTGTAACGTTAGTTACGTTACTTAATTTCAACTCACGCAATTTAACTGACGTCGTTGCAGCTTTGTTTTGTTTAGCTAGTAACGGTAATGCTGTCCCAGAGGTTGCTTTGTAAGTTAACGTGAGGCAAGTTAACGTTAAGTTATTTAACTACAAGGCTTGATAAACACTGACAGTATCACTTCCAGATGGAGGCTTCTTTGGGATCTCTGCAGAATCCTGACCTAAGGTAACGTACAACTGGCAGAAGCCTAATTAGCTGACGTTAACTAACATAAGCTAATTTCGTAATATCACAGGCGTCCAGTGATGGTGAGCTGTTGCAGAGATGGCTACCTCTTTTTTATGTGGTATTTAAACTGATCCAGCAAACATCACAATGTTGTTTTATATTTTGTGTTCGTATTCCAGCTCTGTCCTGTCATCATGTGAGCCAGAGCTTCAGGAGCTGATGAGACAGATTGACATTATGATCAATCGACAGAAGAGGGAGTGGGAGGCTGAGATTCAGGCCATGGAGCTCAGGCTGAAAAGTGGGGAAGAAGAGCTGTTGACTTCCAGGGATCTCATTGAACGGAGGAACTTGGAGGTGCAGTAGCAGATCCTTTCTAAAGTGTTACTGTACTTTTTTTTTATTCAGATACACAAGTGATGGTTCTCTGTTGAGAAGAACTGAGAGGGCTACTATTTTCTTCAGTTATGATGAATATAACCAGTGTGTTTAACCTGTTTGACAGCAGCAGTAGCAGCAAAAAACTGTCCTGTTAGTAGTGTGAGGAGTGTCCCAGGACAATCAGACACTGTCCTGTGACTCCCATGACTGTCCCGGGACAGTCAGACACTGTCCCGGGACACAGGACAGTGTCTGGGAGTCACAGGACAGTGTACAGGACAGTGTCTGACTGTCCCGGGACACTCCTCATGACACTACTAACAGGACAGGACAGTTTTTGCTGCCACTGCTTCTCCTGTTTGGTAACATAAAGAGATGGAAAAACATTTACAATCATTCACCATCAATTGTCTTATTTTGGAATACAGTTTGTTGTTGTTTTACAGCATGATCATGACAGTTTGACTGCACATCCTCTGCATGCCACTTGTGTTACTAAATGGTGTTATCATGTTGGTGTTTCACCCACATTTTTACAACACATTTAATTACTGTCATCACCCCTGATCCTAGATCGGATTGCTCCGCAAGCAGCTAGAAGAAGTCCAGCCCGGTCGACAAGAGTTAGTTACCAAGTATGAGCAGCAACTGCAGAAAGTCCGAGAAGAGGTGAGACACTTGTCAGTTATACAATTAAAAACAATTGGTCAAGCAGCCTTTCATTTAACTGATTAGTAGATTAAGGTATACATTTAGTTCAAATCTTTTCAGTTCCTCAGCATGCAGATCTGTAAAGTCAAAGTTTACTTACATTTTTTTTATTTTATTCTTATTTAGTATCAAAATGTCAAAGAAATCACTAATAAAGCAACTTAATCATCTTCTATCTTTACAGACTAAACAATCTTTGATCTTACTCAATTTACAAAGAAGACATTTGATATTGATCACTGTGAAGTCTACTGCCAAAACATTCTGTATTGTTGTCCTTGTATGTATTTGAAAATATTTTTTTTTCTTCCTAACATTTTTTTCCTGCAGTTAGATAAATTAAAGAGAAGTTATGTCAAGCTTCAGCGCAAACAGCTCAAGGAGACCAATGGAGTAGCAAATACCAAAGAGGCAGATGGTTCAGAGGTGACCCGACTCAATCAAAAGATTGAGGTACAACAACATAATAGCGCGTTCCATTTACCTCGGAACTCGGGAGCTGAAGCTGGGAATGACGTCGAACCCGAGTTGAATGCGTTCCATTTACAAGTTGTAGTTGTTTACATTAGCTCTAGCCAGGTTAGCCATTGTTAGCAATGCCAGTTTGTGCTTTTTGTGTGCATACAAACAGCGTAGAAACATGTCCACAGATAGAAGATGGACAGGACTGTGTATATGACTGATTTAGTGAGACACAAATAACACAGAAGTGCTTATAACTTTATGTTACTACAGCTTTCTGTTGATGCACGGAGCAGCCATGTTGGAGTCTTAGCTCGTGGTACTCGTGGTTGCTCGAGTTCAGAGCCCGGAAATCCGAGGTCAGGGGGCGTGTTTCAGACTTTGACCCTGGAAAATCCGACTTCCGAGTTCAAATGGAACGCACTATTAGTCCAATTCCCTTGATATCCTCTTCCATACATTACCCTAGTCACTTACAGATTGCCCTTTACTACCTCCCACTGGTTAAGTATAGTATAATCATCCCTGTGTCTCTGCAGGAATATCACCAGCACTCTGTAGAGTGGGAGCAGCAGCGTATCCAGTACCAAAAACAAGTGACAGTGCTGGAGACCCAAAATAAGAGCCTGACTGATGAGCTCACACACGTGAAAGTAAAAGCAACTTAATAACCTCAGCCTGTAATGTCAAGTCAGACCGAGTTTAATGCTGAAGCAAAGTGGACGCAGGTTACTTTAACACGTATTCTCTGTCTTTTGGTTTCCAGTCCCAGTGGGCATTGTGCCAAAAGGAGAAGGGTTTTGAGATGCAGCGTCTGCGTACGCAGCTGGAGAAGGCTCAGGGCAGCATGCACTCACAGGAGCTTGAACTGGAACGCCTCCGACCGCTCAAGATATGGCTGGGACAGAACCAGAGAGAGCAGCAGGTCAGCAGAATGGTAGGAACGTATACAAGCAGCGGCAGATCAAAGCTTGGGACACACCTGAAGGCTAGCTCGGAAGTGATGTCATGAGTTGCTGATGTCAGTCACAAATATTCAACAGTCTTGAGATTAGAATCTTTACGTATCACACACAGTATGATTTCATCTGCAAACTGTCAACACTAGCTGAATATCAGCTGAGGATCCACTGCTGTTCACAGGTCCCTGCAGAGGAAAGGGAGGAACTGGTATCCCAGAACACATTAGAGCGAAGAGCCGGTCTTGAACTCCAAAGGCTTCTCAATGGAGCTGCCAGACTCAACCAAGCGCTGCAAGCTAAAGATCAAGTCATTCGGTGGGGGGATTTTTACCTGTAAATAATGTGTTTTCAGTTGTCGCGTTATGATGTAGTACAGCAGCAATACACAAGAGGGCAGTCTATACTAATACTGTAGGAAGGATGCAAAACAATAGGTTCAATGCTTGTGTCAATGTGAGAAGTCGATGGAAAACAACTATCTTGTTTCTCAGCTCTCTGGAGGACTGCCTCGCAGCGCAGGACTTTCCTGGTGTGGAAGTCCTCAGACAAGATCTGGAGAAGACCGCAATCAGGTTTTACTGCGCCGAAGCAAGCGAGGCTCATCTTAGGGCTGAACTGGCATGTTTGAAAGAGAGGTGAATGCTGGCTTCTTTATACGCTCACGTTATTATTATATTGGACATATGTGCTTGACGTTTGTGCTTCTGTGTGTCTTTAATTTGTGATGTCCACTTGGTTTTCTTTTTTGATGTTTGTGTGGTTTGCTCAGACTGGAGAGAGTGAGCGGACAGAAGACGGAGGACCTGAGGAGCGTTAAGGCACAATATGATTCCTCTGTTGCTGAAATGAAAAAGGTCAGAAGACTTCTCTGTGGCAACTTAACGCACATTCTGTATTGTGTGCAGGGTGTTCCCTACATTGGCTGCAGCACCCAAGCCTTAGCTGAATGAGTGTAAAATCAATGTGAGCATGCACAGATATGGTAATAATAATGGTCCATAATGATGTGAAATTGCATTTTTCTTTTTTATTGAGAAATGTAACATTTTCTGAGGAATGACCCATAAATCCCACTTCAAATATGTGCACCTAATTCTTGCACAAACCTAGGGAAAACACTGGCGTGTAAAGCATACCCAAGTGACATCCGTGTTGTCATTCCTCTGGATTCTACAGCTCCGAGAAGAGCTCCAGAGGGCCAGGCAGACTCACAGCGGTGAGGTGGAAGGAATGAGGAAGGAGGTGTCTAAGCTGACCACCGAGCTGCACCAACGTGACGTCACCATCGCCACACTGAAAGCATCCAGCATCCCGCCGCAGCTCCGTGGCCAGGTGGAGCGAGCCGAACCGAAAGCAGCTGAGCTCAGAGTAAGCAAAGAAACAGGCGTAGTCCTGTAGGGCTGCTCAGTTATGGAAAAAAATCATAATCACAAATATTTTGCTCAATATTGAAATCACGATTAACACGATAACTCAGTGTTTTGAAAAGATGATGCAATTATCAAACTTAAAATGTAGTTAAACAAGTCAACAGTCAAAACACCGCCACCTCTGAAATTTTCCTTAATACTTTTCCTGTTTAAACTAAAATGAGAGTGAACTTAAAATAATCGTTTTTCCCGATAACTCTATTATTGTAATCATTAGAAGCCAAAATCATAATCAGCATTACAATTTTGATTAATTGCACAGCCCTATAGCCCTGTGACAATGTATATTTCATGGAAATCAACTATGAACCCCTTGTTAAGGAATATAAGCGATGGCTTTTTGTCATTCATTGGTGTGTGTTTGTTATGTATTTATTCAAACATGACAGGGCTGTTACATTTTTAAGAATCTCCTCATCAAATTACAATTGGAAGTGTCTTTCAAGGTTTATTTATTTAGGTCTGGCAATGCAAGACTAAATAGTTGACAACTATTTTAGTTTAATGACTCTGCCACTGAGGGACTAAGCTCATCTCCTATAGGAATCCACAGGTAATCTTACAGTCATGTGTTTTTCTTCCCTCCCAGGAGCCTCTGTCAGTGTCACCTGCAGAGAGCATGGTCTCTCATTTCCTGGAGGAAGAGAGCTTTCTGGCCAAGGAGCTGGTCCAGAGACTGGACACCCACATCCAGGGTATGAGAGAGAACACTGATGACATAGTGTCAAAGTACCTGCCAAGTGGCTCAGGGCCCGAGTCTGCCCAGACTTCAGCACAGAATAGTTAGTGATGGAGTAAGGTGAAATAAATCTGAAAAATGTGCCTTGAACAGCAGTGTGGAGGACTGTGTGCTTGTTCTGAATTAGATCGCGGTGAAGAGAATGACATTTGTGGGGCATTTGGTGTGTGCCTCCAATGAATGAATTTTAGAGACATCTTTTCTTTTCTTTAACAGAGTTTGCACAGTTAAGTTCAGTATGGCAGCGCAGAGCTTTGAGTTCACCTGAGTGTTCATAAGAACTGTCAAAGGGAGGGCTTGTACTTCAAAAGTTCCAGTGAGCTCTCAGGCTGTACAGTGCTGCGGCCCACTCCGTCCCTACAGCGTGGCCCATGTTGTATGAGGTTATGCATATGACATAATATTTGTCTTTCATGGCTGATTTGCTCAGATAGCTGTCTGTGATTTTTTTTCTTGTTCTGTTTATCATGTATTTATTTGATCTGTGTGGCAGCAGCTTTGATTCGTTTTCACATAAGGTAAAAAAAAACCTCCCTGTCACATCTTCAAAAACTAGCAAAAGCTGATTAAACGCTTTGCATCACCTTGTCTTATGCAGCTGATGAGCATACTGTCCCTGTCCTGTGCCTCCATAAAATGTAAAAAAAAAAAAAAAAAAAGCCCAGTAGTCTGCATTTGTAATCTGAAAAAACATAACAGAAAGACAAACAAACCAGATTACCATTTGACTACACATTGAATCTGTTTAAAAGGTCTCATTATATAATAGGCTCAGAATAGGAATACAGAACATGTCTGCCAAAACGCTACAGCTTCAACGTTTTGCTTTGCTCTTTAGTGGCATTGTTAGCTTTAAAGACGTTACACACCGGGCCGATTATCGGCCGTCGGACGAAGTCAGTGACTCGAGTCTGTTCGGTGTGTTCCGTGCCGTCGTCCGTTGGAGAAGCTATCGGCCTTCATTTTGGCCGACCTGACACGTTCAGTTGGAGACAGGGCAGTCGGGACTCACCCAGAAATGGCGAGTGGAATGAGCGTGACTAGAGCCTCTCAAAATCCCGGAAATATGACAGCTACAGTTTATTGGAAAATAGCGTTGGGCACACTGACTTTGATGAATTTACTGTTGATCAGACCTCAAATGAGACAAGAAGCTAACATTAGCGAACGCTGCGGTGACGGTCCCTCTGCCTCTGACGTCCGGCTGCAAGAGACGCTGTATTCCTCCGACACGCTGTATTAACGTTACTGTTTAAAACGCTTTCCAGGTTAGTGGGGGTGCATACCGCTCAAAACCTACATTAAAAACATAGTAATCTTCCCCCAGCGTTTAGTTTGTTACTAAACTGTGTAAAATGAGTGGTGACGTTTATGTTTTCAGGTAACGTTACTGTTGACGTTCAAACAGGCCTGCGTGTGTGTTTTGAGAAATATCTTTATACTGCAAGGCTATATTTATTATATTAAGTTGGATATTGGATGTGAAAAGAAGGAAATGGTTTAACATTAACATTGCACTTTATAGCCAAGACACAACCAACCAGACGGCCGACCATCAACAGAAAAGCCGGTCGAAATGATCAGTCGGGTCCCCGAGGTCCAAAAAACTCCTTCGGGACACACTGAGGCGACACCGACTTGAGAAACGTAATACGTCTCCATAGCAGCAGGCGGCGCTACTCTGTATTGTTGCCCAATAAATGAAAACCGGCAGCTGATTGGACGAACGCGTCACATGGGTTTGTTTTCTCCAGAAATTCAAAGCCAGACTGTAATGGCGGCCGTTCAGAATACGATCTCATATTGGACTAAAACAGTTCACCGAAACGTGTTTCTGAAAACATTTTAAAAGAGGCCGTGCAGTTGCTGAATCTGTCTTCATTTCAGATCAGCAAAGGTCAGTTTAAAAGATTTTCATCAGATTTTGAGAGACATTCCGCTCGCCATTCCGCTCGCCATTTTCCAGGTGAGTCCCGACTGCCCTGCCGGTGACTGAACATCGGCCAAAATGAACGCCGACAGCCCCCCAGACTGACGACGGCACGGGACACACCGAACAGACTCGAGTCACCGACCTCACCAGACTGTCCAACGGCCCTGTGTGTCCCGGCCTTTAGATGTGTGTGAATTTTCCACACCAGGAGTAATTTATATAGTTCTATTTTATAGCGATCAATTATCTATTCAAAAAATGTTCTATTAAAGAAAAGATAGAAAATAAATATTTGTGTGTGCTGTAAAGTGGTTAGAAAAAATGAAATCGTAATTGGCTAAAATCAGTATCAGCTGGGCTAACGCAAAGAAAATCGGAAATCGGAATCGGCCTAGAAAGTTGTAATCGGTGCATCTCTACTTGTAATACATTTTTTGTTTGTCTTGATGTAAGTATCAACTCAGTAATTTTCATGGTGACATCTAAGGGTTAACATTTGTACCCTATTCACGTGAGAAAAAGAATGAATAGGCTATATTTGGGTCTTTTTCAAAACTTTACAAAACCTAATGGGATTCTTCAGGGCTTTTTTTTCCTTACTCAGGACATATTGAGGATACAAAATCAATTTGCTTCTGTTGCAATTTGGCCTACCTTTTTTCATAAAATGACTGGACTAAGATGAGTGGGCTCTTGTGCCCAAGACGTTTTATATAATGTTGCATTCCACTCAAGCTTGGACGACATCTGACCTCCGTGTGTTCCTGCTGGGAATATGCTTGATTTCCTAAACAGATTTTTCGAGATCTTTTTAATCTAAGCGGACATTAACTTTTGTGAGTAGGCCATGTTGTTACACACCGGTCTCTGCGAGTATAGGTTTTATTATTTCAGATCATGGAGGAAATGTTCCTTAACTGTGCTTTTTAATTGATTGAAATGGCCTTAAGAAATAGTTGACCTTTTGTATTCTGGCATATCGTGTCATATTTGTGTGACCTCACATAGCTGACTTTTGGTTGCTGAATTCCACTTAGATTACTCGTGGAGTTCCCTTGCACTTTTCATCTTAGGACACGGCATATACCCATTTTTTAAGTTGCCTGGAATTCAGCATTAATACTTTGCATTTAGATCCAGAGAAAAGAATGTTGCTGTGAGCCAAAGAAGTGTCATTCCTCCCTGCACGCCTGTCATAACTGGGAAAATACCACATATGTACATGTCTGTCCAGACGTCCTGGACAGTAGGGAGGGAGAAGAGGCATCTTATACTGTAACTCTCCTCATTTTCCCCAGTTAATAGCCTCTTTCCCCCCCCCCCCACCGCCACCACCCACCCTGCAGAGACCCTCTGGCTAGTTAAGTGCAGGAATGTGTGCACCATGCCAATGCTGTCATGAACCTTCCCTGCGGCCTGCTTTGTCCTCCTCATTAGAAAGCTGATGGAATGTTAATATCAACCATGTGGGGTGCTCAACCTCACAAACACTGAAAGGCTTGGGGGGTAGTTATATTTTACTGCTTCCCTAATGAAGAACACACTGATAGAATGGAAATAAAGTGGAAAAAAATCTGAAGAAATATGTGTTTTTCATTTTTTTGCTATCAAACTTTTGCAACAACAATACAGAAGTTCTGCTCAGCTGTCTCTGAGTCCAGTGACTTCTCACTTTGGTATTTGGTAGCCTGTGTTACTAGCACTGTAAGCCCCAACAAACAGCACTGAGGAATTTGGCATGGCAGGCATTCCTCTCTCTCTCTCTCTCTCTCTCTCTCTCTCTCTCTCTCTCTCTCTCTCTCTCTCGGGAGGGAGGGAGGGAGGGAGGGAGGTGAAAAGGTTTTTATATGTGGAGATTCTTTGAGGAGGCCTAGTAAAAGGGAGGAGGAGTGAAGTTGATTCAAGTCCAGGGAGAGTTTGGACTGGCTTATTTACGTAATGATTCACAGGAAAAAATTGCTTTAGGCTACAAGATGATTGAGTAATTGCTAAATTGATTAGTTTAATGAATTAAATTGCCCGCATTAGGCTCTTAACCCTATCAGGACAAAAATGTTACAAGTGCAATTAGTATTATGATGCAAACAGAGGACATCTTCCCTCTTAAGGAATTCTATTGGAGACATACTATTTAAAAAAGAGTGAGGCTATTTGCACCCCTGGTACAATTAGCAGTATGCTATTTGTACCCTGGTGCAATTAGAAATGAAACCCTAGGGTTAGTAACCCTAACCCTAACCCCACACAGCAATGTGTTCTATTAATACCCCGTCTGGTACAAATATCAATGTATGCTATTTGCACACCTGTGCATTTACAGTACTTTGGAATATATTTACACACAGTTATCCATACTACTCATGTATTACGCCTTTTTGGAATATTATCGCCCTGACATTCTTACCCTAACCATAACCAATCCCACTCCTCTTGCCTTAACCTAACCAACCCAACCAGAGCAGGCATATTCATGAGTCTTCCCCTGCCACCCTGCAAAAAAAAAAAAAAAAAAAAAAATCGCGTTCGCGGGTCCTAACTTGCGCAGTTGCATGCAAATTATCCAATCCAAATTTAAAAAAATAAGTTCACCACACAGGGGAATCAAACTCCAGACTCCCATACCAAAGGTAAGCGTACTGACCACTCACCTAGAATAGCAGTTCTTTCAGAAAGTTGGACAACTGTTTACCACTTGGTTTCTTCAAGCCTCGGTTGCTAGGTAACCATACTGTATACAAAAAAATAGGTACTAACTAACAAACTAACAGTTGTATGCTTCCACTGAAGACAGAAAGCGCAACTGTAGTATCCATTTTCCGCTAGAAATTCAATTGTTATAAACTTTAGAGACTAAACTTCCCTAATATGCCAGTTTCTGCGGTCATGGAAGATGAACGTCCGCCATGATTTTGGTGCACGCGAGCAACGTTTTTTTGTTGAAACGTCACAGGGTGTAAATAGCTCAGCTGTGTGGCCGAGGCTATTCGTACCGGGGGTGCAAATAGACACTCCGTTTAAAAAATGATATGGTCAAAATTAAAGCTGCAGAGGACAAGATATTCTGACTTTTAGTCTTGCTTATTGGTCAAGCCCCCAAAACACAAAATCCTACTTTTCCCGTAATGCAACTCATCAGCATCTTTCGTTAGACCCTGCCTGGTCTGGCTAAACGGATGTACATTGCTGGGATTAAGCCTGACGTTCCCTTCCCCTATCTCGGCAAGGGCCACCCAGGACGGTTGTGATTGGTTTAAAGGAAAACAAATGAGCCCGATCATCTTTTCCCGTATCCCAGAATAGATAAGTGCTGTAGCCAGACTCCAGCTGTGGAGATAGGTCTGGCAATGTGAGACTGGACCCTGCCTAGTAAATGCTGCTCATGTATTTCAAACTTTACTCCCCCAATTTGAAACGCAGGCTTTCTGCTAAAAAAATATTGTAGTCTCCAAGCGCAAGCCAAGACAACCCTAATGACATCATCAAGGCCACTTACTTGGTTTTCCCAAGCTTTCACCCCACCTTCCGACGAATCAGGTCCAGAAATTGTCCGAAGTTGCCCTTTCACACATGAACTGTGTGAAAGGGCACACTGTGTGAAAGCCTCTTTCCGACCAAGTAGTTACAGGAACGTAGTTATAGGAACAGTCCACTTCTAAACTACTAACTACTCTCCCCCAAAACCGTTTTTTCCATTTGCATTCACACTGGCCAAGTGGCCATAGGAACTGGTAGGAGGGGTAAGGGAGTGACACAAGCACGGCAACGGTCTTTATAGCGTCGTCACTTGACTTTAGCATCACAATAAAGAATAAACGGAGTTGGAACGGTGGCGTTGAAAGACTAGGCTGGGGTACTTAACAGAGAAACACAGCAGATGAAGGCTCCAGCGTAATATGATCCTAATTAATATGATGGAAGAAGATAGAAGAGCAGAGCGCAACAGGCAAACAAATCATTTGTAAATATTTGTCCAAGCCCGGCCCGATGTTTAGGCTCCCGTTGGCTAGCCACACGCTAGTGGAGCATGCAAATGTATTAAACGTCAGTGAAAGAGACCAAAATTGGCCCCAAGAATTTCTTCAATTTGTCTCTAAGCGAAACTAGTGCAGTACCCGTTGAGAATGTGCCTGTTTGGAACGGGACGATTGCTTGGCCTGTGGTGTTGCTGCTTGTAGAATTCATCAAAACCAAATTGTACCCCAAAATGACTTAGAGAAGGACCCCAAACCACTTCAAATGCAACTCCCCTGTATACCCTACTACTGACTTACTGATTTACCAACGGGGCAGATTCAGAATGTTATCACAAAATATCACAATGAGTATGTGGAGTAATCAGACCTTAGCCTCATGGACTCATGGCAGTGTCCTATCCACCCGGCCTGCACTGTGAGAGGGGGAGTGACCAGCGGCTAGAGCGGCAAAAGCTAATGTGTGCTTCTTTTACCAACAATATCTTTTTAATTTCTAATCCAAACAACGTCAAACTTAGCACTGCACTTACTTGTGCCCGTGGCAAGACACCTATCAAGTTTGAAATCCATTGGGCTAACGGTTCGAGAGATATGCGCATAACACCCACACAGACAGACAGACGTTCCTGCAATTTATAGATAGATAGATAGATAGATAGATAGATAAATAGATAGATAGATACAGTAGATGTGGAAAAAATACCTGTAAAACTGTGTAAATACACTTAGTAAGTATATGTAAATGAAGTACTGTCTTCCATTCCACTAACTTTTTTAAACATCTTACCTGTAAACCTCCTTAGCTTGATAGTATCTTGATTTACTGTTTTTTTGTAGTTCTTGTTGCTAGAGCCTGACAGCATATTGCTTTGTTAACTCTGAGAGAGCAGTGGTGGTTTGAGACTTGAGTCTTTGGTTGCCTTTCTTGCTCTACCACAAACGAGCAGCAGAGGGGGCAACTTAAACACTCTGTCAGCCACGATGTGGTCAACTGTAATGCATCTACCAAGTCAGACGCTCCTCAATCAACCAGTAATTCAGCAGCTTGTGTCTGCGTTTGCTGCTTAAAAAAAATATACTTTCCGTGCTCTTGTCATAAAACAGGAATGCCTCTACAGTCCAACACTGAATGCCTTATGTCACAAACCAGACATCTCACAGGTTAAAGGAACACGCCAACTTATTGGGAATTTAGCTTATTCACCGTAACCCCCAGAGTAAGACAAGTCGATACATACCCTTCTCATCTCCGTGCGTGCTGTAACGCTGCCTGACGGCTCCAGCATTAGCTTAGCCTAGCATAGATCCTGCAGGTAACTGGTTCCAACTAGCCTACTGCTCCTAATTGTGACAAAAGTAACAAAATAACTCCAACATGTTCCTATTTACATGTTGTGATTTGTAGAGTCACAGCGTGTACAAAAAACAACGTAACATGAGACACAGCCGTCTTCTAACAGTAAACAAACTGGGAACTATATTCTCAGACAGGCTTGCTGCGACCATATCACTCCGCCCAAGTACTATATTCTTCCGCCTGAGAATATAGTTCCCAGTTTGTTTACAGTTAAAAGACGGCTGTGTCTCATGTTACGTTGTTTTTTGTATACGCTGTGACTCTATAAATCACAACATGTAAAAAGGAACATGTTGGAGTTATTTTGTCACTTATTGGGAGCAGTAGGATTACTGGAACCATTCACCTGCATGTTCTGTGCTGGCCTGATGCCGCTGGAGCCATCAGACAGCATTACAGCACGCACGGAGATGAGAAGGGTATGTATCGACTTGTCTAACTCTGGGGGTTACGGTGAATAAGCTAAATTCACAATAAGTCGGCGTGTTCCTTTAAATTAAAAAATATGAGCACATTTGGCAAACTTTATGAATACTAAGGTTCACATTGTCAACCCATCTTGTAGGAGATATCTGAGATATTTGTTTTAAGGATTGTCTCTTATCTGTGAGATCACAACCTGTCATGAGATGAAAGAAGAAAGAATGAAAATAGATTGTTTGTGTAGAGGGATGACTTATCTCTGAAGAATGACCGACGGGTGATCCAGGTTGGCATGAGCATGGGAATGGAAGTTAATCTCTGATTCTCTGAGTGAGAATCATTTAAATACATTTCCCAGTATCAACAAGTGGTTTGCACATTTTGTTTTTGTATGCAAAAAAATGTAAGTTGAGTTAGAAATGTATCCAGTATGATTCATGTTGCTCCTATGAGCTACTGCACTGACAAGTTGTTGCACTTTGACAGAAGTGATTAACATCATTTTTTGTGAATTGCTGAACATCCTTCAGAAGATAAGACAACTTTTCCCAGAATTGTTGCAGCCTGCATGTTTTCATTGTTGCACATTCCATGGCCAGGGCTCAGAGAAACATGCCTGTCATGCTTCGGATGCGTCCAGCCTACTTCTAGCCAGCAGCGCAACGAGTTTAGCCCTGGACCCAAAACAAGACGGTCAAAGCGCGCCCATCTCACATTGACACAGATGTAAACCTTATCGGTGAAGGGCCACCAGCACATTAACAACATATTCATGTCTGTGCATGCATGCCTCATAAACACAAAACAAGTGTGTATGTTGATTATTAGCAGGCCCAAACTAAATCTGCAGAATTCAACAGACTGTTTTTCTGCTTGTGGTGAAGATGTGTTAACGTTCTGAGTTTATTAAGAAAAAAAATCTAAATAAAACAAAGTAGAAATATGGGAGCTTCTACAGAGGGTAAATTCGGGACGGGATACCTAAAATTCAAATAAGTGGTGAACCCCAAAAGGGGAAAGGACTGAGACATGTCTTGGAGGGTGATAGCAGATGTGCTTTTGTATTTGTGCGTGTCATGGCTTTGCTGAAGGTGCCATTGTTCTGTACATGTCATATAATTTGCTTTTTTGTTTCAAAGTCTGCGGAAAATCTGCATCTGCAGATTCCGTTTGGCCCTGATTATTAGTCAAGCAAATAATAAGTTCTATTTACATCATAGGCGCACTCTCTGGGGGTGTTAGATGGTGCCAGGCCCCCAAGCTTTGAAGCCAATTTGACATAGTGGCCAAAAAGTGGAATTCTGTGTCCGTTACATGATGCATTGGGGCCCAAAAAGACTTTTTCCAATAGACTAACATGGCGATTAAGACGTGATGAAATGAAATCAGAATTTGATCCATCTAGTCCAATCAAATTTGGAAAGTCTAGAAGAGTGTGAGAGAATGTCCATTCAAGTTAGAGGAGCGTTAAACGCGTTAAGTAGCCGGCTCGGCCGGCCAAGGTCTCTAGTGTGCCTGCTCTATAGGCCACATAATGCAGAAGCAGCGTCGACCATCCAGGTAATGTTACACAAGGAAGTTGAACTTTTTTTGGCTTCATGCGCCACTGAGCAACTCTCATATGAACGGGGCTCCGCCTCAGACGCTGTATTCAGGTTTTTAAAGGTCCCACGGCACGAAAATGTCACTTTATGAGGTTTTTTAACATTAATGTGAGTTCCCCCAGCCTGCCTATGGTCCCCCAGTGGCTAGAAATGGTGATAGGTGTAAACCGAACCCTGGGTATCCTGCTCTGCCTTTGAGAAAATGAAAGCTCAGATGGACCAATCTGGAATCTTCTCCTTATGAGGTCATAAGGGGAAAGGTTACCTCCCCCTTTCTCTGTTTTGTTCTAGTGGCTGTAATTCTTCACCAAGGCTGAATTTCGGGAAAGAGACTTCAAATACAGTATTAGGGGACCACTAAGGTATATATAAAAGAGACTTCAGGTACAGTATTAGGGGACCACTAAGGTCTATATAAAAGAGACTTCAGATACAGTATTAGGGGACCACTAAGGTCTATATAAAAGAGACTTCAGATACAGTATTAGGGGACCACTAAGGTCTATATAAAAGAGACTTCAGATACAGTATTAGGGGACCACTAAGGCCTATATAAAAGAGACTTCAGATACAGTATTAGGGGACCACTAAGGTCTATATAAAAGAGACTTCAGATACAGTATTAGGGGACCACTAAGGTCTATATAAAAGAGACTTCAGATACAGTATTAGGGGACCACTAAGGTCTATATAAAAGAGACTTCAGATACAGTATTAGGGGACCACTAAGGTCTATATAAAAGCATCCAAAGAGCACCATGTCATGGGACCTTTAATACATCCATTGATGGCGCGCTGCCGGCGGTACTAGCATTAGCAGGTGTTGGCTCAGTAGATCAACTAGTGTTGGCTAGTTTGCCTTTCTTTTTAAAGAAACTTCCTATTTTTTTAAGCTTTGCCTTTTCTTTCTCGACTGCGTCTATTAATTTATGCTTCTGAAACCTACTTTTGTGCTTGTATTGCATTGCTTGTCTTGAAACGTCATTCTCTAGCTAGCTAAAAACTGTTTTTTGTGATTTTGCTACTTAGTATGCTTGTCCATAATTACCATGACTCAGAATTCCACGGGCGCACTTTGCACATTTTTGCACATGGGATAAATTGGCCTTCAAGGCTTTCTGCGAGAAAGCCTTTTCTGCCAGAACTCTTTTAGGTTTAGGCAAGAAAGATTAGTTTTGCGTGAACACTGCAGATGTGCTGGGGGAGATATTTTGATCCGCTGGTGGAAAGATAGCGTGCAGGCCCCAAATAGTTACAGGCCCTAATGGGAACATGTCATTGTTCCTGATTCAGGAGTGGGTGCAGGTTGTGGCTGGACTCGTCTTCTGCACTGGGACTCGGATGTTCGCTGCAGGACACTTGGAATGCAGCAGAGACAGAGGGGCGCGTTCTTATCAGCCCGCTCGCTGCTCTGTGCCAGAGAGGTCAAGAGGAAAAGACTCATTCCTCTAACACACAATGAGTGCGTGCGTGCACACTAATGTCCTACTTACAGTACGTGTTTGTTTGCATGCTGTGGCATGTAAACAGTGGTGGAAGATGTATTGAGAGCTTTTCCTCAAGTCAAATTTGGAATACATTTGAAAACATAAGAATACTCATTTTAACCCAGCAATAAAAAATCTCAACACACTTTCTGTTTCTGAAGCTTTCAACCAAGGGGGGTCAGGAGTCTAGAGGGAGTCATCTGGCGGTAAACACGGACCTCCGGGTACTAGCATAACTCTTCTGCATGTACGACAGTACACCAAAAATGTATTAATTAACTTTCCCTTAAGTTACCAGCTAACGCTAGTGCTAGCTAGCTTTGGATGACAAGGTGCTACCGAACGCTGACATTTTTAGGCAACTAACATCGACTTTGATGAAATGAAAACACACTGTGAGAGGGTCAAGGACAAAACATGGACAACACCCAAAACTATTTCACAGCTATTTTAATTTAGAATGAACACAGTTTCATGGATACGCGTTGCTAAGCCTCTGTCCTGATTGACAGGTCCTAAACCCTCCCAAACCAGTCAGTGTTTTGATCTTGGTTTTTGGGTTATCCCTTTTGTTTACAATATGATTGGATGGATGGATCCCCCCCCCCATTCTCATACAGCCCCACGACCATAGCTTCGTCACTTCCAAATAATATAAATTCTTGGAAAAATGGAGCATCATCTTGTTGATATTCAGCCCAGTCAGAACAGGAATTCTATGATGCACTTGATAGAATTTGTGTACACTTTGCTGTCTGGTTTCTGTTATGTAAACATTCCTTGTTCATTCAGGGCTAATGAGGGCGTCCATTTGGATCGTCTCGTGTAATTAGTTTTCAGATTTCCCCTGCAACCACAAACAATGCAGCCTAGCCTCATTTTCTCTCTTTCTGTCTTACGCAATGACATGCACAAGTTAGATTGAGTGTGACCACGGTGCAGTGTTTTGGGCTTCAGGATTGAGGTGTGAGTTGTGACATGATATTAAATATATAAAACAGTGGGGACGAGGCACTTTTGACTGTAGTTATTTTGAATGCTGTATCCTTTTATTTGCATGTTGTTGCAGCTGTAATTACAAACAGAAGTAACGCCATTAAAACACCAAAATTGGAATTACCAAGTTTTTACACATCTGTCACAAGTGAAAAGATGATTTGAGAAGAAGTTTTGGGTGCAAGTCTGAGACAGTTGTGATATGCTTGATACATCTATGCAAGAAAAAGAAACTCGAGGGAAGCATCCTGGGATACGCTGATGAATCTGGGAGGGGAAAATTCAGTTTACATTCTTTCATTTTTAGTGACATAAACAGCCATTTTTAACTGTCATCTTGGTTCTATGAATGGCAACATGTTCTGTTTTTTTTACAGTACTTAATTCTGCCCGTTTCCACTTGTGACATGACCCAGATATTAGCTCCCAGAGATCAGCAATTGCCTACGGCGTCAAAGGTTTTGACTTTGAGCTCCTGGTGTTGCAAGATGATCATACATATATCTAATCAGGCAATGTGCTGTGGACAACTGCCCTGCATATTTTAAATGTGTCTGCATTAACACACCTGATTCTGATTAACAATCATTCCAGTTTAGGAAAGTCACAGGCTGACTCAATAAAATATAGCCCCAATAGCTAGTGGTGTTATCACCTGTACAGTAGCTCACTGAGATTAGTGCTTTCCTCAGAACCTGAAGGTTGAGAGTTCACGCACAGTGAGTTACAAAGTGAGCGTTGTATATATATTTAATGTATCAGCCATTGTGCTTTGGTACACATTCCCTGCATATGTTAGATGTTTCTGAGCATCAACACACCTGTCTGAAATGATCATACACCTGATGCAGATTAACAATCATTTCAGTTCCAGTTTAGGAAAGTCATGTTATTGTGTCAACCAAAAGTATTGCTCAAACACTCACTTAAACAGTAGGCCTGTTCCTTGGGCACAATCAACGTGATGAGCACCAATTTTTGGCACTTCTGCTGACAGAACACTCATGTAGCCTATTTGCCATTTTTCTTCTCTTTCTCTTCTACATTAACCACTTTTTCCTTTTCCTCCTTAAAATGCTCGGCCCAGGCCATCGCTGTGGAGCACCTGTCATTTTCTTTTGCTGTTGTGTTTTATGAAATCTCGGCATGTTTTGTGAAATGTGTTTTGTCCTTCATGTGGCCCAGTGAATCCTTAGGATGAACTGGATCTGTGAAGTCTACCTTGGTGACTACCTTACCTAAAGGACAGTAAATCATCATTAATGTCTTTTTTCACAAATAGGCTGATTTATATTTGCTAATAATATGTTGGATTTATGTTAACACATTTTGATTTTTGAAAAACTTTTAAAAAAGTTAACAATAATTTGGTGGCCCTCGTGCAGTAACTTTGAGGACCCCCTAGGGGCCGCGGGCCCCCTGTTTGGGATCTCTGGGTTAGATCACTGCTTTTTCCCCCCAGTTACCTATTGATTTGACTCTTAAATTTGCTGAAATGTCAACATATACTGGCAATACCAAAAATGATTTTGCCTCATGTTACAGCTCTGGTGCCAAGAGTGATGAAATAAAGTCTGATAGTTTCAAATAATCACTAATGACTGATGAAGTTGTACTTTTGCAAGAGTGTGTCAAAAACAAAACACACCCACAGAGAAATTGCCTCATTCAGTCTTTATCTAATTATGCCCAGTACTCCATGAAGTACCATGAAGAATATGTATTTATTTATATTAACCAAAACATGGTGATTAGATATCAGATATGTAGTGGATGGTGTAAGGATGTTTACACTCTTGTGTCTTGAGAGGGAGGCTTTTTTCACGCATCATTACTTTCAGCCAGCTGTTGTCAGTTGCCAGCGAGGGGGGGGTAGATAACAACAGTGTTATCAAGATCATTTGTATTAAGAAATGGATGTCATTATCTGTCCATTCCAAGAAAAACTCATCTCCTTCCAGTTTCCACTGAATTATGAAGGAACGTGAAATCATCACACTGTACCCAACCATAAACCACTCATTAACCCTCTTATGTAATGTCTCTTACTTTACCTTCCCTCATTTGTAACTTCACATTTAATAGTAGTGGGTTTCTAGTGATCTTGAAACTGCATATTTGTAATGCCGTTGCCTTATCTGGGATCTCCAAGGCCAATTAAAACTCCAACATTACAGACTCTTAACGGCTTGCCTTCCCTTCATGTTTGAGTCAACTTTGCTGCTCCTGTG
The DNA here is from genome assembly GCF_004354835.1 of Perca flavescens. Classification (NCBI taxonomy): domain Eukaryota; kingdom Metazoa; phylum Chordata; class Actinopteri; order Perciformes; family Percidae; genus Perca; species Perca flavescens. The sequence goes on from NC_041339.1 coordinate 514,962, forward strand.
TGTTTTAAGTCTTGAATTACACAAGCCATAAAATGGTCAGTGTTGTTGGAGGTCACAGAGAAAATTGGTGTCACCTGTGGTGATCACTCAGCGGGGTGACTGCGTCATAAATCTAGAGGCTCTCGCGGCTGCTCGTTCAGCAAATCTGAAACTTTTAATGACATATGGTGGATTTTAAATACACATTTGCAGAGTTACGTAGATGAAATGCCTTAGTCAGACACTGTGAGTCTGACTTTTTCAGAAGAAGTTCCAAAGCTTTAAAACATGCAAAGAGATGCCGAGAATGTGTTGCATCCATTCATCACACAAACAGGGTTGGATGTGTGATTGTTGGAGGTGTTTAAAGTTGTTAACTGTCTTTGTTTATGTGATTCATCTAATAATGGAGTGAACATTGCTGTCAGCATAATATGCTTTTAAATAAATAAATGTTTTAATTTCTTTTTATATTTATCTAAACAAGCTTTTTTGATCAACTGCAGAAGAAGAACTCAAAATGATTGTCCTAAAAATGTAATTGTCATTCAGCTGGTCACTTCAGAGCCTCTCTTAAAGAATGGGACTCCTATCCTATCCTGGACTTGACATAAATGGCTCCTCTGTATTGACCGCTTCCACAGTCACGGCCTGTGGATGTCATCAGGCACGTAAAGGCCACCTGACAATGCCCAATCAGTGATCCGCAGGTCTCCTCCCACGCTTTTACCGCACTCACCCCGAGCTGCACATGTTGCATTACTGAGGGTGAGTTTGTATGCAAACGGCAGTGCTTCCTGGCCTCTATCTGCTGGGGCCAGGGTGGGATTTCCTCATTCCTGACGTCTGACCCCTGTGCTCCTCTGTCTCCTTTCTCCCTTTAACTGCAGTCTACCATCTGCAGACAGAGGTTATCACAGCAAGCATGTGGCCGCTTCATGTTTGTTCAGTTAGTCCAGTATTTACCAAAGCTCTTATCTGACATAGTGTTAATTAACAAATACCAACAGGTTCCCTTTTTATTTACAAATCTACATGTAGATGCCCTTAATATTAGATATGGTTAAGAGAAGGACCTCCATATTAGTACTACAAATTGTTCCAAACTGAGGGCTGTGGATTTTACCGTTATACCTTATTGACTCTGTTAGTTGATCGTGTTTATCTAAATACTAGTATCCTAAGAACGTCATCAGAGGGCACATTCAAGTTTCTGTATATAAGTGGTTTATTTGATTGAAGAGCATTATTTCTGTTTAATGGACACCTTATTTTCTCTCGACTAATTAATTACCACAGTTAGTTGAATTATTGCCAGACCTTTCTCCACAGCGCTGTGGAGGAGGGTCTGGCTAGTCCACACAGCATTCCTGGATGGGAGAAAAACGTGCTCTGGTTTATTGGCAGGTTACAATTTTCTCTTTGATTACTGTCAGTCTGAGATGGAAAAATGATTCTATGGTTAACTGCTCACAACTCAGGTTTGCACTTAATACCCATAAGGATCACATGTAGATTTTGCCTAATTTGAAAGAGTCACAAGCCAAAAAGGTTGGAAACCACTGTTTTTAGTCACACTTATTAATCTCTTTGTTCCAGGTTCAGTAGCTTTACATTTTTTTATTCTTTTAATGGTAGATCAGTTTCGCCTCTGACATATTTAATGTTGTTAAATAGGAACAAAAGAACAATAACAGTACGCACTGGTGTGTTATCTTTGAAAATAAATACTTTGTTGGCGTCCAACAGTCTGTTGCAGTCAATCATGAATACAGTTTAGAACATATGCTCTGTGTTCACTTGCGTGTCCGTCCGAATACACTTTCTCCAAACACAGCAGTGAAAATGGCAGAAATCAGCCCCAGAAATCCAAAGAAACATCCGTAATTTTAGAGAGGAATGTCACATTCCTTTGCAGCTGACTGAGCCCAGTCTTCCAGAGTGCCTCCTATCAGGAAGTGCTGCACAATGGGAGCAAATTGCCAGAAACACAAAGTCAGACATTTGGGACAGAGGTGGGGGCAGACAGAGGAAACTGTGTCAGGCGCTGCTTTCAGACAATAACTTCTGCTACCACACTCAGATTTAACATAAATGTAGCCAAGGATAAACTAAATAGTCAAATGTTCTGGGGATGGAGCCCTGTTTAGAATGGCCTTAATTAACTTTGCAGCTATCAGTTGAAATGTTGTATTCCTCCACTTGTGTTAAAGACAATGTGTCATCCAAATGTAAACAAACAGGTCTCTGCACAAATATTAATCAATGAGTCTATTATTAGATGGATTAACATTATTTTGAATTATTTTTGTCACTATTTAGAACGTGATGGAACATTTTGAGCACCGAATAAGATTTTTTGCAAGCATAATTTTATTTTGTAGAGAATTTATTCTAATGCTGTTTTGAGAAAACAAGTCTATTCTGTGCTGAATGAATTAGTACGAGCTTAGAAAACATATGACTGGGTGTTTAAAAAATAGCGACCACGCAATAAATAAAAGTCTTGAGTGCAGAACAGATTTTTGTTTGCTCAAATTCAATTCTCCTTTGCTTTACAGTACCTTATTCAAAACAATCTTTTTTTTAGTGTTCAAGATAACCCATTGCTGCTAGAAATGTAGACACAAATATCATTCCATATACACAACAACTAAATTAAAGTTAAACATGTTTTCTGCCACTATTAAAAGGTTTATTTACATCGGTAATCTTTAGAAACTCGAGTAATTCTAAAACAATACCAGTTGAACCACCAAGTGCACTAAGTGTTATTATTTGCATTTTACATGCATGCATTTTGATTTAAGAATAATCCAATTAAGACATCAGCTAATTTTATCCTTAAATTGATTGAATGTTGTTTCTGAATTGTCAATATACCCTCTTCTCTCCCCGTTTTCAAATGGAAATCCCAGTGTTTAACCCTTGCCTGCCAGTCTTTGGGCAGTAAGATAATTGCACCACCTGCTCTCTGTCTGACACAGGGCCGTTTCTAGGCATCCATCTCAGCTCAGTGGCTGATGAGCAGATTGGGGGCTCTGCACTCAGCATGGCCCTGGGAGATATCTTTATCTGGCCTGGAAGCGATGGGTTTACCCGGCCATCTGCTTCCACGGGGACTGCACCAGGCCTGCACTGATGGGGAGGGGGCAGGGGAGCATGTGTGTAACCTGAGATTCATTGTTCAGACTTGTTGTCACTGTCATTTTGGATCCACAAATGATGGTGTGGATTAAAACATTTTTATGAGATGAGCAACAGCGGCTGGACTGTTAAAGAGTTTGAACATTTGTTCACACAGTGTGAAAGTGAAGTGCAGCTGACGTTAAATGGTTCTTCCACCTGCTCTCAACATAATGGCTTTAGAATGTGAGCCAGAGAAATGGGAAGATTGAACTTGAATAGGTCCTCTCAGATGGAAGGTTTTTTTTTACAGTATGTAACTGCATATTTGAAGTCTCTCTTTTTTTATTGCTGACTGTACACTTGGTCTGCTTTTTGTTTTGCACACACTGCATTCTTGTGGCAGAAGCCCATATGGTGGGGGGCTGACAGGTGCATCTCCCTCTAAGCTGGAGGGCAGGAGATAGCCTGCACTGTGCTTTGTTTCCACAAAACATCTGCCACTCAGCCTGAAGCCCGGTGCTATTCCACTTAGAGCTGAACTATTTAAGGAAAACATCAAATTGCGCTTTTTCTGCCAGATTGCAATTTGACGATTTGATTTGCCATTATTATTTTTTAAAGTTTAGCTGAAGTTCAATATTGTTTGTGTAATAGATTAAACATGTCATGGAGCATTATAACCTGAGACACCATCAAAACTGCTCTATATTCTTTATGCGAGGAACATAGATATGAATTTCCAGCGTGATATCACCCAAGTGATATGTAACATTATTCTAGGGCTGAGCGATATATCGATATTATATCAATATCGTGAGATGAGACTATATATCGTCTTAGATTTTGGATATCGTAATATCGTGATATGAGATAAGTGTTGTCTTTTCCTGGTTTTAAAGGCTGCATTACAGTAAAGTGATGTCATTTTCTGAACTTATCAGACTGTTCTAGCTGTTCTATTATTTGCCTTTACCCACTTAGTCATTATATCCACATTACTGATGATTATTTAGCAAAAATCTAAGTATTTTGTTAAAGCACCAACTGTCAACCTTAGAATATCGCCGCAATATCGATATCAAGGTATTTTGTCAAGAATATCGTGTGTCTGATTTTCTCCATATCGCCCAGCCCTACCAACGACATATATACAATATTTGCTGATGTCTTAAAGTCAACGTAGGGCTGGGCGATATATCCATATAAAAAATATATCGATATATTTTTAAATGAGATATGGAATTAGACCAATGTCGCATATATCAATATAGTTCAAATTTGATCCTTGCTCCAAGCAAGCTGCTGACTCCTTTTGGATTGGCCTCTTTTATTTTATAGGCTTTTTATTAAAAGATATTTTTTTATTTAAATGTGCACCTTATGGAGCTTTGATTTAAAAAAAAAAATGATACTCCTGTTGTTATACAATATTTATGTTTAAATTATATTGTTATTTGAACAGTTGAGCATTTAATCATGAATAAGGTGAAGAAACCTGTTTAATATTTATTCATTTGATTTTGCAACTGTTCACTGAAATAGCCGGTTTCTATGAAACTACTTCTGACATGTCATATTTGGCTTTGACTGAACTGCTCTCACTTTGCGGAAATAAATATCGGGATATATATCGTTTATCGATATTCAGCCAAAATATATCGGGATATGACTTTTGGTCCATATCGCCCAGCCCTACATTATTCTAGCATTTATCTTCTAAAAAAACAGTAAATATAATACTAAAAAGAGGAATAAATAATGTTAAACCAAATGGTACACCAAACACTCAACTAAATATTGCACATGTGTTTAATCGCGGCCTTCACGAATAGATAATCACATTCTTTCAAATCGCAGTTTTGATTTGAAAATGATTAATCGTTCAGCCCTCATTCCACTAAACACCATCCTCTGGTTTAAAAAAGTAGCCCCGTTTATGTTTGAGGTTATTCTTCATCAGCATTGTCATCATACAACATGAACCAAAATTAAACCTACAATAAAGGCTTGCAGGCCTTCTGTGTTTGGTCAAATTCTTCCTTGATTGTAACTGTGCTTATGCCACTTCTTGTTGCCTAAACCCTTCTTTTTCTTTTTTTTTTTTAGATAAGTTACGGTATGTTTTCAATAAACATTAGGCAGCATCCCAAAGAATGCTCATGTTATCTGTTGACACAAGGTTGGTGTTGTGAGCCAAACACAAATTGCTTGTTTTCCTGAAATGGCTAAATTGAGCTTAACACCTTCCAAAGGTTTCTGCAACAGTGACTGTAAGGAATGTTTGGGCATCAGCTGTTCTCAGTGTTTACACTGCTCTTTATTCATATTGATGTCTTTAGTTTCATTCAAGCAGTGATAAGAAGTCTTAACACATGGATATTTTGGGGGTTTTGAAGGCTTGTGAATCTTATTTTGGCTTGTAATTTCGAGGTAATGTATGATTACAACAGGATACTCCATTATGCACTCAAACAAAAAAAATACAAAAACATTCTCAGTCCCACAGTATCAGTAAAAGTAAGAAGTGGCAGGAGCGCTTCTGGTATCCTTTTAAACACCGGTGCTCATGGAAGGGAATACAATTCACAAAAAGGAAGAAGAATAATGACCAAGAAAGTCATTATTCAAAAAATCATGTCCAGGCACTCAAGGTTGGATACAAAAAGTGATAGAAAGGCCTTTAATAAATAGAGCAAGACATTAAAAATACACCAACGGGTGTCAGCTTGAGCCTTCCTCAGGGTGTAGCCCACAGTATTAGCTTTTCACAGCCTAAACTCTCTCTTAATCAACCAACAAAAAGCCCAAAATGATTTGCAAAAGACCAAAAGCAGTTTGGAGATGTGACTACGTTACACGTATGTCCAAGTGGCCGTTAGGAGAGCATCTTAAACACGTTTGTTTAGGCCGCAGGATGTTGGTGTAGCTGCAGAGATGACTCTCTGACCCCTGGCTAAAGCAAATAGTCAGCTGCCTCTGGGCAACACCGTACATGTCAGCACTGGACTCATCACGTAGTTGGGAACATTTTTGTTCAAAACTATTTAAACAAAATTGTATCTGTTATACACCAGTTATGGATACCAACTCATAAGAGGATTAATAGTTGTTAATATAAACACATTAGTTAATATGCTTACAGCTACTTTATAGTGTGTTATAAACCATGTATTAATTAATTGATTAATTAGTTATACACTACATCCTAAATAGGGGAAGTTAAGATCCAAAAACATAATATATGTGTAGTCTCGCTTTGCGAAACCTTCCTCCACAGCATTCCAGGATGAGAGAAAAACATGCTCTGGTTTTTTGGCATTTCTTTAAACCAATCACAATCGTCTTGGGCGGTGCTAAGTGCCGGACGGAGCCACGGTGCCTCTGCTAAATAGTCTCAACGTGTTGACGTTCAAAAGTAGTTTTAGGCCACGTCCACACGTACCAAAACGATCTTTTTCCCCCCCGTCTTCCCTGGTATTGTTTCAAGAATATATGCGTCCAAACGGATCCATTTGTAAATGACTCAACACACTACTTCCTATTCCAGGCCTATAAGTGGCGCTGTTTCTGCTACAGAAATTCACCGCCAATGTTGTTGTTATGAGACGTCTTCACGGGGTACGAGGTCGAAGGCTAGAGGTCAAGGGGTGTGGCGATGACATCATCGATACGCAAGTATGTGGCTTCGCCGTCCAAACGAAGACATAAGGGCGCCGTTTTCAAATTTTTTCACCCTGGGACCAGGATTCGTTTGGATGATCGACCAAAACGATGCAAAACATGCATTTACACCAAAACGTGTCTCCGTGTAGATGGCCCCTTAGTCGTGCAACAGAGAACTCAGATTGGACAGATAGTCTAGCTAGCTGTCTGGATTTATTTAAAGAGGGACATCTGGCGGAATTTCCGACGGAACTCTTATCAATCCCAGAAGTGGAACATTGTGGATATAGACTATTATAGGCTATGTATAACCCAATACTGTTATGGTGTATACCTCTTGAATGTCTTGTATCAAAAACAGAATCATGTGATCGATACAGGCTTACAGATCTTCATAGCAGGCAGCGTCACTGTATTCTTATTATTTAAAATTTGCTGATAATGTGAAACTATTCCCAAATACTACTGTGTTTATCTGTTTTATGTACACATGCAAAAGGTACATAAAAATGTGCAGATGGTTGTAGCAATAACCTGGGCCACATGGAATCTGCGGACGCAGAATTTTCCACAGATTTGAAAAGGAATCTGAATTTTAAAACACCTCCACCCCAAATAGACAAACAGTCCGCTAAATTCTGCATATTTTTCATTCTGGATCAATGCTGAAAACTATTTTTTAAAAGATCTGCAGATTTCGCTTGGGTCTGGTGATAACCAAATAACATGGCTCTATCAACTTATTTAGGTTGTGTTTACCAAACTGATGAAAATACTGCGACACTGGGATCCCAAGAAGTCACTTAATTCAGGGTTCCCCCCAGTGTGTTGTAAGCCTGTTGGCCCACCGGGCCTAAGTTGCCCCCCACCAGGCCTAAGCCACTAGGAAAAAACATGTGAATGTATTTTAAAGACGTTTTATAAACTAGTTACAGTGGGGTGGCTAGGTTGGAACTTTAGACGTCATATTTTCAAATCTCCAATTAGCTTTTAGCACTGACTTAATTTAGAGCCCTGTGAAATCTATCGGTTAGCTTTTTTAAATATTCAATTTGGCAATTCCTTCCATGATTCTGTTATCACAGAAACTATTTGGCTTTACATTAAAGCTGCCATTAGTCAGGCGGGCCCTCGTCAAAAAAAGACACTTGCCACCGGCTGAACAACTTTTCTGGAGTAAACCATGAAATTGTTGTACTGTCCCATAAAAGACAATCATATAGACGTGAATCAACCTCTTCTGAATTGAGGTGATGTGGAACAGAGTCAAACCAGAGAAGCGATGAGTCCGCGTTGCAATAATGAAAATATGTGTCCTTGTCTTATCTGTAAACAGCATCACTCACAGGCGTACTCCTGTTTACAGCTCCTCATTGGTTCACTCTGACTTGTTTACTTTTATGGCGAAGCGAGGAATTTCATGTGTCACCTGGTACGAGGGACTGTTCCTTGGTCGACCTGCAACAAGTCCGACTTGTGTGAATGTTGTTCACCTCCAGTTGTTTCGCAGTCCCTAAATATGTCGGCTGACATTTGTTAGCGAACATAGCATGGTCTCTCAAGTCTGCTGCTTTCAGGAATGACATGTACTCCTACCAAGCATCTGTGTATTCAGTTTTTAGATGTTATGACCTATAGAAAATTGCTCTTTGCTGACATTTTAAAAACTTGAGCAAAAAAGAATCTCAAATCAACACACATCAGAATGAAGTTGGTCTGCCTCTGTATATTTAACTCACTTTATTCCCATAAATTATTCATAGCTATTGTCTACAAAGTAAAGTTGTGCTTATGATTTAGGACAGCAGTGTTATTCATTAGAGACCCCCCCAGTGGCTGCTGGTTGCCCTCCTGTCGTCCCCAGTGAAACAGCAGACTGGAGGCTCGGTCAGACCCCATGGACATGGTAATGTGAGGAATGCGGCCATTTCCTCCTTTACAGGAAAACAAAAGGAGCTGCTGAAGCGCCTAGCTTGTCCCACCTCACATAACAAGGCTGCCGCTCCCAGATCACAGTCTGCATTGTGTTAACCCAGTCAGCCCAGGCCCCGCCATTAACAGGTTCGAATGGCTGATCTTAAATGTCACTCCTGTTGGCAAATGCGTTGTCGAACTCTGAGGAGAAAAGTCTTACAAGATGTCTCTTTGACAAAGCAGAAATGTGCTAACATGGTGACCAACTTGGTGTAAAAGTTGCTGTTTGAATCGTTGAAATCTTTGACTTCCTTCCCTTGGGAAGGCACATACCAAACAAGTGTTGGAAACCACGCCAGTGATCTCACCTGCCTCCCCCGAGAATCTGTCACCTGACTGCCAAACAACTCTCGGGAGGGAGGGAGAGAGAGAGAGAGAGAGAGAGAGAGAGAGAGAGAGAGCACAAGATGAAAGAAACAACATCTAGAATATATTCTCTCACAGCAAGGTGATGCTAATGCTAATCATTCCATCTGTGTACTGATTGAAACAACCAATGTTAGGAGACTCACTTCTTTAATCAGGAGCTGTGGTTAAAGGGATTTACGTTACAGGCAGGGTGGGATTTGCCGGGGGGATGCGTGGGATTTCCCCCTTTCTGGTCTACATACCCCTGCCTCTGCTGAATTATTACAAATTGTAACCCCCCATTTCCCCCTCAAAATGATCAATGCTATTTCATCAATAGACCATGATATATCTAAAATAAAGTATTTTCAACTCAATCAAGCGCTGTAACGTGAACAGTCTGAAATCCGAGCAGCAGTTGCTGGTTGTATTTAGCCCCTACAGAGCTCTGGGAAAGCGTTATGTTTTCCATTGAATATTGAAATGCATATTTGTTAAGTGTTTGGCATGCCGGGCTGAGTGGCACTATATCCATGGTATTGCAAGGGGGATTTAATTATTGCATGTTTTGTTATGTTGTGCATGATCAAAAACATAATAGACGTTCAAAAGGTTCAACATTTTGGGAAATATTCTTATTTTTGCTGAGATTTGGATGATAGAAAGGGGAAACAGCAAGCTTTGTCTGAAAGGTTCTGCTTATCAGAGCTACAAAGCATTTTGTACAATTTTTTGTAGGTGATAAACAAAAAAGACATATTAAGATATATACATGTGTTAAGTTCTCTACTCAACAGGTGCCAGCAGGCTGATTTTTTTTTAAATGTCCGACAGAGCCCAGATAGTTGTTTCCCCCTCTTTCCAGTTTTTATGCCAGGCCAGAGGTTTGCAAACTGTCACTGGGGGGTGTGGGGGAGTGATAGGAAGGAAGGCAGATCTGTTCCTTTCTGAGAGACATCGTTCTTTTTTTAGGGAGCGAGCGTTACTAGGTTTATCTGCAAAGTAATCACTAGGATGATGATAGGGTAAGATTTGGATCAGATTCAAACTTAGACAATCCACCAATATAATTTAAATTTGCATGTGTGGACTAGGTTTAGCAGCACTTTATTAGGTCTATTGCCAGACCTAATGTCAATGACATTGTGCATTGTTAACATTATACAAGGTGACGTCAAAAAGCAATATGCCAGAAAGCAATATGGAAAATGACCAACTATTCCATTAAGAGACAAATAGTTTCCTTCTGTTCTTTACTTGTTTTCACTTGATGTAAAATCATGTTTTGACAAAACAGCAGGAAATGATTTTGATATTTAAGTAACAGTGTGATGAACACACTTGAATAATATTATGGTGGTTCTCACTAAAATGAATCACATTTCCAGGGAATGGAATTGCACAGTCACACTTGCAGGTGTTTTGTCGAAAAAATGGTGTGGTTCACATTGAGTGGGAGAGAATAATGTTAACTTGTACCAGCACCCATATAATTTGTGTTCTGTGCTGTATTTTCCCATTAACAGGACATATCTATATGCTGTATCAGAAATGATACACAAATTACACCATGTGCATCAGTTTGTATATTTTCCAGTCAACCTACCAGTCATCCACACCATACACAAACTATGTATTTCCACGGTGCAAATGAAATGTGTCCGTCATGGTGCTCTCTGTGTAGCTGGAGATGACACCGTTCAACAGAGATACTACGTGAACTGGACTGAATGGCGTTAGGGCTGACATGTGGTGAATGTGGCCCATTGTTGCTGATACCTCTGTATAGTTTCATAGTAGAAATAAGTTGTATGAAATACATTTTTTCTTCAGTTATATAAAATCTTAAAAGGAATAGGGAAATACGCTTATTCACCTTCTTGAGTCAGATGAGAAGATGAATGCCACTGTTATATCTGTTAAATATGAAGGCAGTGGTGGCCTAAAGGTTAAAGACCAGGAGGTTGCCGTTTCAATCCCCAGACCGACAGGATAAAATCTGGGTGGGGAAAGTGAAAGCGCAGCACATGTCCCCTCCCTCATCACCACCACTGAGGTGCCCTTGAGCAAGGTCCTTAACCTCCGACCGCTCCAGTGGAGCTGCTCAGTGGCAGCAGATCAGACTGGGGTTGTACTGGGCAGCTTCCAGGTATGAATGTAGAACTGTGTGAATGTAACAGGTCGTCGTTGCAAATGAGAATTTCTTCTCAATCGACTTACCTGGGTAAATAAAGGTTAAATAAAAAAATACCAGGTTAGACTGGAAAGAGCTAGCTAGGCTCTGTGCAAAGGTTGAGATAATAACATGTTATATCTCATTTGTTTAATCTGTACAAAAACTGAAGTTGTAGTTTCATGGGGGTTTTATGTGCCAAATTATTTCTTGGTCTCGGGCTATGATTTTGGCAGTCTTTGCTAGTTGCCTGGCAACCTCGTAATTGGCAGGTGACTGTTCTCGGTCAAGAAATAACTTAACCCCATGAAACCACAAAATAAACCAACAAGATCCAGAATGTGAACTTTAGAGGTACTGGTACATGGTTTTACGTTCATCTTTGGACAGAGCCGTTTCCAGTCTTTGTGCTAAGCTAAGCTAAGCTAAGACTGTTTCGAGCTTCTTATTGAACTTTCGGCAAGTAATTGAATGAGCAGATTTTCCAAAATATCAAACTACCCCTTAAGAGGTAGGCTCTTAAGGGGCTACTTCTGCAGTTGCCAGGGAATACATGGAAAGATTGGAGCGCAGCTCAACTAATTTGAAAAAATAGAAATTGTGATTTCATTAAAAGAATATATCCATATATTAACATAACCTGAACAGTACATGTTGCAGCTATGTAAGAATTTGTGAAAACTAGAAGTTTAAGTAGCGTTAATGGATAAATGGCTTAAACATTCAGCTTCACTCCAAGTAGTAGTAGCCTTAAACAGTGGTTCACAAAGTGGGGTCCAGGGACCCCCGAGGGGACCTTAAGGGAGTTCCAGGGGGTTTTGCTGGGTCCCCAGCAAAAAGGGTAATAATAAGTTTCACTATAATTCCATCCACAATGACCGAATGTATAACGATTGTGGTCATGGGTTTCATCCACTTTCTGTAATAAAACCTCTAAAAGGAAGAATCCTATCAGATATGATGCTGGGACAAAATGTTATGAAATGGAGCTCCGGGTCTAATTTGTGTCAGTTTAGGTGTCCTTGACCACTGGCCTAGAAGGCTAGTATTAGTATGATCACTGACCAAACCGACCTTAATTGACAATTCACTTTAAATTAACAATATCCACTTTTAGATAATATATAAAGTGTTATACATTTGCAACATATGGATGACGGGGTATGTAAGTTCATCTGACAGGGCTGTGGGGGGGGTACCTCAGACCAAAAAGGGGCTGGAAAACCACTGCAGAACATCATAAAATCCTGATAAAATGGTACATAGTGCAACAACACAATGTGGGGTGTTGTAAACCTCTTTCTTATCTTGTCGACCCAGATGAATCATGAAATGGCAAAACCAGTAGATTCTTATCCGTTGCTGACGTAATCAGCATTCTTTAGCAACTGTTGACTTTAACTGCCATGCAAATCACCAGGTGTACGTTTGCCTGTGAGTGTTTGAGATAAAGGAGCCTGCAGTTTTTCTGTTGACGGACTACAGCGCCTGAACAAGGGGAGACTTGTTTACACCCAACGACCTGCACCACCATTAGGATGATCCTTTTCAAAAGTGTGCAGTCAATGACATTACTATCCAATACTGGCACCCAACCCCCCACTGCCAGCTGATCCCATGGTCTCCATCTACATACGTGTGTGTGTGAGTGTGAATGAAGCGTATAGGTGGTGCTAGTGGTGGAGGGGAGACCAGCAGATGGCAGGGCTGCCCCCATCATGTCTGCTCTTTGGGGGAGAACAATGCATCTCTCAGAGCTCTTATTAAAGGAGGGGAAGGGGATTTCAGTCCACGGACAGCTGGCAGGCACCCGCCCCTCTCCCTCCGTGTCCACACACAGACACACACTCTGCAATTAACTGGCACGGGCCATGGCTTAAATATTTACCAGGCACATGCAAACAAAGGGCTGTTCAAGAAATAATGATTAATCTGTGTTTCAATTATAAGAAAGCACTTTTTTCATCACTGCCTAACTGTAGTAGTTCTAATACGTCTATGTAGTCTAAATCATGTAAAGCAGGTAACATCCGCCATGCAGTACAATTCAGCTTTAATTAACACAAATTATAATGAGGTCTCGGTTCAATATCCCATCTTTTTTTTAATCATTGTTAGTGCTGATTATTAGTCAATTATGGGATTAGTCACTCTACAGAACATTGATCACCAGCAATTCTGAAAATCATTTTTTTCATCAAGTGATCATTTAGGACATCTGTAAAGCAGAAATGTCAAGCAAGATTTTTTCAGTTTCTCAAATGTGACAATTTGCTGTTTTTCTCAATTAAAACCCAAATGCCTTTGGGTTTTGGACTGTTGTTTTGACAAAACAAGGAGTTTTAATACATCACCGAGGGCTTCTGGAAATTTGAGGTGAGCATTTCCTGACATTTTATAGACTAAAAGATATATTAATACATGAATTGATAACAAGCAAGAAAGAACTAGTGGCAACCGTTATCATTTTACTACATTTTGCAATGAGAGATTGACACTGTGTAAACAACATTTCCCCTTTATTTATTTTTAAACACATAAATCCTTCATCATTATCATACCTCTTCGATTTGTATTTCAATAAAACTTTATGACAGTGCAGTTAGTAACGTTTTACTGCATTCCATGATCTTTTCTTTTTCTTTCTTTTTTAATCTCCTGCAGCCTCACAATAACATTCCTATGTTGCTCCTAAAAGTGGAAGGACACTTGAGTCTTCTTTCACTGAGCAGCAGAATAACAAACACATCAACACAGCTCTTTTACATGATACAAGCAGCCAGCTGAGACACTGTGCTGCTGCTCTGAATCCAATTTTTGCTCCCCCTCCTCCTCCCCCTCTCCTCCTCCCCCCTTTCTCCTCCCACTGCCCCCCCCTGCTTTTGATCCCACAGGGACTTGGAGCCTTTACATTCCAGTCATTCCAGCCGCAGCGAACAATCGGCCCTCAGTATTTATCGGTGCGGCTCTCGGCTGCGCTCGGCTCAGTCTGCTGTTGCCCGTCGGATGGAGTGGAAGGAGCTCGCGGAAAATTGTGGACCTTGTTGAATTTAGCGCAGAATTCTGTGAGATTACGCCACCGTTAACTCTTTCCTTTGTGATGAGACTATAATTTGGTAAGTTTTTACATTTTGTTTTCCGTGGGTTTATCTCTCGTTTATCTCCGGCCTGATAACTACAAGTCCCATTGGCACGGGTTTGGTGCATGGCGCTGTATTGACTGGTAGGATTCATTGTGGGAGTTCAAACGTTTTGTTTCAAGCGGAGTCCTGGTGGAAAAGTCCCCTATATGTATTTATTCTATAGTGAAGAGGACCACCTTTTCTGAACTAGATCCTCATTTCTAAAGATATACAAACATTCAAAATGTAATAAATCTCACAAAGTTGAGTTTGTGTTCGATTTAAAGCCTCTCAGTAGGATTTTATTACATCAATTCCCACAATGCATTTTTTTTAGATTAGACATGTTACATGTTACAGCAGGTTTCCTGTATACTCATAGTTTTGTGCCTACCTCATTGTATTTTATGTCAAATTTGGGAAATCAGTCTATTTGTTGTTTGTGTAAGTCTGTGGGATGTCTGGGATGTTTATAGTAACTGTATTAGTATTACACTTCTGTCTGGCTGGGGAAAGTTATGCTTTTATGTGTGTGGGCAATAAAACTGGATCTGCACTGACATCATTGGCAGGGGTATTTCCAGCTCATGCACTTGAATGTTGGCTTCTTCTTGTGGCTCCCAGCTGAAATACTACCATTAAAAATGATTGTGATGGACAATGGAGTTGGAGGAACGCTAAAAACATACTTAGCTGATGAGATACAAATGCTAAATCTGATCAATATTATTATTATTATTTTTTTTTTTCCTTCAGATTTGTGATTTGTGAAGTGCCCAAAACTGCCACCTCAAGGCTGGTTTTCCCCACTCATTCCCTACGGACTGAAATGAGAACCGCCGAAGGCTCATCTGGAACGGTCCTGCACCGGCTCATCCAAGAACAGCTTCGCTACGGGAACCTGACGGACACTCGCACCCTTCTGGCTATCCAGCAGCAGGCCCTGCGTGGAGGCAGCAGCAGCGGCGGGGGGGGCACAGGCAGTCCTCGCTCCTCTGTGGAGAGCCTGACTCAGGAAGAGTCCCAGTTCATTCAGATGTCAACACGACAGGAGCCTCAAGGCCAGGAGCACCAGGGGGACTTCCTGCACTCTGAGAGCCAGGTGTGCCATCTGTACCAGCTTCATGGAGAAGAGCTGCCCACCTATGAGGAGGCAAAGGCCCACTCCCAGTACCGGATCTCCCAGAAGGAGCAGGAAGGGCCCAACATGGACATAATTGAGAGTCACAGCGAGGGACAGTGGGATCTGAAAAGGGAGCATACTCGCTCCCTCAGTGACCGGCTCATGCAGCTTTCTCTGGAGAGGAACGGACCTAGAGACAGTCTGGCTATGAGCTCCTCGCACAGCTACCCACAGCTCTATAATAATATTACAAATGCTGTGGCACCTAACGGGCAAGTGGCCCAACAGTATGTTGAGCAGCGGGGGCCGCCCCCGGACTATCCTCTGTTTGCCAGACTTCCTGGGTACATGCTGAGCCACTCCCAGGATCACGGACAGTTCTTCAGAGACCCTCCTCCCCCCCTCTACTCACAGCATCACAGGTAATCACAACAGACAGAGGACACTATTTTCATTGTCCAGTAATCTGTCAATTAGTTTCTCGATTAATTCGATTGGTTGTTTGATCTATAAAATGTCAGTGTATGGTAAAATAATGTAGATCAGTGTTTCCCAAAGCCCAAGATGGCGTCCTCAAATGTCTTGTTGTGTCCACAACTCAAAGATATTCAGTTTACTATCATAGAGGAGAGAAGAAACTAGAAAATATTCACATTTAACAAGCTGGAATCAAAGAAAAATTACTTTTTTTTTTTTTTTAAAAAAATGACTTGATTATCAAAATAGTTGGTAATTAATTTAATAGTCAACTAACCGATGAATCTATTAATCTTTGCAGCTCTAGAGAACACTATGGATTTATGATTTAAATATCAGATGAAATGTAAAATGCAAACACTGCTTTCATTCACTATTTCCAAGGCCTTGTGGTTTTCACCAGTGTTGTAAAGGATTACTCATGTCTCTCCTTGGCAGGTATGTGTCTGCTCAGTCCCAGGTGGCTCACAACAGCATCCCCTCAGCCTCCAGCGATAACTCTGCTCAGACGGACGTGTTGATGCGGGAGAATGAGCGGCTCAGGAAGGAGCTGGAGGTCTACGTCGAGAAGGCCGCCAGGCTTCAGAAGGTGAGAGGAGAAGGCGGTGCGATGAACGCAGCCGTTGGCTCATAGAGGGTGTGGAAATCGTAAAACAATATTTCTCCTGTCAGTACATGTCAAGGTGATAAGTTTTCTGGCAGTTAAGGAAGAGGCACATGAGAGAGGTCCCAGTGGTTGGTTCACTTCATGGAGCAGCGACACCGACTTTTCAACAATGTGCTCTACCAGTTAGATGCTGGTAGTCTTCTCCTCCTTCCAGCCTCTGGAATGCTTACAACACATCCCACCCCCTTTGTCTTTCAAACATGCTGGCATATTGCCATGAAAGGAAATAAATGCCTTGACACCTGGGACCCACAAGTGCTCACTCAGGAATGTTAATTCCCACTTTTCCATTGCACAAAGTGTTAAAAAGCCATTTGCCTGTTAGCAGTAAAAAAAGGGCAGCATTTGTTAAAGATGACTAATTGGTATATATATATATATATATATGTATGTATATATATATATATATATATATATATATATATATATATCTCTATCTCATTGAAAACATAAGTGCACAGTACAGACTATAAAGAGACTGATCAGCTTCTGACATTTTCTTCCCAGTTGGAGTTGGAGATCCAGAGGATATCTGAAGCTTATGAGACTCTGATGAAAGGCTCTGCCAAGAGGGAAACCCTGGAGAAAACCATGAGGAATAAACTAGAGGCTGAGATTAAGAGGATGCATGACTTTAACAGAGACCTGAGAGGTATGTGCTTCTCATTCATCTGTTTGTAATACACCGCCTGCTTTTAAATGTCACCCAATGTGTGTAACTGTCATGTTTTGTGTGTTAATCTCTACAGATCAGCTTGACTCAGCAACCAAACAGCGAGTGGCCAAGGAGGCCGAGTGCTCAGACCAGAGGCAGCATGTCTTCGTTAAACTGCTGGAGCAAAGTACGTTTTTATCTGTGTCGGTCTTTTATTCTCAATGTCTTCTCATAGCACGGCTCATAACCAAAATGATTAGGAAGACTTGAGGATGTAGCTGACTTGACAAATCCCACTGCCCTGTGAAGCCCTTACCCATGAAAGGAACTCCGTTTGGCAGGGATTGGTTTCCTCCTTCACCGAGGTGGGGAGTTCTAAAAGCTCTGGCCCGGCATGTCGGGACACAATCGGCTCCATCTCTAATGTTAAGAGTTGACACTTAGACGGAAGCCGTTTTTCATAGCTGTAGTGAATGTGGCCTGGATTACTGGATTTTTTAGGCCTGACCCCTGGCCAGCTCGCTCTACTTGTTAGTGCATACCAGTTGTGAATATTTCTTTACTCCTTTTCTGTCTGCTGATGTGCTGTACTAACCCCAGCATACTCACTTTTTATTTGCCAAATACCATTTACAATTCAATACATTTGTGAAGGTTTTTCTGACAAATAGCTTGCTTTTTTTACTTTGCTGTAGCTACATAATCAGCCATGCTGTTCTGGGATGACAATCCTACTTTTCTCTGTATTTTACACAGCCATGTGTGAGCCATAAGACCAAGAACTATAACGTCCGTCTGCTTTTCCTGGACATAGTTATCTTAGAACAACAGGAGCAAAGCCACGTTACGTACATTATAAATACAATTACAATAGTGGGATGTGTCATGTTTATTTTTTGGGTTACAGGGACCACTTGAATTATGTTTTGAGCTGCTTGTTTACTTCACTTCCCTAGAAGCATTCCAAAGCTTTTCCCAGTACAAAGCTATGCCTGTGTGCGTAAGTGGATAAGAGAAAGTCTGCATTCCCTCAACATGCATGCACTCGTGTTGTGTAATCAACCCTCTTTAAAAGTGACACAACAGATAAACTGGTTTTTCTTTCTAAAAATGTTTTAGTAAAACATGGATGAGCTTTTAATTAGTAATTGAGATTATTTTATTGTTGATTGTAAGTTGACTGTACAGCAAACTGGTTGCAGCTCTGTGATTCATGTTCATTTAAGAAGACCTGGTGACAGATGGTCTGTCGTTGAATCCCATGCCTTGATGGCTGTGTGTCTCTTGTTGGCTCACGTTCCATTCATCCTTAAGCAGCCGTTTGATATACAGTATACCCTTCTTTAGCATTCATTTGACCTCTTCCACAAGGCTGCTACTGTCCCAGGACAATCGGATAATAAGTCCCCAACCTCATACATTTCAGGATCATGTCACTGTTACTCTTTACGAGGGTTTGGCATCGTTTTGATTTTGACAGTTCTGATTCCAATTCAGATTTTTCCTTTCGATTCCGGTTCTTCTTGATTCCATTTCTTTGAGAGGTGGAGTTGAAACGGGTCACATGCTTACTTTACAGAAGATTATTATAATTTTTTTTATTTACATTTATTTGATAGTGACAGTAGATAGACAGGAAAGTTTGGAGAGAGATGGGGGATGACCCGCAGCAAGGGGCCACAGGTCGGACTCGAATCCGGGCCGCTGCAAAGGACTCAGCCTACATGGGGCGCACGCCCTTACTGGGTGAGCTAGAGGCCGCCCCGGAAAGTTTCATTTTGATTCAGTGGTGATTTCCAGCTTTACGAGCGCCTGGAAGGACGGTGGCTGCTACGGAAACCAAAACTTGTGCGATGATCGGAACTGATGATCGGATTCGTAACAAAAACGATTCCAATAAAACAACTTTTGAAACAATTTCAAGTTGGAACCGGTTCTCTGTGCTCAATCACACTCTTTACCATCTTTTATTAACCATCTTTAATTTTTCCCCCCTTTCTGTGTCTTAGATGAGGAGCAGCAGCGGGAGCGTGAACACCTGGAGAGGCAGATAGAGCACCTGCGGGTCTCCGGGGAGGAGTGCCAACGGAGACGGGAACTGCTTGAGCAGGCCCTGGCCTCGACGCAGGCCCGCAACCGGCAGCTGGAGGAAGAACTGCAGAGGAAGAGAGCGTACGTAGAGAAGGTCGAGCGGCTGCAGAGCGCGCTTGCTCAGCTGCAGGCGGCGTGCGAGAAGAGGGAGACGCTGGAGCTACGGCTGCGCACGCGACTGGAGCAGGAACTGAAAAGCCTCCGGGCGCAACAGGTGAGGCAAACAAGTACACACATCAACTGGTTTCTTTTGTCTGGAACTTAAAGGAATAGTTTAGCATTTTGGAACCTATGCTTATCTGCTTTGTTGTCGAGATTTAAATTGGAATATTGATACCACTCTCAGGTTTTTATGCTAAATATGAAACTAGAGCTGGGTGTTGATTAGCTTAGCTTAGTTTAAATGCTGAAAGCTTGGGGAAACAGCCAGCATGGTTTTGTTCAAAAGTGGGAAAAAATGATCCTGCCAGTACCTCTAAATGGTCACAAATGTACACATCATATCTTCTTTGTTTTATTCCATAAAAAACACTTTGAGATGCTAGTTTTTTGCCTGTGGACAGAGCCAGGTTAGCTTTACACTAAGCTTAGCTAACCAGCTGTTGCTATGTAGCCTCATGTTTAGTGTACAGATAGTTCTCACCTGACTCTCGCCAAGAAAACCACTAAGCTTATTTTCCAAAATGTCAAACTGTTCATTTAAAAACAAAAATGTTTGTTTCCTAATTTCAACAACGGTTGTCTATTATCTCAGGCTCAGAGACAGGCAGCTGATCCCATGGCTGCAGGACTGAGCTCCACGCTGCAGCAGCAGCTGCTCAGGGAGAAGGAGGAGCGTATTCTGGCCCTGGAGGCAGACATCACCAAGTGGGAGCAAAAGTACCTGGAGGAGAGCACCATGAGGCAGTTTGCAATGGATGCAGCTGCCACTGCTGCCACACAGAGGTACGACACAACATGGAGAAATACAGCAAGGAGGAAAACGTCTTTTAATTAGAAATGCATTGAAGTTGATGGATGTTTTTTTTAACAGTCCTCTATTTACTTTGCAGGGATACAACCATTATCAATCATTCACCTCGACATTCACCAAACAACAGTTTTAATGAAGACCTGCCTTTGGCGAGTCATAGACATCAGGAGATGGAGAACAGGTATACAACTTTCCACATCGTTGTTACATACTAGCCTATGCCTGCTTCTTTTGTTTGGATTTGTGATGTAATGGTGTCTTCCACGGTTTTTAGGATCCGTGCACTTCATGCTCAGCTCCTGGAGAAGGATGCTGTGATCAAAGTCATCCAGCAGCGCTCCAGATGGGAGCAGGGCAGGCTGGAGAGACAGGGGCTTCGTCTCGCCAGGTCCGTCCCCTCTATCAACACTGTGGCCAGCAGCACAGAGTCTAAAGGTGAGTACAAGATGGTTGCCCCCATGCTTCATGCAACACGGAGGAATTTTGAATCTGTAATGACACATGTTATTAAGCGACAACTGGCAGACTGGTCAGTGTCGCCAGACAGAATGTGCACTTCCTAAAAAAAAAAAGCATGAAGTAGGAGACGACCCTTCCGTGTCCCTAAAATGGACAACATTGTTTTAAAACTGGAATGCATATCATCTCTCCCTCCAGAATAGCCCGATCCAGAATAGTCCTGGGAAGAACTCTGCAGGGTAGCTGTTCAGTAGTGTGTGAATGTGGATGCAAGCGGGTAATTAAGAAGCCTCCTCTCTTTGTCTGCATTTGTAGGAAAGAGCCTCTCAGATGACCAGACAGGTGCTGCTGCGCTGCAACCCCGAACCCGCGTGGGGCCCAGGGCCCCGAGCCGAGACTCCAGCACCCAAAGTGACGAGGTCCCGCAGGAGCAAGAGCTCACAGCAGAGCCTGGAATGCTGAAGACGTCTGAGATGATGTCAAGAGCTACCACTGGTGGGTTTATTCTTTTGTTAAGCATTTGACACCCAATCACCACCACACAAACTACTGCTCCGTTCTGTTTGACCACTATTTAAAGTGTAACCAGACCCTGGATTAGTACAGACTAGCGATGTACTATTGATACTAATACTATACTATATATAATTCAATTTAAACAAGGCCTTGTGCTACTTAGGCAGCATTGCAGTTGTATTTGCTTTAGCATACCAAGGTGGTTTTTCTAATCTGCTAATTTTATTTTCACTTGTAGACACCTCGGCGGAGCCAAAGGCGCCACTCAAGACATTCAAGAGCATCAACAGCTCAGCTGGAGAGGTGGTTGAAATCCTCATTTAAGGGCTCACTACAGCTGATATGACTGTACAGTGACAGCCAGCGATGTCTTTTGGCCGAGGTGTTCACCTACACCAACATGCAGAGTCCACGATGTGGCACAGTTTGGAGAGGAGAGCTGAGCTTTCCTTCTAATGGACAGTTCACAAACGTTGACATTTTCCTCCAAGGTACCTGGACAGTATTCTGCATTGTGATAGGAACAGGGCTGCTGGTTGTGCATATACATTGGTTAGGTTTGTTACTTTTTTACTTATGTATTGTATTTATATTTATAAATGCTGCTCATTTTGTGATGTTACTTTTATGTTTGGGGGGTGAGTAGAACAATGATTACTCGCCTTGCTCTTCTCCACTTAAATTATATACAGTTATACTCACTTGTCTGGATTAAGCATGTCCTCCTTTGTTTTGTTTGGTTTATTTAAAATTTCCTTTATGAATCCTATTATCATGCCCTTTGAATGTAATGGGGATATTTATAATCTGAGCATTCTCTTTGTTTTAATGCCATGTTTGGGGATTATTCTGTTTAACAGAACGACTCAAATATAAATCGACAGTTGCTCCTCTCTTTAAAATACATTTGGGCCCCTGCTCACAGCTCAGAAGAAGATTTAGAAACTTTGAATGCAGAGCCTGCAGAACGTCTGCTCATTTCCCTCTTTAAAAAGCCTGCGAGGATTGACAGTGTTTCACGGGGGGTCTAATTTTCCAGATCCCGGGTTAATGTTCGGGGCCTCAGATGGCGACGGTCCAGAATTTCGCTCCCCTCCGCTGACACGCTGGAGCTAATCTTCTCACATTCCCTCGCTGAGGGAATGCTCCCGTTAAAGAAAAAGGCTATCTAAAGTCTGACCCCTCGCCCTTGTTAAAACGGCACACATTCTCCACATGATTCTCTTTCTGGAGCAGGTTATTTCTTCTTAGTCGTGGTAGCTGGTTCTACCACGGGCATAGAAATGGTCAACTATAATTGGCCTGCATTTGCTACTCTATTTGTTGTCCCCATCACTGTGTTATATTCAGCTGTGTTTTCTCCACTGCTATCTCACATTTCTGAGTGGACTATGTCCTTAACATGGAATCTTCTATTTATTTCTCCCTGCATAGTGTAGGATTACTGAACACTGCTGAATGTAGACTCCTGTTTTCCAGGACTGTGTGTTGTATTTAACTGGAATGTGCACAACTCTGATTTGTTCTACTCCTTTAGAGGGGAATACCCCTAAGCTAATATATTATCCTTCAGTTTTGAATTCCTGCATTGTCAGGTTCCACCTTGACAACATCATCAACAGCAGTAGTGTTTGAAATCCCACAAATTGCATGTGAATTCTCACATTTGATAAGTATTCCCCTTCAAGCTTTTTCATCATATTTCCTCTCACAATGCGTTTGCTGGTCAATGCAGTGTCAGTTTGAGTTAATGCCTACTTCACTTTTTTTGGAATGCGTTTACATGAATGGCTATTTGAAGTGACATATGTTAATATATATTGTATTTTTTTTTCATTTATGTAATTTTTTTCTTCTGGTGCCAAAGATGTACTCTACGTTTAAGTTATAACCGATGACAAATACAAAAGGTCCTCTTTTAAGGTGCCTTGCTTCAGCTGGTTGATCTGTTTTGATGTTGCTGTGAACATTTGTAAAGGAAACATTTGTATGTATGCCTTAACATTTCACTATAATAGATTAAAACTCCTAATATATGTCTGATAAAAGGTGTTCTGTTTTGATGTGTTGCACTGGTTTAATACAGTATGCACTGGATTGATTACACAAACCTTACTGAAACACTGATGTATCCGATACATGTAATATTTAAAGGCCCCTATTAAGACAATCACTGTTTGTTTTTTTCACTACCAACCTTCAGCTATGGTCCATCTTGATCAATAAGATAAATGAAGTGACGTGCTAAAACACAACAAAAATAACATGCAGTTGCATATTGTTTCATTTCTTAAATTTCAGAATATTTTGGCCTTACAGCAAGATAATAAAAGGTTTGTTGCTTTACTGTTGACATTTTAGGGATCTATTGGAACATATGCCACAGTATTCAGAATTTAAGGCATAGTGGATTTTTATAACTTCAGAATTCAGTTAATCTAAAACTAGTCTCACTTTGCCAGACCTTCTTCCACATCGCTACAGAGGAGGGTCTGGCTAGTCCAACCAGCATTCTGGAATGGGAAACAAACATGCTCTGATTTATTGGCTGACTCTAGTCATACCATTGCAGAGTAAAGAGAAAAGTTGGAAAAAGTCCTGAAAATCCAAATAAAATGTTTTAACTGTTAAATTATGTAATGCACCTTAAATTTACGTAACTGTGGGATATCACACGGGAAAGCAGGAGCTAAAACATTGTGTAATGTACAAAATGAGTGAACTGTAATGTTAGCTTCACTGTTTTCTAAAGTTAGCTAATGTTAGCTAACATTAGCCACTATAAGCTACTGGTCATACCCATAGACATTATATAAACTGGACCAGCAGACACCGTGTCTCTGGTCTGAGACCAGTGGAGGATATCAGAAGTCTCTTTCCCGGTGCTGGTTGAGTGTTACAGAGCAGCCTCCAACTGAGCTTGAAGACGTAGATGTGACGAGAGCAACCTGTCTGAAAGTGTGAAGTCTTCTGGTAGCTGTGAGAGAGAAATCTCAATCATTCCCAATCTTACAGAGACGGAGAGCGTAGGTATATGTAAGGAGATAACATAGACACAGGCTAATTATTGATCACTAACATGCTAGTTAACATTAGTAACTAAACTTAAACAGCTAATGTAAATCCAAACTGCCTGTGAGCTTCTCCTGTACTATACGGTAATTCCTCTACTGTGTGACAGTAAGTCTCGTGGTTATGACCCAATCGTTAGCCTATTGTTATAAAAGCGTCTGCTACGGAGCCATAATGTGAGCTACAAGGTAATGGAGCCTTTTATACATTGTCGTGTTTCTTTAGAAATAAACAACGGACAAATAGAGTCTTTAAACGCTTCAGATGTAAAGTTATTCGCTGTCAAAGTGATGTCACAATGAATGGCAGTCAATGGGATGCTAACGGGAGGTGATGGCTTGGTAGCATCAAAATGGCGCCATAGGAGCTACGTGGAGAGCCTTGGTCATACCAGACCAAGGCGGTGCCACCAAAAACCCAGAGGGTATTGAATTAAGTCAGGGTGTGTTTTATAGCTTATAATTTCAATTTTTTTTATTTTTAATAGAGGTGTGTGGTCATTTTTCTTGTGAGTATCCAAATTTCAAAAGTTTACCAAAATATGGCTAAATATACTGCTTCTGGAGAGTGCTCTTGACCTTATAGTTCGCTCTTACCACTTTCATCCACCTTGTTTCTGTTTCAACAGGCAGCTGTTAAGAAGAAAGCTAAATAACCCACCTGCCCAGCACCTAAATGGTTACCATCTAGACACAACATTTTCTCTCTGGAATTGGTGGAGACTAAAAACCTAGCTTAAAGTATAGTGAATATATTTTCCAGGTGGCCAGAAAAAATGACTTCAAATAAATGCTAACACCTTTAAGGTTCCTAAGGATGATATGTGTGTTTACAGTTGGTTACGCTATCCCTGCTTGGCTGAAAAAAAAGTTGAACTGGAGTTTGGCAGTTTTATTGTTTTATTTTGGTGACATTCAAAAGCAGTTCTAGTGAAAATGAATGAGTAACTCTAGAACACTTGACTGCAGCATTACTTGGAATAATAAAAAAATCCTGACTGAAAACTGAAAGTAGTAATTCAGGTTTGTGAGGAACCCATTCTCGTTATCTTTTGGTGAGACATAACCTTGGCACCATTTGTGACAACACTTTCACATTTCTTTAGAGCGATGGATTCCGCAAATCAAGAGCTCCAATCTTTTTGACTTTTTAACTAAATACTCCAGATCGATCCTGCATCTTTTTTTTTTTTTAACCATGAACACAATACCTTCACGACATTTACCCCTCATCTGACTCACACAACGTTGTCCTCATAGTTTGTTTTCCATTATTCCTCAAGCAAACAAGTCTCTCATGACAGACAAACATCAGTAGTGTTGTGCTGTGAACTGTACTTTACAGTCTTTACACCAGATCCTGAGCAAATGTATAAATACTTGGAATTTCAGCAAGTCTCATCATAAACAGAAGATCTCATTTCACATAATGTGGAATTTCAAACCTACTCAGATTCACAATATGAACTGTTCTGCTGACTGCGACAAAGCATACATTTTGAGAATATATTTATCTGAGCATGTCACATTTTATGTTGCTAATTGTAATGTTTTGCTCCTTGGGACGTTCATTTTTAATGTGTATGATCTGTCTAGTAGATTTCCAAGGAGCTAATGCAGCCGTTAAATACAAAGATTCCCCTGTAAACTTAACCTTTTAATGTAAATATTTTTGCCTTCCTTGTTCCCCCTGGTGAGTTTGGGATGGCATTCCATAGATGCCACACATTTTCCTCCTGCTGCCTTTACTTGTTGTAGCTGAGTGCTACTTTTCTCAGCTCAGAAGGGCTGCAATAATAAATCTCCATCTGCTAAATGCCTTTTTTTCAGCTGGGACACATGTAGCACCTTGGGGTCTGTGATATACCATTATTTTGGTCCCGTTTGTGTTCAGACAGATCACATTTCAGATTTCATCCTGTCACTGATGTCCGTACATGTAAGACAAGAGCCCCCCACCAAACTTTGAGAGATTTAAGGGGGTTCTTTAGGTGAAAGGTTATGATGACGTGACTCCAGGCAGGGCCAAGTTTGAACAGCTTCTCAATGGGAGAATCATTCCTGAGGATGCTCAAGTGTCCTAAAAGAAGAAAAAAAAAGAATCAATCCTACGTATGTGTGCATTCCAAACACATCTGGAGTCCTGCAGGAATGACTGCAGATGTTGCATCTATCATGATGATTTCACCACTTTGACTCCTAGTAACTGTGAATGGTTTTCACTTGACCACAGCATCAGTCATAGGGGATCAAGAACAGATGAAGTTGTTCTGAGATAATGAAGACCTACTCTATCTGTAGT
Organism: Perca flavescens; assembly: GCF_004354835.1. Classification (NCBI taxonomy): domain Eukaryota; kingdom Metazoa; phylum Chordata; class Actinopteri; order Perciformes; family Percidae; genus Perca; species Perca flavescens. The sequence continues at coordinate 541,684 of NC_041339.1, forward strand.
TTCTTTAGATAACTCTTGTTATGATTTAATCCTATAAATAAAATTAATTGAATTGAATTGAATTTACTTAGTTTGCTTTGCTTATATTTGTCTTGCCTCTACAGTTATTGCACTTTCAAAGCCATGCACCATTTGTATCATAATGTGAGTAAATCAATTTGTCTGGCAGCAATAGAGGGGACAATTGGTAACAAATCATCTGTCTCCTTTCAGAGGCTTTGGAGCACATTTTGCATTAAAAGGCTGTGCAAAATACTTGGAAAAATAACTGTGGAGCTCTGTGTTTTGCATTAATTTCCATGGAGATTCCAAAACTTCTTGCCTACAGCAGTCATGGAATGTGCCCCCACCCCCTTAACTTTTCCACATAAATCAGGGCATCGTCTTCTAATTTTAGGACTGTTGAAAAATGACTGAGAAATGATGAAGCAAAACCTCTTAGTTAGTAGACTACTTGCAACATTTTTTAGGGCCATGTCAAATTCAACATTATGTGGCTGGTTGGCCAAAGGTATGAAGGTGTTTTGCTTTGGGTGTTGACTTTAGCTGAGCAGCAGCAAGAGCACCACACCTGTTCTGCTCCTCTGCTACCCCCTTCAACCACTTCACTCTTATACCTCTTTCACACCACCTACCAGGGTTGGGCTAGGGTTGTCTGATCAGGGTTCAACCCACCTTTTGGAAATTCAAACCAAGCCAGTTTACATGGGTCATGATAATTCAGAGATCACCTGGGTCAACCCGGGAGCAATGCATAACAATTACCTTAAATGCTAAAAAATGGGCATGTCATATTCAGTGAACAGCTAACATCACATACTCCCATCCAGCTTTACACCAGCAGAACTAATGTTTTGTAGCTACTGTCATTGTACAGAAGGGAGAGCTAAAGAAATCTTGTGTTACGATTGTTTCGCAGTGATTATGTTCTAAAGCGCAAATAAATAACTATTAAACACTTATTAAATGATTTTGTGCAGAGTGATATCTCCTCCTCTGCATATTTATTGCAGCTGCTGGAAAAGGAGGCAGACTAGGGTTAAAAAATAATGTATGTAAAAACAATTACCCCTTTTGAAAAGAAAATGTCATCGTCAAAAGCCATGTCATTTTGATGAACAAAATTCTTCACTTACAATTTGTTAAAGGGGCTGTACTCGATAGTCAGAAAAAACATGGTCTGGGATTGCCTCCACACAGCTCTCGCGAACTGTTCCCCAACTCGTCAAATACCCACACAAAGAACAGACAACCTCAGATTACAACACACACACAGAGGGAGTGGGACTTCATTCAATTCTCAGGACGCCATTACTCCAATATACATAGCAAATATTTGTTTACTGGCATATTAGTGTTCTGAATATCAAGTACAGCCCCTTTAAAAATGACTTGGACTTGCCTTCAGGGACTTGAAACTTGATTTGGACTTGTTGATAGGTTCCAAGCACTATACGATAAGATAAGATAGATTTGACTGATCCCACTCTGGGGAAATTCCCTCATTAGAGCAGTTCAAATGCAACCCAGCAGATAAGAATATACACATTAAATAGAAATATAAGTTAGAAATAGAATTTGATTCACTGGTACACTGTGTAACCTCTAACCCTGTCCTTAGAATCTAATCTCAACCTACTGTAGCCCTCACTGTTTTTACATTTAGGCCAACAAAACATTTAGGACAGTGTTCTTCATGGAACATGCATAAGGCGCCATGTTCACCACGGCTGTGTGGCTGTTAACAGTCCCGGACTGCCAGTGGTTCCCAATGAATCAACTGCACAACCCGGAAAGACTGATTCACTGTAGGAAAGGAGTAGGTGCATCATGAGTCAAATGTTGTGTGTCTAAAGCAATGCAGACACACGGTGGAAGATGATCTCCAGGCTAAATGAAGACAATGGCACCTGAGTCAGCGGTAAAGAACAGACACTGTGTAGCCAGTTACCTGTGAAAAGTCATTTTAGTTATGTATACAATGCCAATGAGTAATTGACAACGTAGACGAATGAGAAAGTGGAACATTGGCATGTTTAATGGCAATGATAGAATTCATAAGAAGAAGTTTAAAGGATGGGTAAGTCAGCATAACAGAAATTCCTCCATCAGCAGACATATGTTAATACTTGTCCCACTAGTTTAGTCTCAGCGTGCCTCACTCTGTGCAATTTAACCAACCCTTACCAAAGTAATTATTGGCATATTCTTTGTGAAGATGAATTGCAATGAATTTCATGACAACACACATTATTTTCTTACTTAGCAATTATATCCAAAGAATTCTTGTCATAATATAAGATCTTTGACTAAAAAAAAGATGTTTTAATATCTGTAGTTGAAAAAAATCAAGCTACTCTGCCATGACAAGGCAATGAAAAATCCATCTTAGTAAAGTTGAAATGTACATGTTTTTTTCAAAACTGCATATGTGTGAATCTTTTGCCAACAATGATTTTTTCGTTGATGCTAAACCCAATTTTAATCTTGCTCCCAGATGGAAATACTGTTGAGAATGAATTATATATCCAGACAAAATTGCCAACAGTTAACAACTTAAGAGCTGAATAGCTTCAGGGAGTTTACTTCTCTTGAACCGCTCAGGTGTCCTTCTAGTCACAGGTACAGTCTTTTCTATAATTGGAGACATGGTGAACTGAAAGCCATGCATCATCTTAATATCTTTGAATAACACCCAGAAAAACAGGGAATCCCCACACAGAGAATCTAATAAAGCGTATGGTCATACACAACATGATCGTTGACACTGTCTCACCCATTCTTTAGATTTAGTATGCCCCCAGAAAAATGTCCGAAATATTGATAAAGTAGAAACGGACATTATGAAAAGACAATAGCTCTGTTCGTTTCAATTGTAGTAAGCCATAAGTGTGACAGTGAGTCAGCATGCACAAAACCAGGATCCTGAAAATAAAGCAGCTAAATGGAATTCAGCCATCAGTCATTTTATTATTTGGTGTTATAGTGTTTTCATCCTGTAGTAGGTGAACATCATGGGGCATACAGTAGAGTACTGACATGTACTTGTGTAAGTGGCTACTGCTCTCTAGTGTTTCAACCAAAGTACTGCGGTAGCACTGGTGCACTAGGAGGGCTCAGATTTAAGTTCTCTGGCAGGAACCAATCAGAAAGCAGCCAGCACCGGCCGGTACCAATCAGATTGTAAAGCGGGAGACTCTAGAGGGAACCTAACCACCGGCAAGGCATCAGCAGACTACCTTTTTGAATAGCATTCACTGGGCTACCATATACGCCCTATATGGTTTGGAATGTAATATTGACACTGTCAATGGTGGAAAGTACTTTTAAGTACATGTAATTAACTACGTGTAGCCCAATTAAGAACAACTTGGAGTTACTTGTAATAGCCTAACCTATTTACTTATTTCATGCTACTTCGTAGGTCCAGTCAATATTGTACTTTTTACGCCGTGGCCACTGCAGTTACGTGACAGCTATTGTAGATTAAGATTTTATATAGCCTACATTTATGATACATATGATGCATTGTTAAATATATAGCCTACATCGACCAGCTACAACATAAACATGCTTACATGTGTGCATCAATAATAATAACATAAAATATGGTAACTCTCTGCAGAGATGTTTCTGCATTTTAGATATATATACTTTATTGATCCCCAAGGGGAAATTCAAGGTCTCAGTAGTTTGAAGACATCACACACAACACATACATCATAAACAGGATGATAAAATAACAAATCCACATGAATGTACTAATCGTGATACATTTGATTTTGCTAATAACCTGTACTTTTTTCTGAAGTATTTTAAATGACTTTTACTTGTACTTGAGTGTTTATTAATTCAGACTAGATGAGAGAACTTCTTCCACTACTGGCCTATGTACGACTACGACGACGACGACGACGACGACGACGACATAATAATAATAATAATAATAATAATAATAATAATAATAATAATAATAATAATAATAATAATAATAATAATAATAATAATAATAATAATAATAATAATAATAATAGTCTTTCACGGCAAAATGGCATTGCTAGCAGATTAGCTCCACACCACTGGGATGGACAAAACGTTTCCGTAGCTCCGATTGGTCAGTGATCTGAGAGTCTCTTTTCTGATTGGTAGAATGAAACTGGGAGGTCCAGTTCTTCTTGAGCGTTCTTCCGGCTTACATGTTGGAAAAAAGAAAAGACGAATGGAAAAATTGTAATCCACAAAACGACCATTGCCTACTACCTTCACGACACGGTAACATCTGCACACACGTAGAGAAGTGTTTGTTTGTTTATCCTGACGAAGTTTATGCCGTTGTACCCTTTACAAAGTTCAGGATTTAGAAAGATAAGCAGGCGGCAGCAGGGTTAGCGATTCTAACGTTAGCCTGCTGCTAGCTACGATAACTGGCTAACAATGTAGCATTTTAGTATTAAGGTTACCAAACCCAAATCACTGACCACAGGAAGCATTATTTCACCGAGCAGAGATCGCGTTTGGTCATTTTGATGTAGGCTGTCGAAAAATCGTGTTTGTGCTTGCACGTAAACTTGATATTTGATAAGTAACGAGCAGTTGTGGTCGAGCAGTTTTATCATAATGCTGGTCCTATAACGGTAAACAAAGGTCCACTAAAATCATATTGTCTTGTTTTTAAAAGTAAAATGTATTTGTATTTGGTTAATATTATCGACTTGCTCCTGGGTCCTTTGCTAGCTGGTAAACACAGGACTCCGCAGCGCTACATTAGCCTTTAAAGGGTTAAATCTGCTAGGCTTTTATTGTTGTAGCCGTCGTACATGTTTAATATTGGAGTGGACTCATCAACTGACTTAACACCTTAATGATATCTTCACTGTGTCTGGTACTTGACATTTATGTACAATCTTTCCACTATTTTAGGTCATAATTAGTTCAAATGAGCTCCCAGCAATTCCCCCGACACGGGCTGCCTGCTTCCAGCGGGGGAGCACCTCAGATCCCTGCTGCAGGAAACCTGGTGTCTATCACTCAGCCGTCAAACCCATCAGGTAGTGGACTGACCCCCTCCCTCTGGAACTCTCTACCCATACACATCCGTGACTGTACTGACCTGGACACGTTCAAAACACACCTCTTGAGATTAGCTTTCCACATACAATAGTCTTACATTTCTCAACTGATAGTTACTGATTGTATTGTTTTTAATTGCTTCTAATATGCTTGTTTTAAGTGTTGGTTTTATTGCTTACCTGTTTTTAATGTGATATATGTGCTGGTTTTACTTTAAAGTGTCTTTGAGTACCATGTAAAGCACTATATAAATAAAATGAATTATTATTATTATTGCCACTGAAATGACTAGCAGGATATTTCATGTATGGTGAGGAAGACACATGTAAGTAAATGTTTAATCAAACTATTTTTTCCTTCTTTGGTGCAGATGCTGACAGCAGTCGGGACACTGACCACGGGCACCAGGATCACCCCCATGCTGGGGGCGGGGGAAGCTTGGCGTTCAGAGATGACAAGCAGGAGACCATGGTGGTCAGACCTTACCCACAAGTACAGACGCTCGGCCAACCACAAGCTACTCCCCAAACCGTGGCCATCAAGCCTGGCACACCTGTGACTGTACCTGCTCCCTCTGTCCACCTCCCACAGGGCCAGCCTGCAGTCCTCACCGAGGGACAGATGAAGGTACTGATTATGTAGTAGTGTCTTTACCATTGTCAGTGTGAGATGAACATAGTTAAATTATACACACGTTTTCAAAGATATAATGCATTCTGTGGTCAGAGAACAATAAACTGTTCAGGTTGATTTATTCCTGTTCTGTTTTCAGTCTAAATAGATTTAGACTACAGCTTTGAGTACTTCCTGTTTATGTAATTTAATTTGGAGTGATGAACTCCACAAAAATGTATTTTAACAAAATATATTCAAAAGCAACTGCTTTTTAAATGTTGGAGAAGAGATTTGAAAGATCTAGTTGATGTGTTATTTGTATACTTATGAAATCAGGTAGGACAGTTTGTCTTCTTTTGTGCTGTGTGGGCTATAAAATGCTATGGTAATAAATCAACAAATTGTTTCCAAGGTGCTTTAACTGGAAGGGCTTTGATAGCTTGATTACTGGCCCACCAATACAATTTACTGTCAACTTGATAAGTATACTTGCCATGTGCAACTGTCTAACCTTATAATTACCTTGTAAAAATGTGTTTTACTGCAACATTTCTGGATTCACATAACTTGTATTTCTAGCATTGATCTTAATACCCTTCAGGGCTAAAGTCCAGAGATGTATTTTTTTTTTTAGGCTGTCCTGAAGTTACCTATGCCAAGTCGTCTAATTGCCCCAGCACCAGCTTCCAACCAGGGTCATATTCCCATACCCTCCAAGGTGCCTGGTCACATTACTGTCACCATAGAGAGCAGTATTGCTCCAACCCCATCTATTCCTGTGGCAACTATCAGTGGTCAGCAGGTGAGTGCACTGTGAGTCGGCTGTTAGTGTATGTTGTTGTCTTTTTCTGGCTGATGACTGAAGTTGTGGGCTGCTTTTATTGTTTCAGGGTCACTCTAGCAACTTACACCACCTAATGCCAGCAAACATTCAGATCATTAGGGGCAGTGCCCCAGCACTGCAGATCGGGACCCCTACGGTCCCTCCTCAGACCTTCACATCCCATCTACCCCGAGGTATGCCTGATGTAATAGGAACAGTATGGCCCGCTTGATGCTTGCTTGTACTTGAAATAGTTGTCCATTTACCAATCATCTGTGGCAGTGCATATCTCTACAAAGGTCTGTTTTTTTTGTTCTGAAGGGGCTGCTGCAGCAGCTGTTATGTCCAACCCCAAAACGGTCCTGCGGCCAGCCACCGGAGCAGGTGCGGGCCCCGGCCAGCCCACAGTGCAGCACATCATCCACCAGACTATTCAGGTACCGAGATGTACTTTCATCTAAAGAATTGTTGGTATCATTGTGGACCTTGAGAAACATTGTGTGTAACAGTGTCATCCTCCCCCAGTCCCGCCCTACTGTAACAACGTCTACCGCCGTGCTTCCAACTGTGGTGGCCCCCATTTCAGCAACTAGAACTCAGTCCCCAGTTATCAGCCCAGCAGTCACACACTCTGCAGAGGTGGCACATGGGTAAGTAGCAGTCCAATAATGTATTGACTAGGGCCTAAGTAGAGATGCTGCATGTGTCAGTACTAGAATAATATGTCAGTTGCAATTGGTGAGAATGGTTCTGCACTGACCAATCCCTCTGGACTTTTATCAAACCATGCCTGTGCCTGATTTGATGCACTAAAGGGACAGTTATTTTTTTCCCAGGAGACCAGGGCTGACCATTCACCCCCCTCCGGCCACCGTCAGTATTCAGAGATCTCAGACATCCCGTGACACCGCCACACGGATCACGCTGCCGTCTCACCCTGCAATTGGGGCTCAAAAGCCTCAGCCTCCGCACACCATGACACAGGTTCCTGCTTCTTGATGGCTGCCTGCGTAAATATTGAATAGTCATTAGAGCTGCAAAGATTAAACGATTAGTTGTCAATTATTAAAATAATTGCCAACTATTTTGATAATCGATTAATTTGTTTGAGTAATCTATTTTTAGTAAAAATAATTATTATAATAATAATAATAATAAAGTAAAAATGCCCTGATTCCAGCTTCTTAAATGTGAATGTTTTCTAGTTTTCTTCTCTCCTCTGTGACAGTAAACTGAATATCTTTGTGTTGTGGATAAAACAAGACATTTGAAGATGTCATCTTGGGCTTTGGGAAACACGGAGCGACATTTTTCATTTTCTGATATTTTATAGACCGAACAACTAATCGAGAAAATAATCGACAGTTGCAGCTCTAATGGTCATTTAATACAGTGATTGAAATAATTGCTCTTATTTTTTGTTCCCAACAGAAGCCCATCTTCAGTCCTGTAACACCGGTAGCTGCAGCTACTGTGGCACCAATAGTTGCCACTAACACCGTTTCGTCAACAACAACAATAGGTATTACTTTTTTATATATTAATGTTTATAAGCTAGCCATGAAACTTTGTAACATTTCACTGACGGAACACAAAATGAGACTGCAAATTGTGCAGTTAATCTTATATAAATGATTAATTATCTTGTCCTCTTTATATAGGCTCTGTGCCACATAGCCAAATGACCAGTAACAATATCGTCACCATGACAATGGCATCACACTCCTCTCATGCTACAGCAGTGACCACCTCTGCCATCCCTGTTGGTAAGTTGGCCCTTTGGCGTCTTGGGTTGGAACACTGTGGTGTACTTCATAAGCAGGAGGTGTTCTCTTGATCTGAATGAATTCTTAGTGGTGTTTTTACAGCTAAAGTCGTCCCTCAGCCCATCTCATCCCGTGTGCAGTCGGACTACCCTGGGGAGAGAACCAACCTCATCCCCATCCCAGGCCATCGCTCGTCTCCTAACTCTGTCACCATGGAAGCAAGAAGTGACAACAGGTGATCACACAGCGTTGGCCGGTTGACACCACGTAACAAAAATATGCATAATACGGACAATGTTTTAGTAATATGAAGACAGAGGTCAACCACTGAAGGTCTGTTAAAATTGCCCAAAAATGACTAATAAATATTCCTTCTAAAAAAAGGTTCCATTACATATCTATATTTTCACATTATCATAAGAGGGCAAACCAATACAACAGGAAACATAACTACTTGTATAGGTATATATTTATTTTAACATAAACATGTATTTTAAAAGTTCTACATATCTACACCTTACAAAATAAATAATAATGAAATAATGTACTATATAATGTAAAACTTAATTTAAACACTGTAGACCTCTCTTCCTGTCTCTCTTTCTAGAGCGTGCAGGAGGCAAGACACAACACAAATTACACCGCTACCACATATCTGGTTTGTAATTTGGTCAGAAACAACGACTCTCCTTGAAATTTGTCTGACAATTTCGGCGTCGCTCCTTACGACAGAATTTTTATTGTTGTCTTAGTGACGTCTTGATTCACCCTCGGCTCGTTGTTTGTTTTTTCGATGATCTGAGTTATGAAATGATAAACTGCACTCTGCAAACGGCTTTCTGTAGTGCATTTCTGGATAGGCTCATACCTTCTCCTTGTTAAAACACATTACAAATGCGGAAAAAAAGGAACGAAATGGGAGGCAGTGTGTGAACATGATTAAAACAACGTGAGGTTGTATTTCTTTTTTTAGCACCCGGAAATTTCGGACTTAATGTGCAAGGACCTTAACAAGACTAAGAGTCTGCAGCCACACTAGAATCTCTGTGAGGCTGTACTCTGCATTAAGCCCAAAGCACCACTGTGTCCAACACGGCATGCGTACATGCTCGGTTTATGTTTATAATGTTTACCATCTCAGTGTTAGCGTGATTTCACAAAGTAAGATGTTGACCTCATGATGGCAATAGTTAAAGTCGGAGGATCATCAAATTATTATAACTTACATGTAAATGTCTGCATAAAAATGGAATGCCAATCCATCTGGTAGTTGTTAAATTATTTCATTCTGGACCAACATGATCGGCATCGCCATAAACCTACTGATGATAAAAGGATAAGAATAGGTTGTTTTGCGAGCCCATATTGATTATGTTTATGGAAGCATATTTGAATTCACCACAGAAAAAAAATAGATGGGTGGTTTTGTAATTATGACTTGTGTATAAAGATATGGAGAATATGATGATTATTAATTATGAGTTGCATATCCTGTGATTATTAGGAAATGATCTTTTATTCGCATCCCTTACTACGTAGGGGTAGGTTACAATAATGTATTCTCCAATTAAAAAAGAATCTTTGTTTAAGTAATCTACTGATTACTCAAACATCCCAAAATCCATATTTTAATATATGCCTTTTGAAGAATGGACCCCCTTTTGATTAATAAAAACATTAACCTGGTGCATTATAAAACATTTTTGAGGGTTGCTTCTTGCTTGTAAAATTACACAATATACAGCCTATACAGTTCTCGTGAGAATTTCTTTCATATCTAAGCAAAATTAGTATTGTAACTTAAATTTCCCTAAAGTAATTGATATTCAATCGAATCGGAAAAGTAATTGAATCAGGACCTTGTGTATGGTAATCGAAATGATTGGGGAAACCTTGGCGATACCCAGCCCTAATACTTAAGAAGTTAAGACAAGAATTAAAATGGCATCAACATGTATTAACCTCATGAATACAGATACTTTTATTCAGCTGACGATGAGTGTTGGAATAATCTTGTACTGTATGTTTTGTTTTGAAGGCCTTCGGTGCCTGTGCAGTTCCAGTATTTCCTGCCGGCGTACTCCTCGTCATACCCTCTGACCCACACCTACACCCCCATCAGCAGCTCTGTATCCACCATCCGCCAGTATCCTGGTAAACTCTGCCAACCAACGTTGTTATACTGGCAATCACAGCTGCTGTGCTTTAACATACCATTTATTATTTGACTGATGTTGACAAAATATTCTGAACTATGTACTTGGGTTAAACTTGCAAACTTGGTAGCACAAAGATCTCCTTTTAACTTTATTTTCTCTCTAAATAAGTCACTCCTCAAGCTCCGAGTTCAGCGCTGCCCACCCAAGCTGGAGTAGGCGTGGCGACCACTGTCCATCTAAACCACATGCAGCTGATGGCAGTGGATCGGATCGGTCTCCCATCTGCACAGATCAGCACCCAAGGAATCCAGCAAGCGCCGATCACTGCGCAGGGCATTCAGCCTGCACCAATAGGAGTGCAGGGCCTGCACACGTCTGCGCCAATTGGCGCACAAGGACTACAGCAGGCGCCAATAGTCACTCAGCAGCAGCAGCAAGCGCAGTCTGAAGCAAAACCTGGTAATCAATAAAGCGTGATTTATAGTTTTGCGTGAAACGCCAGGCCCTATGCCGTAGCCTGACGTACACCTCTCTAAAAATACATACATACATTTTTTACATTTAACAACACGTCACGGCGACGCACATCTCTCGGCCGTGGCTTGGTAGCGTTGCATTTCCCCCCGACTCATTTCCTGGAGAGGGTTAACCACTCCTGCTACACATTTCCCACCGTGGTCAGAAAGAACAGGGGAGACACTTTGTTTCTCTCACTAGGACTCTAGTTGGTACTTGCTCCGAAGCTAATAGGCCATCACTCTCTCACTTTCTCTACCACACACTCCCCACGCACACACACATGCCGGCCATGCTATTCTCTTAAAGAGATCGACGCACACACCAACGCACAAGTAGAAACTTCAGGGCACTTACGTAGGTTATGGAGAAAGCTCTGTGTGGAGCCTCCGCACAACCATAAATCAAGCTTAAATCTGTACGGCCCCAGTAAAAAAGACATGGTGTTGAGTGCTTCACTGAGTGGGGGGGCTGTTTGTAATGCATGTTATATTTTCTACAGGCGTTGTTTTGGCTGATGGCTTTGTAGCTAGCCCCATCAGCAGCACATTCAGCACCACCCAGCCAGTTGCCACCATGGTGCAGGCACACGCCCAGGGAGGAGTAGGGGGAGCCCCCCCTCTGGTGTCCTCCCCTAGACCCAGTATCCTCCGCAAAAAGCCCGCTAATGAAGGGTGAGTATTACATCAGCACAAAAGACGGTGGGCCTACTTGAATATTGGCGTATTGATCTCTTAAACCTCTTTGTGTAAGGTTTGCTTGTAAGAGTGCTCCAAGTCGGATTCAGCACACTGGTGGAACATTTTCACCCTGCAAAAGAAAACCAATATTGTTCATCCATACAGTTAACTTCATGAATATTCAATAAAGTTAACTGTTGACACAATACAGTAATGTGAGCTAAACTGAAAAGTTCCTTTTACCAAACCAGTCCTGTTTATGTTCGTCTTTCAGATGTGTCCGTAAGAACCTGATCCCCGCCCAGCCCAGTGAACCCGGTAGTGGCAGAATTGAGAGTGGCGTGCGGGGAGCGGGATCTCCCCGACCTGCAGGGTGAGCCTCTGTCAACATCGATCACATTGGTTACCTCCGTGTTCATGTCCGGTCATTATAAGCTATGATATGAGTCTGTAAGCTGACACTTTCTCTTCCCCTCTCAGAGTGAAACCCAAAGCTGAGGTGCACATGACAGTGGCCCCTCCTGTCATGGCTACGGTGGAGGCACTGCCTTCTCAGGGAGGAGAGCAGCAGGGCGTGTCCTCAAACACCCAACACCTGGCCCAAGCCATCCCCACCATGCTCGCCACACCGGGGCCTGTTCCTCCCTCCCAGCCCTCCACTGTCCTCTCAGCCCTGCCAGCAGCCGTGGCTGTAACTCCCCCCGTCCCTGCTTCAATGGCCAACACTGTGGCCTCCCCCACTCAGCCTGCAGCAAGTAGCACTGCAGCATGTGCTGCCAGCTCTGCCTGCCCAGATTTGAAAATTAAGCAGGAGGTGGAGACCATGGAAACCTCGCAGCCAGGTGAGGTGCATACCAGTCGTCAGTGAAATGTATTCATGTTAAATTCTAGGAAACGTAAAGCCCAGTTCAGACCAAAGATTTTGCGACAGGACAAAATTGTTGTAGAACGTTGCGAGGAAAAGTTGCAGCGGTCTGAACTGGCCGGTCTCAGTGCTGCTCAAGCCAGCTGATGGCGTCGCTGCGACTCAGCTTGTCAAGTCTGCCCAGGCTGGTTTTAGAACGTAAGGGACGTCACCTCTTTCAACAGCCAATAGAGAAAAACATGGGAATAGATTGATCCCAGTCGAAAAGGCAGAGTTTCAGACAGGCTCAACGAGGGCCCGCGAGCACGGTATGTGGTCCACCAAGCTAGAGAGTGAGTGGCGTTAGAACAAAGCAGTGAATCAGAGAAATCTAATTTTTCTGCCAATACATCACTATTAGAAATGCAACTGTAGCAAGTATCTCACTATCTCTATCCTCATTCATATTTTAAGATGCTGCAAATGATATCCAAAAAAAAAAGCCTGAAAAGTCAGAAGTTAGAACGGAAGTACTAAGAGTGGTTGCTATGGAGATGATACACTGTCTTGTCACATGGCATTGATGTAAACTGGGAGGTTTCAGAAGGTTGCAGACCAGCGCATTGCAAGTAGTTGCAAGTTTGTGTGTCAAGTGTCTCGTCGCGAAACATCTGGGCTATACTATATACACCCAAGTAAACAATGTGTTTCTATTCTTCCCCTCAGATCCCAATTCAAACTTGTCTTCAGCCTCAGCCCTCAACACCCAGGCCTCCACCCTGAACACTCCCGCCATAGGAGACCTGATCCCTGGGGCCTCCCCGAGGAAGAAGCCCCGCAAGCAGCAGCATGTTATTTCTACAGAGGAGAGTGAGATGGTGGAGACCAACAGCACAGATGAGGAGAAGGCTCCAGGCAGGCCCATCACCGGCAGGGCTGAGAGGCGCGAATCTCCACCAAGGGAATATGTTGGTATGTAATAATAAATAAAGGCTTATCATCTATCTAATACAATGCAATCCATTGTCACTGTGACGAAGTGTGTAATCAACGTTCAACGCTTGTTCTTGTCTTCCAGATGAGGAAGGAGTGCGTTATGTACCGGTCCGGCCTCGACCACCTGTTTCTCTTCTGCGGCACTACAGGAACCCCTGGAAAGCTGCCTACCACCACTTCCAGAGGTACAGCGACATCCGGGTCAAAGGTCAGTAGCTTCCTGTGCGAAAAATGCCTTTTATTTGATACAGCAAAGGAGAAACAAACAACATTGCCTTTTTCTTTCTCACAACAATCCTTTTCTTTTCTCTCAGAGGAGAAGAAGGGCAGCTTACAGGATATGGCCAACCAGAGAGGAGTGGCATGCAGAGCACAAGGCTGGAAAATTCACCTGTGTGCTGCACAGCTCAGGCAGCTGGTGAGTGCTGGCCCCAGACCTGCAGAAATAATCTTTTTGTAACTGATCCAACACTTCACTCGGTCCATTCAAATTCACTGGTGTCTTTTAGTGATACTGTGCAGAGAGGAAATCATTCTTATGCACCCTTTAATTTATTGGACTTCTGTAAACACGCTGTTTGTTTCTTGATCTGTAGTCGAGTTTGGAGCATGATGTGTACAGCCGCCTCTCCACCCTTCAAGAGGGCTTGATTCCTAAGAAGAGAGCAGGCTCCGATGATGACCTGCACCGAATCAACGAGCTTATACAGGTAAGGTTGTTACTGCAGACCCAGACCTTAAAATACATTTCTCTGCTCAGTTACTTTTGCTCACCAACATTATCTATACAAATCAAATGGAAAGCAAGTTTTGTTAACTACTATTATAAACGTTGTTTATTGGCCTAACCCAGACAATCTAAAAATGTTGATCCAACTCCGTTCTTTAAAAAAAGTCCACAATCGTTTTCAGGTGACGGCAGCAAACACCTTTTTTTTTTTTTTTTTTTTTTTTTTTTTACAACTGGCAATTACAGGTTCCATATTGTAAAAAAAAATAGATTTGCATGTCTGTTTTGATTAGAAAGCAGGTCAACAAGCTAAATAAATACAGTGGAAGTATCAAAGGCTCAATCCACAGAGAAATGCACACAACCCATATTCAGAAACTGTCAGGAATTCTGTACGGTTGTGATGTCACAACTATATTATATTTAGGTAGAAAGTGCCGCTACAGTACTGTTATAGCTGCAATGACAATGCAGAGGAGCGCAGATGTGGAATTCCCAAAAACTCTGACCAATCAGAGCAGAATGGGCTTTTTTCAGGAAGGCGGCTTAAAGAGGCAGGCGCTAAAGCGGAGCGTTTCAGACGAGGTGAATATAGCAGGGCTCTCAAGCATTGAGCGTGACAGTCACTCATTTCGGTCTTTTGTCACACACTCCCGCCACAAGTTGTATTTCTCACTGGAAAAAGTATTTATAATATAATTAATATGCCGCAGTGCCCAAAATTTCTCTGGCGCGCCGCTCACACTATAGAACCGGCAGGAATCAAGCGCATCTCCCCTGGAGCTCTTAGTTGAGCCTGCCACTTATCAGCCAATCAAAAAAAGAAAGGGGCTACACAATAGCCAATCAGAAAATAGCACTATTGTATCTGGGTAAGAGTTAACGCTACAACCAATTTGTTTTTGTTGCTCAAACTTAACAATATTACAGTCCAGGGGTTTATTAATAATTTAAAAAACGAATTAGTAATGTATCATTGAGGTGAATAATTGTCATATGCACATTTAAGGAGGTTACTTCCTCAACAAAAGATGCAAAAGAGGAGGGAAGAGTAAATGATGCTAGGCTACGTGTGTGCTGTCAGATATAATTAGAAAAGTCGATCTACAGGAGAATAAATAGATGAAAGCAATACAGAATGCCTGAGAGCCTTATTGCAATATATTCCATTATGTTTTTATATTTGGATTGTAATCTGTTTCCTTTTACATAAAGATATTTCCAGCATAAATTGATTCAGAAAAGGGTAGAAATAGGGCATACAAATTCGCCAGAATGCAGGAAATGAAGTGTTTAATGCTCAAAATGTTCAGGGGGAGGATCCCCAGTCCCCCCAGCATCATTACTCACCATGCCAAAATGGAATAAATACTTTGTATTTGGTTGAATTGTCAGTGCCATGTGTCAAATATTTTCGTCTGCACATCTGAGTAATTATTAATAACAACAACAAAAACACTAATAATAAGAAACAACCCCATTCCAGCGATCCGTCCAACCCGCCCCCCCTCTTTGACCCCATGACGGGGGGAGGGGGGTAGAATGTCACTCTTGTCTGTCTTCAAAACTTGAGAGCCCTGAATACAGGTATATTCAGACAGACAGTATGAGAAAAAAAGAATGTTTGAAGAAGAAGAAGAACTACCTATTATATTAACCCTGCAAAAGGAAATGACTTTTTCCACACTGTTGTTAGTCACATACATTACTCATAGGCCTGAAAAACACAGGACCTGAGAGATGTTGGAGGGAGGGGGCTGCGCTGCCCATGGACAGGCGCCCCGACCAGTTGGGGGTTCGGTGCCTTGCTCAAGGGCACCTGGGCAGGTGAACTACCAGTCAACACTCTGTGGTTACCCTAACTGTGCGTGTGTGCGTGTGTGCGTGTGTGCGTGTGTGCGTGTGTGCGTGTGTGCGTGTGCGTGCGTGCGTGCGTGCGTGCGTGCGTGCGTGCGTGCGTGCGTGCGTGCGTGCGTGCGTGTGTGTGTGTGTGTGTGTGTGTGTGTGTGTGTGTGTCCTCAGGGTAACATGCAGCGCTGTAAGCTGGTGATGGACCAGGTCACCGAGGCCAGAGACACCATGATGAAAGTGCTGGACCACAAGGAGAAAGTGCTGAAGCTGCTCAACAAGAACGGGGCCGTCAAGAAGTCCTCCAAACTGAAGCGTAAAGAACGGGCATAAGCTTGGCCCTCCTGATCTGTCGACAACCTCCGCCGCCCCTTCTCTGAAGGGGGGGGGGGGGTGGTGGTGGGGTGTAGCTGCTCAGAATCTGGTGCTATGATTTGCTGCATACAATCGCACACTCCCTCCCTATCTGCCTGAGAGCAGACCGAGAGAAGTGACAGGAGGGCTTAAAGAAGCAGAAACCCCGTCAGGAATAGGTTCTCATTCAAGACCCTCTTACATATTGAGCGTGGAGCATTGTAGGTTGCATTAGAGTGTCCGACTGGACGGCCCTGTCACTGTTTCCCCTTCCAATCCCTCCCCCTTTTTTTTCTTAATTTGGAAGACCCCAGAGACCAATTTTAATAACTTAAATTCTGCCTCTTCTTTTAAGACAATGTTTGAACTGGTGCATTGTGTGTCTTTGATATTTGGCACTAAATGCAGTCGTAGTAAAAAGTGATGAAAGTATTTCAGTTAAGGTGAACCACATGGGAGTAATTGAATGGGTCAAATCCAAATCATTTAAAAAGGAGTCCATCACTAAGCTGTGTGTATACAGGTTAATCTCAATCGTGCTCTTTTCATTAATCTGTGCCTTCATTTTGTCAGTTGTACATGAAATGGACCGGGACACGTGAAAGCTGTTCCACGTGCTGTCTAAATATTCTTAAAAGATCTTTCAAAGAAAAGTGTCACTGCTTCCCCTTTTTCTCCAAACATCTGCATTTTTCTAGTTACCAGCCAAAAGTCTAGAAGATAATTAAATAAAGTTGGTTGAGATAAAAAAAAGTACTAGGAGAGAACCTAAATGTGTCAAATGTAATACATTTAATATCCACAAAATGCTCTTAAAGGATGATTAGTGACCTAAGATGGTTATCTGAAAGTGAGAACATACTGCATATGCATAATGCCAAGGTAACTTTACATTTAAACTGCCAATAATCATCTTCTTAATCCAAAGTAGATGGATGTCATGGTGGTGAAAACTATATTATCGCTTGGTTTCAGAAAGAGTTAGTGCTTGAAAGGAAGAGCGTGAGTATCCTTGTGTGATCATACTGGTGGATTGAATTCATGTAAATCACTGTAAATGTGCTTTTGGTTTTCCATTGACCTGGTTCTTTTCCAGTTTTGTACTCGATGAAACATTTTGTGCCGTGTGATGTGCGCCGCTTCATTTTGTAGAGTCCCAGCAATAATGACGTTTACGAGATGAAGCGAGCCCAAAACATCAAGCTATTGTACATTGTTTTTGTCTGTGTAATTATAGTAAAGATACTTAAACATACCAGATACACTCTGTTTATTAGTGTTTTCCTTTTAACGCTTTCATTGAAAAAATGGTTGCACGTTTTTTTTGCTTTGTTAAAATAATTTCTCATTCTTCCTGCTTTTAATGTTGTAAATGCTTAAAAAGATGAAACCACATTCTGTTGCCAAACTGGATAAACAGACCACACCTTAGGACAGAATGTGAGATTGCAAGATTATTGCTCTACAGTTTTTTCATGGATCCTCTGAAGGAGCATGCACAGACACTGATCCAGAATTTAAGCCTTTCCAATGTTACACATCTCCAAAACTGTATCTTAATGTCTGTCTGATCTGTCAAAATCCCAGACCATGCAGCTTATATGGATGGTATGATATGTTTTATCTATTTAGATCACATTCTCATATCTCCAGAGTGAGCCATCAGTCATTCTTCTTTACTATCTGCTGTTTACAGCATAATTGCCGTGAAGTACAGCGCAGCATGTTGGCTGTACTTGACCTGTGACGACAGTTTATGGATCAGTAAAACGCAACTTACTGGCATTTGAGTAATCCACTCCCCTCTTTTAGCGTGATTTCTGACACCGGCTGACTGATTCTGTCGACAAAGAATACAGTGTTGTCTGGTGTTTATCATTATTCAGTATATCTAAAAAGAAGATTAGCAAAGAAAATATTTTTAAACATGTATTTGTGCATTTTGTTTGCCATATATTAACTGCTATTTAGCTTTTAGTTTACAGTAGAGAGAGAGGAGTTCTACTGTAGCCTTGTCTCTACTCATCAACCATTGTGAAGCCAAACGTGAATTTTCATTAGTCAGACTTCAGTTCATTGGAAGGGAAAGAACATGTTTATCATCTTTACATTACAATCAGATATTTAACGTAGATTTACAGTCCTTGTGATAAAAGCAATTTTGATGCTCTGTGATGATATAAAGTATATGTCTTGAGTCTGGTGGTTGGTGACACTGGTTGGCTCTACCTTTGCAGGAGCAAAGTCAAAGGGCCATAAAGCAGTGTTTGCTTTGAAACCTCCCTGCTTCCTGCTTTATAGTCATTCAAAAAAAGTTCCTTCAGCAGCAGCAGCAGCAGCAGCGGGGGCTTCCACCAAAGAAACAACTATTCTCAGGTAAGAGTTGACACGATACACACAACAGTGTCTTTAAATCTAGGATTTCACTCAGGGTCTTATTGTTTCCAAACAGGTAACATAATGATGTGTCTTTTTTTCCACTGTGATCCTTTGAGGAGATTCTATGTAAAAGCATTAATAACAGTGTCTTCAAAGTGAAAATGATATTGATATGATTTTTTTTTAAATGCGCTTAAGGTGTCCAGTCAAAATGAGAAACCGTAGTGTTCAAGGCCCCCAAAACTGCCTTGTAATTTTAAGTTTTTAAATTCTATTATATCTTCTCTACAGTATGTTGCTATAAATAGGGTGAGGCATTGGCCACACTATTAAAGCGTGAGGTGTAATGAGTAATATTGGTTTGGTAGCAGGTGTCTGTCAACTGTAATTACTGGGCTGAATCTAAATTAAGATGATAATATCTTCTCATTTTCTTTACAGACTCAACCCAGGTTTATGTTATGCTGCATTTGAGTAAGGTAAGAAAGAGTGTCTCTGTAATATATACACATACATATACACATCATTAATTAATTCATAAATCCATGATGCCCAGATAGTTAGTTTGAGAGGCATTTTTGGTACGGCACATTTTATTACAACTTCTGGTTTCCCCAACTAGGGGGATTTTGTATGGGTGGACTCTGGCGACGAGGTGCCGATCGGGGCGGAGGTCACGGTCACAGACACCGGACAGCTTCAGCTGATTGATGATGAAGGAAAGGTACAAATCCCCACAAGAGTTTGCTTTTTTTTCAGATCCAGGAAAAGGAGTGTAAGCTTTCTATAAAATGTCAACACTGTCATAACCTACATACAGGAGCACAAGATCAAGAAGAAGACGGAGGGCACCATCAGGCCCATGCACCCCACCTCTGTGAAGGGTGTGGATGACATGATAAGGCTCGGTGATCTCAATGAGGCAGGGCTCCTCAGGAACCTCCTGGTGCGACACAAAGAAGGCATCATCTATGTGAGTTTCTATTCACCAGATTCACTCTGAATCTAGTTTTATGATGTCCATAATCTACTGTTGAAATGCTTACTCGCCTGTGTCTTCTCTCGCTGTGAATGGCTTTCTGTCTTAGACTTTGCCCTGTAGTAGATCACAGTGTTATTTGTCTCCATAGAGACGAATGAGCCTCTGTTGAAAGAGAACGTCCTAGTGTTTTTATGTCATCAAAGCTAAGCAGTGTGTGTTCAATTAGGAATCAGGCCAATTTGTTGTATGAAATTACTACTGCTGAATGCTGGGGGCAAAATTTGACTTGGGCTGATAATCCTTTGTGTTGGCTATTCATATTAGAAGCACGATTTTTCATGATTATAATCCATCCATGAAATCTTTAAATCCAATAAATCATATTTACAACATGCTTCCCATGCATTGCAGCCATAACCCAACAGGGTCAGTGGATAAACAATTACTTTTTTATATTCATGTACACACAAACATTGGTCAGCTGTGCCCATGTGTGATAGTTAACACCCCCCTCTGTTTTAAGACATACACAGGCTCCATTCTGGTTGCAGTCAACCCTTACCAGCTGCTGCCCATCTACACCACTGAGCATGTGCACATGTACACAGATCAACGGCTGGGTGAACTGCCACCGCACGTCTTCTCCATCGCAGACAGCTGCTTCTTCAACATGCGCCGCAACAAAAAGAACCAATGCTGTGTCATCAGGTCTGCTTTTGTCTGAAGCTGATTCCAACTCATTATTTAGACACTAATGAGATTATTCCATTTGTAAGGTGCAAAGAAACTAAAAGCTGAAGTTGTTTCTCACTGAGATAGAGATGTCCAGGTTACATTCTACTAAAGGGTTCAGTAATGAAACTTTGATGTAGAGGTTATAATGGCTTAAGCAAAGAAGCTGATAGGTGCATATAAACTGCATCACTATAGTGTGCAATTGGAAGAATTCTGACCAAATGTTTTCTATTGGTTTTAAAGAAGCACTTCCTATTTCTATATTGGAACCCAAGTTTGAGTTCAAGCTTATTTATCATTTTTGGAATATAAAACAGCAAGATTTATAAAAAAGCATGATTATTTTTCTTACGGTATGCACAATTGTGTGTGCATATACAATTGTTTCATCTGCATACAAATGGAATCAACAATGATAAGCCTACAGGAGTAGGTTATTATTATTGTTTATGAAAAGAACAGGACCTAAAATTGATCCTTGTGGAACCCCTTTGTTAATGTTGAGAAGTTTTTAACCACATCGCCAATGGGTTTAAAAGAGGGGTTTAGGTGGGAAACAGTCAACAGTCTTTACACATGCTTACTTCTATGTTTTCCCCATCAGTGGAGAGTCAGGAGCAGGTAAGACTGAGAACACCAAGCTCATGCTGCAGTTCCTGTCTGCAGTGAGTGGCCAGCACTCTTGGATCGAACAGCAGATTCTTGAAGCAAACCCCATCTTGGAAGGTATGAGCAAAATACTAACACAAAGTTATAAGAAGTCTTCATAATCAGCTGAATCCCGCTTTTGACCAAATCTGCTTTTATTATACCTTGTTGTTTTCTTCTCAGCCTTTGGTAATGCCAAAACCGTTCGTAATGACAACTCTAGTCGTTTTGGGAAGTACGTTGACATCCACTTCACCAAGGGTGGGGCCATTGAAGGGGCCCGTGTTGAGCAGTACCTGCTGGAGAAGTCCCGAGTTTGTCGTCAGGTAGGAAGATTCGTTAGCTGATTATTTTAAAGAGCAGTAACACGGTGCAAGAAAAATTTTTTGGGTAATTGTGGTAATGAACATGTGCTTTTATGTGCAGGCGCCTGAGGAAAGAAACTACCACATATTTTACTACATGCTGATGGGCATGACAGCTGAGCAGAAAAATATTCTTTCCCTTGGGAATGCTGCTGAGTACAACTATCTGACCATGGTACTAAATATAATCCTGCAAACCTTTAAATCAGAATAAAACTTAAATGTCTTTATACAGTATGTGACTGTGAATCACAGATTTAAACCATGGGATCATATCACCAGGGTAACTGCACCAGCTGTGAAGGACGTGATGATGTGAAGGAATACGCCCACTTCCGTTCAGCTCTGAAGGTCCTCATGTTCACAGAGAATGACTCCTGGGAAATCTCCAAACTGCTTGCTGCTATCCTTC
The DNA here is from genome assembly GCF_004354835.1 of Perca flavescens. Classification (NCBI taxonomy): domain Eukaryota; kingdom Metazoa; phylum Chordata; class Actinopteri; order Perciformes; family Percidae; genus Perca; species Perca flavescens. The sequence goes on from NC_041339.1 coordinate 563,606, forward strand.
ACCTGGGCAATGTGGACTTTGAGGGTAGGGAGAGCACCATACAATAGGATGCATGCAGTGGTGGAGTGTAACTAAGTACATTTACTCAAGTACTGTACTTAAGTTCAAATTTGAGGTACTTTCTTCTTTCTTTTCATTCCAATTTCTACTTAGTTACTAGTTAGTTTACAAATTAAGATTTTTGCACACAAAACAGATTTAGTGTATAAAATACGATGTTTTATAATAATTTAAACTACCCAGCAATATAACGTCCTACAAGTCCAGCTGAAAGGATTAGACCATTAAACACTTAGTTGATTAACAGAACTGATTTGATGGTTTCCAGATTCTAAAATGTGAGGCTTATTCTGCATCGAGCATACTTTTACTTTTAATACTTTAAATACATTTTCCTGATGATACTTACATACTTTTACTTAAGTAACCTATTTAATGCAGGACATTTCTTGTAACTTTCTTGAGTATTTCTACAGTGTGGTATTAGCACTTTTACTTCAGTAAAGGATATGAATATGTTTTCCACCACTGGATACATGTACTGTTGATATAAATAAATAAATAATTGCATCTTTTGAGCCATGAAACATATTTTTCTTCCATAATTTCAGGAACCATAGTAAATAACCTAGAGGGCTGTGACATCCTGAAATCATCCAATTCCAACATGGCCAGCCAACTTTTGGAGGTATATGTAGTTTGTTCTTTTTTTCTTCTTCACAAAAGCAAATCAAAGGAGCTGAGAGGACCTTGTCTGACTGTGTTTGTCCCATTACTCCAGGTGGATCCCAAAGCACTGGAGAAGAGTCTGACTCAGCGCTCCTTCATGACAGCCAAAGAGAGTGTGACCAAAGCTCTGACCTCTGCCCAGGCTGTGGACGGCAGGGACGCCTTTGTCAAGGTAACACAAGTCTGGATTTATGTTTTCATAAGGCAAAAATGTATTTTAAAAGGTAACGCCACTCATGTTAACATATGCTAAACTAGCCCCGAGAGGATGTACTGCTCATACACACCAGAAAACAAAATCAATGGATGATAAATGGAGAAACCTTTTAATTCTTAACAACTAATGAATGAGAACTGATGTGCTGTGGCTGTTTTAGGACTTCTCAGACTCTACATAAAATATTACTTTTTAACTTCTGGCTTCTGGAATTCTTTCACTTAAGGCACCTGCAATGAGGGGTTGCAGAGACACTGATTTGTGTTACTGAGTTATGAAAAGGTCGGGAACCATTGGTCTAGCGTTAGCTGTTCATTGTCAGGCTAAGCTCAACATCCTTCCTTGGTTTTAGTGATTAATTAACTGACTAATTACTGTTAGCAGCATACTATGTTAACTGTGGCAGCATAGTAACATTTAGTATTGAATCATGTTAAAGTGCTTATGTGTAGCATGTTAGGATACATGCTAATGTTAATATGCTGGTATGATAATATACTAAACTTTAGCAGCATAGTCATGTATTTTATCATGTAACATGCTAACTTTTAGCAGGCAAGGAAACATGCTAATGTAACTATGTTGGTATGATACTAGCTAATATACAATATGTTTACGTTGTTAGCGTTTAGCATTTTATCATGTTAACATGCAAAGTTTGCATGCTAATTTTTGAATGTTTTAATGATATGTTAGCATTAAGCTCAAAGTATAGCATAAGTGGAAATGTTGATCTGCAGTTAACAGTAGATGAAATGTTTTTGGGAGTTATCTTCTGACTCAATTTTTTCTATACCCTTTATTGACCCAAATTGTCTTTTGCAAGGGAAACCTGGCCAAGACTGACAAGGCTAATGCTTCTGAGAGCAGAAACAGTCAACAATGGAGTCATTTACCATAGCATGGATGTAATAACATGTCAGAGTGTGTGACATTTGGATCTTTTGTGTTGTTTTGTTCAAACCGTGTGTGGCCTTATGTATAATATAGAAAGCTATGCTCTGTATTATTTGTCCAGGCTATTTATGGAAGACTTTTCCTTTGGGTCGTGGACAAAATCAACGCTGCCGTTTACAAGCCACCTGAGGATTCCAAACAGTCCATAGGCTTGCTCGACATCTTTGGTTTTGAGAACTTCACCAAAAACAGGTTGGTGTTCACACACCTCTCATGACATTAGAGCTTTATTGCTGCTGTTTTTAAAGACAGAGGACACATTGTTAATTGAGACATTGCCTAAAATCCACCCACCGTTCTTTCCTCTTGTGCTGTTGCATTTGTTGAACTGTTGTAGCTTTGAGCAGCTGTGCATCAACTTTGCCAATGAGCAGTTGCAGCAGTTCTTCGTCAAGCATGTTTTCAAACTGGAGCAGGACGAGTATGCCCGTGAAAACATTGTGTGGAAGAAAATAGACTACAAAGACAACCAATGCACCCTGGACGTATTGGCCAACAAACCCCTGAACATGCTGGCACTTATTGATGAGGAGAGCAACTTCCCCAAGGTTTCTATCCTCCTTGTACCTCGTAAAAATGTCATGTAAAAAAAGAAAGGTGGGTTTTAACTCTCCTCTTTTGTTGAATTTTCAGGGCACAGATACCACCCTGCTCCAAAAAATGAATCAGGTCCATGGGAAAGGGAACATCTATATTCCCCCCAAGAACAACTATGAGACAGATTTTGGAATCCAACATTTTGCTGGAAAGGTCTACTATGATTCAAAAGGTACTTTTAAAGCTTTTAAAAGCAACAAACCCTTGTTGTGCAAGTCAAGGGTTTCCGCAGGGTCTTAACCCTTGAGTTGTCTTCTAGAGGATGGATACCGAAACCGATCCCGCCGGGCCGGGTTAGGACAGATATTTAGAAATGATGTTCGGGTTCGGGTCGGGCTCGGTCACATCAGCGCAATAAGGCATTGAACATTTTAAATGAAACAGCTTATTAACCTGAGCTTGTTGCCCCATGTGCGCTGATGAGCTCATCTGTTGACATTTCCGTATGCCTTCCTACACTTGCTTAATAAAATCTTTCCACACAAACAAACATACATGTGTCATTAGTATAAGAAAAAAAAGAGATTTTAACTGTGTCGGGCTCGGACAGAAATATCTCAATGCCTGTCGGGCTCGGGTCCAGTTCGCTTACTGCTCTGTCGGACACGGGCCGGGCTTGGACAGAAAAATGCGGCCCGATCCGCACTCTATTGTCTGCCCACGTCCACCATGCAACTTTTAGGTCTTCTGGGTCAAAACTGTCTTTTCAATGTTTCAGTCTTTTACGACACTTTTGTAGCTTTAACTCAATATTTTTTAAGCTTTTTTTTTCATGTTTTTGTCTTTTTTTTTCAAATTCTACAAGATTGATTAAAACACCCAAATTCAATGAAAGTAGTGAACTGATCATTTATTTTACTCATGAAGAGCATTGTAGTGAACCATCCATTTTTTTTTTTTTTTTTTTTTGACAATTTGGTTAAAAAAAAAATCCAAATTTCTGATATAGAAACTTTTTTAGAACATGGATCAAATTTGACTCAAGGACAACAGGAGGGTTAAAAAAAAAATCTAAAAAAGTCTAGAATTTTAAAATCAAACATTTAGGACTTAAAAAGTCTTAAATTTGCTGAAGTATTGTGTTCTATGTCTTCAATAATTTTAAACAGGTCTTAATTTGTCTACGTCCATGTAACGCTACCTCTGAAATACTTTTTTTTTTTTTATTCCATGGAGTTCTTTCCTTCAATAGTCCAAATATAATTTGCTATATATGTATAGATTAGTATTACTCTGTGTCGCTTTTATTCAATTTGAATACATTTATTCACTTTGCAAGTACTTTTGTGACTCTGCATTTCGTTGTACTTTAATGTCGTGATATAGGTCTTATATTTCATTCATAAAGGTCTTAAAAAGTCTTACATTTGAAACCCTGAAGTCCCGTAATATGTCCCTATTCTGTGTGTCTTGTTTTGAGGTTTCCTTGAGAAAAACCGTGACGCTCTCAGCTCAGATCTGATTCAGCTGGTGGAGACCTCCACCAATAAACTCCTCAAACAGGCCTTTCAGGATGTACTGTCTACCAGTACGATCAAGGGCAGCACCAACCCCAGGATGAGCATCACCTCGGCCAACAACAGCCTCCGGGTCAGCTTTAGCATTAAAACACATTTATATAGTCAATTATAAAATAAAACATACTAATTATTGTATGTAATTACTTTACTTACACTATTTGACATTTGTTTGTGTCTGACAGCAAGCGGCTGATAGCAAGAAGCGTGTGCCAACTCTGACTGGCCAGTTCCGCCAGTCTCTGGATTCCCTGATGAAAACACTGACTGTGTGCCAGCCCTATTTCATCCGCTGCATTAAACCCAATGACTTCAAGAAGCCCATGGTGAGGAAAGAAGCTGCATTCACTCCAACCAAAATGAAACTCTAACTAAATCAGTACCAAGAATGACTGAAACAGTTTGGTGTGAGTAAATCCGATCCCACTCCTCCTGTGTCTCAGCTGTTTGACAGAGAGCTGTGCATGCGTCAGCTCCGTTACTCTGGTATGATGGAGACCATCAGGATCCGGAAAGCTGGATATCCCGTCCGCTACACATTCGATGAGTTTCTGACTCGCTACCGCGTCCTTCTGAAAACTTCCCTCTGTGATCCAAAAAGAGTAAGTTGGAGGTTTTAATGTGATATTTTTGGTCATGACATCCTCACACCATTTCTCATCTTCTATTGCTGTATTTGTATGATGATTTATTTTGCTCTAACAGGAAAGTAAAGAGAAATGCTGTGAAAGCATTTGTGAGTCTGTACTTGCTGGAGAGGGCGACTGGAAGACTGGCAAGACAAAGATATTCCTTAAGGTGCTGCCTTATATTTTCATGTTGTCTGTTGTTAGTGATGAATATGTGTGGAAGCATACAATCGCCAAAATAATTAGAAGGTTATAAGCAGGCCTGGGTAGCTCACCTGGTAGAGTGTGCACTCATATATAGAGGTTTACTCCTCGACGCAGCGGCTGTGGGTTCGACTCCGACCAGCGGCCCTTTGCTGCATGTGATTCCCCCCTCTCTCTCCCCTTTCATGTCTTCAGCTGTCCTATATAAATAAAGGCCTGAAATGCCCAAAAAATAATCTTAAAAAAAAAAGTGTTATAAGCAACTCAATTCCTAATTTTAACAACAACAACAACAACATGTTGAAATTCTAATACCACTAAATTTGCACCACTGACATAATTAACTATCTGAATTTGTGTGCTTTTAATTTCGCAAAAGAAAGAAATAGAATAGAAATTTCCGATAAGTAATTTTAAGTAAATAAAGTAAAAAGTAAATATTTTGGCTTTGTCAGAAAATGTAAGTGTGCACTATTAAAAAAAACAAACTATATTCATTTGAGGAACTTAAATGTTGTTTTATTCAGGGTTCTCTGGTTATGAAGCCTAATAACAGCAGTTATCCCCTCACCTTTCCTTTAGTGCCACTATAAAGTTCCCATTTGTGTTATTGAGGATTTGTCTCAACAACCATCAGATCAAATGCCATAAACACAGCATTAGCATTGTCATTGTGCGAATGTTAGCATGCAGATGTTAGCATTTAGTTCATAGCATCACTGTGCTTTAGTACAGCCTCAAAAAACACATTATTTGATTATTTTTTAGGTATTCAGTTGCTTATAATATATACATTTCCACCAAAATAAAAACTTTCTACTGTTTTCTCTCAGGACTTCCATGACACAATGCTCGAAGTGGAGCGAATGAAAGAACTACATGAGAAAGCCCTTCTGATCCAGAAAGTCCTGCGAGGATACAAATACAGGTATTGGGCAAAAGCTTTAAAATGAGCTGCTTGTTTTTTTATTCGCTCATGTAGTTTACAACTTAATGTCTGTTTGACTTATGCCCTCTAAAGGAAACAATTCCTGAGGAAAAAGGCAGGTGCTCTTGTCATTCAGAAACACTGGAGAGGACACAAAGGCAGAAAGCTGTACAGAGTGGTGAGTCACTGTTTAATACATCAATATATATAAACGTGAAAATACAGGCTTGACATGCAATAAATTCCTTCAATTATGTTTTCATTCTAGGTCCAGCTGGGCTTTGCGAGGCTGCAGGCACAGGCTCGGTCTCGTCAGCTCCACTTCCAGTATAAGAAGAAGCGGGAGGCAGCCCTTGTGCTGCAGGCCCGAGCCAGAGGATACCTGGCCAGGAAGGAATGGAAGCGCAAGAGAGACGCTGTGATCCTACTGCAGGCACACACCAGGGGTGCGCTGGCAAGAAAAGCTGTCAAAAAAAGAAGAAAACTGATGTAAGTTCAACTTAAAGTGGCTATTTCTAACTTTTAGTTTGTGTTGATTCTAGCGGCCCCTTTGGACTAAAGCGGTTGTGTTTTTACCACAGCTGCTGTCCTAAAGCTCTTTTCTTTACGGTGCTGTATTACCCACTGTAGATTACTGAGTTAGACTTATGGGGAGGTCATATAGTCACGATGAATGTTTTGCTCATTTACAATAAGAGAATAAGTTACAGATGCATCGTTGCATTTCAAGTGTTGCATACGGTAACCAGAGCTGCCAACTTTTCCCCAAACCTTGGAGTGAGATTTGGTGGGGCGAATCCAAACTTTTTCTAAGTACAAAGCAAATGTCTTTGGCTCATTCAGCATCATTACTGTCAGGGTTTAAATTGTGATTTGTTATGTGGTGGGGTTCTCCCTAGTGGGGTACAGGTATGGGGTACGATTTTTTTTGAAAATAAACCATTCAATGGCACTTTCTGGAGAGTTTTGTGCAAAGAAATGGAGAAATCGAGTCTTACATGAAATGTGCAAAACAGCTAAATTTGCATTGTTGTAGTCTCAACAGGTATTAGGGCATTTAGCATTTACATTACTGTTAATCAGTCATCACTTGATGATACACATTGTATCACCTTGTTATGATATAAGAAGTGACCCATACAATGTTCCAAACATAATGTGCTACATGAAGAGACAGCAGCATATGACAGTAGCAACAGCTGAGAAGATTTGGGTCTGTGGTGACCAGGTCCACCTCACACAAACTTCCTTCTCCCCTTCTCTCTCTTTACTACTACTACAACACACACAAACACATAGTCCACAGAAGTTGCCAATATATCATATCTGCACCTATTGCATTAACGATGGCAATCACAACGGGTAACACACACACACACACACACACACACACACACACACACACACACACACACACACACACACACACACACACACAAATGCTTCTCAGTGTAGGGACCAGGGACCCAAAGTTAAATTAACATTGGTCTACCAAAGGGATCTACTAGGACCAATGAAATTCTAAAGAATGAGAACCACTGATTTACATACATTCTAATCCTTTAAAACTAAATAAATAGAAATAACCATTTTTTGAGTACCAAGGGGACTGGTGGCCAAAGACCAAATCTCATTAGATTAGGCAGTGAGGGAAAATCATTCTTCAAACAAGGCCTCTCCCCACCAAAAGGTCCAGCAGAAACTAGACTGAAAAATACCAACAGCAAGACAAAAGACACAGCATGGCTCATTTTGTGCATGTGTTATAGCCTTTCTCAAACTTTTTTTGTGCCAAGGCCCAGTAATGTTTGGCCCTTGTCCTCTGTGCCCCACTTAATGTAATTCTTTTGGAAAAAGAAAGACTATTTTTTCATTTTATGAAACATTTAATGTATTATTTACAGTTACATTTAGAGATGCACAGAGGTGAGCTGGCACAAACATCTGGACCAGTCACAGCTGCATGGCCTGGCAACCAAATGGCATCGGTTTTGTTTCCAGATTTTGTGAGGAGACATCATTTTGAGCATTAAACACTGGATTTTTAACACCTATTTCTACCCTTTTCTACATCAATTAATGCTGGAAACAATTGAAAATATATCAAAATAAGGCCCTCAGGCATTCTGTATTACTTCAACTATTCTCTAGTCTAGTAGATCAACTTTTTCTAATTTAATGTCATGTCTGCTCAGTCAATAATTTACTCTTCCCTCCTCTTTTGCGTCTTTTTCTGGGGAAGTAAATCTATTTAAATGTGCATGTGGCACTTATTCATGTGAATCATACATTAAGTCATTTTAATTAATTTATAAACCCCTGGACTTCAATAGCTCAGATGTGTTACATCAGATTTGTTTACAACTTTGTGCACATTCAAAATAAACCTCCTCCCATCTGTGTTCTCCGAAATTTGGAGAGTTGTAATATAGTCTGCTGTGCATGTTATTGCTCTGCTGATATGGTAGTATCTCATTCAGACCGTCTGGGTCTCTGGTCTCTGACAAAGTGTAGAGGCGGCCGTACGCTGCTCTTCATCAGAGGTAGAGCACGGACGCACCGCGTCACTGCCCACATCAGAGCGAGTCCACTACAATTAACTGAAGCTGCTACACTTACCAGCCGCGCTGCTTACCTCTGAGAGAGTGGACACAAAGCGACGGACGGGTCTGTAATACTCAAACCATACCTGAAGCCGGGGGAATGCGCCTGGGATGGTTCGTGAAGAAATGTTCTCACATTTGCGACATTTAAAAAAAAAAAAAAAAAAAAAACTCTCACCGTCTCTGAAAGCATAACTAGTCGATCACGAGCGGCTCGACAGGTAGCTCTATAGATAAACATAAACTCGTCTTTCAGGCATTTGACCGACCGTATTGTGATATTTTCTTCCCACTATGGCCACGCCAAGACCCGCCCTTCAGTTGCATTTACACACTACTATTGGCCAGGCGTCCATGCTTACATGTACAGGGCCTAGCCCCTGACCAATCCCTTAACCCTAACCTTAACCACTCGAGGTGAAATGCCTAATCCCAACCAATCAAGCTGCTTCATAGGGCGGGTCTTGGCGTGGCCATAGTGGGAAGAAAATATCACAATACGGTCGGTCAAATGCCTGAAAGACGAGTTTATGTTTATGGGGTGGTGTGTGAGCGTGTGGAACCAATCAAATGCGTGTGTCTCACGGCCAATGCGTGAGAGTTGGCAGCTCTGGGTAACTTAGGCTAGTTTGGATGTCTCGTGAGCTAAACTGGGTAACGGTATCACTGTCAGTGGGTCACAAACCCAACATTAGGAGTTTGTTGTAGCAAACAATGTAATAATAACTTAGATTTATACAGCGCATTTCATGAAACCCAAGGACACTTCGGCACTTTAATAAAATCTTTCCACACAAACAAACGTACAAAAGGACACTTGGGGAGAAGGGAGAAGAAAATAGTAGGCCAACGCGTCTGTGTTAAATGGAAGGTGGACGTAATTTAATGTTAGCTACTGACGTACAACCACATCACGCAATCTAAAGTTATTTTATGAATGAAATAGACATATTACACACCTGAGGGTTAATTCGGGGATGTTTTTGAATCTTTTACAATCCCGTAATTGTCTCTATCTGTTAAAGCCCGACCGAGTGTGACTCACGTTATCACCCGTCTTCTTTCACTTTCCCTTTGAGCTTTTAGTTATTCTTCGTTTAATTTCTTCTTTCCTGTGATGGTCCTGCCCCAGTATCAGCCATAACTACAACAGATGACTTCTAACATAACCTTAAAATACAATTAGGCCTATATAAAGAAATCTCCTGCTATCTTTTACCTGGCTGAATATACTAACACAGGCTTAACCGGTGTTACAATGAAATCTGTGACCCGTCACAATGTGTGACTGTAGCGCCGTCTACCTGCCGAAAATCATTTGTGACTTTACGGGAAAAATCCTTTAACTGTCTATGGAAAAATCGGTTCCTGCAAAAGCATTAATTAAAACTATATAAACATAGTGTTCTTTTCACTGTTAGTCTCGTTTGCTGTTACAGGTCATTTATGATCATCAGATGGAACATTACACAGTGTCATGAAACATTTCAAAGTTACATATATTCACTTTAAATAACTTTTAGTTACTTTTAGCTAACCAGTTTAACCAGTTATCTATTACTTTTAGGCTAACTATTCCAACAGTTTATTATAACGTTTAGCTAACTATTTCAACCATTTATCCATTACTTTATATCAAATGTTTATCTTTTCTTAGCTAACTATCCAAACCATTAATCCATTGCTTTTAGCTTCTTACTTTTAGCCAATTATTGTGACTCCTCTGCTAGCTTGCTGAACTGACTCAAGTTAGTGGAGATGTGTACTGTGATGTTAGCCTTTTGTAGCTGGAGGCTTGCTGGTTACTGTAACATTACATTTAGTAAATGTCAGTGTCACATTAATTTGAAATATTATTTGAATGGTTATTTTCCTCCTGATCACAAATGCAAGTACATTTTTTAATCACATAATTTCATATTTTATGTTTTTATTTGAGCTACTCCACAATCTTTCCACATATCCCTGTGGTTAGGAATCATTGTGGTAGAGGATAGTGTGTCGGAAGCCCCTGCTTCAATAACTACTATTAAGGTGTATATGAGCAAGACACTGAACATTGAACTGGTCTAACTCTATCACTCTGTAACCAGCAGCAGCAAACAAATACAAAATAAAGAAATCATCATTTTGCAGTTTAAGTGTATTAATTTTTTTTTTTTAATCGTCATTCCCCTAAGTCACTGCTGTGACAAATGTGTTAATTGGGTTGCGTTGTTGATTAAGTAGTAAAAGACATTTTGCAGGCTGTTGTGGTTCAGGATAATCCTTTTTCCCTGATCTTCCTCTGTGTTGTGTTCTTTCAGATGTACCTCTCTGCTAAAGAGAGAGAAGAAGAACGGCGGGCCATTTTGGAGAAACAGAAACATTTGGAGGAATTGCTGAGGCGGGAGAAAGAGATGGAGGCCAAAGCTCAGACTGAATCCATCACAGACCAGGAGATGGTGGACAGCATCTTCGACTTCCTGCCCGTTACGGTCGGAGGGCAGGAGGGGCAAGCACCTGCCGGATTTGAGGTTTGGGAACCGAAAGTTTTGCTCATTTTGTATTCCTTGTAGTTTCGGTCACTGCATGTGTTTTTCTGTTTCCATTAGTTTGAGGGGAAACGGACAATTATCGAGGAGATAGACATCGACGAAATCCCCATGGAAGAAGATCTTCTCAAAGAAGACTATGATGATCTGGATGAGTACTCCATCTCCAAATTTGCCTCCATGTACTTCCAGGGTGCAGCCACCCACACTCACATCCGCCAGAGGCTTCGGCAGCCCCTGCTTTACCACGAAGATAAAGGAGATGTCCTGGTGCTTCTCTTAGATCACTTTAATTCATCCTTTCAGTTGTTCTATTCTGAGGAATAGCTTTGTTTATTTCATTAACTTCTTCTTTCTTTTATGGTATCACCAGGCTTCACTGACCGTGTGGTGGATCATCCTGAGGTTCATGGGAGACCTCCCTGAGCCGAAGAAGCAGGTCCAGGGAACCTCCACGCAGGAGCGCTTTGTGCCGCAGGAGCTGATCTCCAGAAAGGACCGGCGTCTGAGCCACATGGTTGGCCTGGATCAGGTAAATATCCCCATAGTCTATATCCACGACGTTCCACTTCTGGGATTGCTCTCGTTCTGCCGGAAATTTTGCCGGATGTCTTTTATCGAATGTCCCGTTATCGTCATCTTTCTTTGTGTTGTAATATTAAACTGGATTTATGAGGACTATGGTTAACTCAGTGTTTCCCACACACAGACTAATTTGTGGCGGTGCGGCATACATTCAACACCAGCCACCACATACTGCGTTTCATCATTTTAACGCTATTTAAAACACACAGCGTATTCGTTCAGCTGCATTTCCTTTCCCTGCTCTCTCCGTCACTCACGTCTCTCTCTCACACACACACACAGCCCCGATTCGTTAGGCATTGAAGAAAGAGTAGGAGGACAGCATCCAACAGTGTGTCCTCCTCAGCTTTTGCTACTTGATTGTTACGAAAATAAGTATGAATTTGGAATATTGCCTAGTTGTGTAGATTACCATTCATTTTTTACTGATTTAAAACAAATATTTTCTGACTGTTTTAGAGGGTGCTAAGGAATAAAAAAGAAAGGAAACCTTCCACAGTACCCGAGGAGCCAACGCAAAACAGAAAGGCCTCCATTTTCACAGACCTTCTGGCAAGAAACAGAAAGGCTTCTGCTGTGCCCGGTGAGACGGCTCAAAACCCAAAGGTTTACACCGTGCCAGAAGGGAGCCCTCGAACAAGGAAGGGATCCACATTCACTGACCTACTGTCCAGAAACAGAAAAGCATCCACTGTTCAAGAAAATGGAATACCAAAATCCACTTCAAAATCTACTTCAAGTCTCAGGAAACCCTCAATCATCATGGAGGAGGTGAGGTGTAATATTTTGACTTACAGTGTTGTTGTTGCTGTGATGTAAACTTTTTTTTAACATATTGATGGATGTTTTGTTTCTTACAGTCAGATGATCTGACTGAAGTTTCCAAGCCTCCCACCCTGCAGACTGTGAAGGAGGACAGTGACATCATGACTGAAGAAGGACCCACCGTGGACCGGCCTCTGACAGCGCTCGAAAAAGTCCACTTCATCGTGGGATATGCCATAGTCAGACGTGACCTCAGGTAACAGAAGCGCCATTTAAAAAATCACACACATCCAGGTTTTATGTTTTCAATGATCTACTAATACAATATGTGTCTTTTGTCTCTCCAGGGATGAGATTTACTGTCAGATCTGCAAGCAGCTTCAAGATAACAGCAATCGCAACAGCTACTTCCGTGGCTGGATCCTGCTGTCCCTCTGTCTGGGAGTTTTCCCTCCAAGTGATCGCTTTATAAAGGTAAACACAACAGTTGCATTTGCTGCTTCAGTCTCATAAACAGTTTGCCACATGCTGTGATGTTTTGCTCATCTCTTCTTATCTCTTGTTTTGGCAGTACCTGCAAAGTTTCATCCGTTTAGCTCCAGGAGGCTACGCTTCCTACTGCGCTGAAAGGCTGCGGCGCACAATAATGAACGGAGTGCGAGGGGAGCCTCCAGCCTGGCTGGAGCTGCAGGTCCTGCAAATATTTCAAATGGTTTCATGAGCATTGTTTTTAAGAAGAAAAAAAATGCTGTGAGCACCACAGCATTTTTTTGTTATTTAGTGAATTGACCCTTTAACACTTATGAACTTACATGCACAGTAGATCTCATTACTGTTTAATCAACATGGTCATTTTATTTTCTGTACTGTGATAGGCAACCAAGACAAAAAAGCCCATGATTGTGTCTGTGCTGCTGATGGATGGACGCTCCATTAACCTGCCTGTTGACTCAGCATCTACCTCCAAAGAGATCTGCCAACTCCTCGCTAACAAAGTCAAACTCAAAGACACCTTCGGCTTTTCCGTCTATGTCGCCTTGTATGAAAAGGTACGCAGTTACATCCACTCGGTGTATACTGTATCTCCCTGTAGTAGCAATTTAGTATTCTACACACTAGTGAGGTTTATACCCCATTTTAGGGATGTAACGGTACACTCAATTCACGATTTTAAGTTTGTGATTTTTTAATTAAAAAAAAGAAAATGATTTAATTAATAATTACATTTTTAAAACAAATTCCACATCCAAAAAAACTAAGTAAATAGAAAAAATCTCTTCTAATTACTAAACTAAGAAGATATAGTGACATCTGAAGTCAAACAAATGAAATCAAAAGTAGATTACGCCTTAGGCCGTTTAATATTGCACAGTGATTACACAAAATTACGCAAAATCTATAATATAATTTGAATACTTTCTCCCAGGAAACGCGTGTTTGTTCCTTCGGGAGTGTTTTAATCCAAACCACAATCTTTTCCCTTAACTTAACTAGTCATTTTGTTGTCGTCGGCGTAGCTGCATCTAGCCTCAACCGTTTATATTTAATGGACAATATAGAGATTACTGAGGGTTTCCAATAGATGTCCGAGGTGTATTTTGCACACTGGTTAAACAACACTGTCTCACCTTTTTAAGACATTTTACATTAATAAAGAAGCAATTGTGGCGTCCTGTTTTAGTGTTTTTTTTTTAGAATATCTAGATATCCATAAGTTCAAATGTTGGCCTGTCCTGAAGGTGTGGGCTCTGGGCAGCGGGCGGGAGCACGTGATGGATGCCATCTCCCAGTGTGAGCAGGAAGTCAAGAGGAGAGGAGGGCAGGAACAGCACGCTCCCTGGCGTCTCTTCTTCCGCAAGGAGGTCTTCACCCCCTGGCACGACTGCAAAGAGGACCCGATCAGCACAGACCTCATCTACAAACAGATCATCCACGGTCTGAAGTTTGGAGAGTACCAGAGTGAAAAGGTGGGCTTATATTTGGATGATTATCTTCTTACTGCCATATTCTCACAGTGTTTCTCCCAAAATACGTGCGTACCCCAAAGGGTGCTTTGGAGAACTGCAGGGGGTAGGTGAAGTTTTTTGCAAAATGCTAATTTAAAAACGTCATGCATAATTCTTAAAATACAGAAATTCTATAATAATGAATAAACTTAGTGATGAACATTTGAAACGTTGCATTTAAATGTCCAGTTACAAGGCTGTTGTTTAGTGAATCTATCACTGCCAGCCCTGTATTGTACTTCTTTATATAGACTTTTGTGTTTTGTGCTAGTCAGGGGGTACTTGGCTTAAAAAAAAGAAAACATCTCAAAGAGTCTATGTTATTGAAAGAGTTTGAGAACCACTTTTCTAAGATATACATTTGACATATATTTTTGTCATCATTTCACTTTCACAGGAGGAGGATTATGTTCAGCTCGCTGCGAAACATCTCTACATCCAGCATGGCTCAGACAGCTGTGCAGAACATGTGAAGGAAGCAGTTCAGGACTGCATCAACAACTCTCGGCTGGAGGCCACGTCAGAGGCCAAATGGGTGCAGATGGTCAGCACTGCTTATGCTCAGGTCAGTCATGTTATGGAAAAACTCAAGAGCAGCACAACTCATTTCACATACTGTACGTGAAGAAGGTTTCGGGAGATTTTGATGACATACATTGGAGCATTTAATCAAAACTCAATTTGAGGAGAAAATTTAGGCAGGCAGTACAATTTAACCACAATGTGTTACTGCACGGTGCCGTCCCACCTCTCTGAAGTTCCTGTCTTCCTGAAGGTGTATTTAAACTCATGCTGTGTTACGCTTAAGCTTCAAAACAGAACTGGACCCCTAAGGCAGACAAGGCAGGTTTAAACGGTTTATTGCAAAAAAGCGAGATCAACAGGGCAGCTGGGTGTTGAGACTGACAGTCAGGGTTGCGAGTGGAGATCTGGATGCAGACTGCGAACAATAGGACGAGGCTGGGCGAGGCAAACAGACAGATGTTAGAGGCAAAAACGGAGAGCAAAAAGGAGGGGGGGGAGTGGGGGGGTTTAAGAGACAGTGTCAGGGTTGGGTTCCGGAGCCTTGTTGGTGAGGCTTACTGCTCTGAGGGGAAAACAAGTTTTTATGGCGTGATGTTTTGGTTGTGATGGACTGCAGCCTCCTGCCAGAAGGGAGAGGTTCAAACAGACAGTGTTGTGTGTTATCTTTCTCTATGGCCTTGGCAGGGTGAGCAGCACTGTTATCATACAGCTGGTACGTCTCCAGTCATCTATGGAGGCACAAAGTTGAAGTATTGCTCTGCCTGGAAAGGTTATGAGGTTATGTTGGACACTGACCTGAATGACATGGGGTACCCTTGTCTCAACTTACATAGCATGAGTTCATAATCTGGAAATTTCACAACAAGTGACACCACATACCAGAAGGTGCAGCATGAACAGAACTGGACAGAAAAAAAGCTCTACAGTGGCTTTGAGTTGAAGTTTGTGTCTTTTATTTCTCCTGAACCACCCAAGGGTCCGTTTTTGAGTTCAAGACAGAAGGCAGATTCAGTGAGGGCCGAGATGGTGGACTACGCCCGAGAAAAGTGGCCCATGTTCTTCTCCAGGTTCTTTGAAGTTGTCAAACTGTCAGGTAGGCATCTATCAGCATACACTGTGTCTTGCCTCTCTGTTATGTATTTAAATATTTTATAGATCGACAAATTATGATGATAATATTCATTTAAACAATATTATTTAAGGCTGTTTACACCCATGGGTGACAAGAAAAGACAATGTCTTTTCGTGCTGAATATGAAATTTTTAAAACAAATAACTTAAAAGATAAAATGATTAAAGGCATCATGCTCTTGAGAAAACAAATTGTAGTTTCTCAGTTCATTTTTACCTTTACAAGAATTGATTACTTTAGATGGAATGAAGAATGTCTTGCAGAATGAGCTATATCTAGATAATCATAAAAATGGTATTTAGAGCTATCAGAGTTTCTGCTGAGGACTTGCATCCAAATCTTGCATCATACAATTTTGGATTTTTTTTCTTCCTCAAATGTTTAAAGAAATAGCACAGAATAGTCTCTATTCGTGATTGGTGACGAACAAGTGACAAAATAACTTTGATGTCATTAAAAACCAAGAAGAAATGCCACATAGATTGTATTGATTTTTGATTCTATCACTGCAGAACATAAAACATGTACAGTATAACATTTCTACACTCTCCTCTGAAATATAGATAACAAACAGTGAAGCTGTATTTTTTAACCTGCTCCCTTTGAGCAATTAGCTGTTGCTGCAAGGATATTTATAGATACGCTACACCACTCGAGCAAAGTAGTTGTTTAAGAGTGAAGAAGTAGGCCAGCACAACATGTCTCCAGATCTACTGCTGTTTACCTTACCGATCCATCCGAGCTGTCTAATAACAATGGGCTGTGACTCACTGACACAGTGGGGATTTTCCGGATCAAATTTAAAATATGTTGCTAATATAAAAGTAATTCCTCAATATAATATATCTAATGAAGTTTCCTAGTAAACAATGCTTTATTTCGGTCTAAACAGACAGTGTGGTTTCCAAACGTTTTCTACAGGACCCCCCTTTTTTGTAGATAAAACTATTTTATATTCTATATCTCTATATAGAGTATCAGACAGACAGACAGACAGACAGACAGACAGACAGACAGACAGACAGACAGACAGACAGACAGACAGACAGACAGACAGACAGACAGACAGACAGACAGACAGACAGACAGACAGACAGAGGTTTGCCACAATCAGCTGTTTCTCCGCGGAGGGATAGTCAACAAGACGACAATTAACAGTCAAATCAGGCTCCTCGAATCAAATTGTGGTCACCACTACATATTTTCTTGTCATTGTTTTGGTAGTTGTTGCATTCTGTATAGCTTCATCTCTGCTTTACGTTTACCTGGCAGTCCTTTCGCTTCTTTTCTTCTCCATGCTTTGCTAGCAGTGCAGCGGTAACTGGCACGCCCCCGCTTTGGGAACCACTGGGATAAACCATCAAGTCCGATTATTTTTTTCTTTTTCTTAGCACATATACAACAGCATTTCACATTTTTACAAGTGCACACTTCCCATAAACGGTACCATGAGGCCTTTCTCATCTTGTGGCCAGTTTTTTAAATAGTCTGCCCAGAGCCAAACTCAATTTATACTCTGTTAGTAGCGACATCAACACACTGTGGTTTCATTAGAGCACAAGACCAATGTATCCCTTCTCCTATATTAGATTATAGACACGATTTTATTATACTAGATAATGAATTGTTTGTTATTTATTAACCAAAATGCCAATCCTTCCTTGTGTCGAGTTTCTCTGATTCTCTTTTCTTGTGTTGTGTATGATTGTAAGTTGAATATCTTTGAGTTTTGAACTCTTGATACTTCACTTTACTGTCTGGCATCTTGTAATGGGCATTTTTAATTATTTTCTGTCATTTAATTGACTAATCGATTTAATCCAGAAAATAACTGATGAATTAATTATAAAAAGTAGCTGTTAGTTGCAGCCATAAAGTAAAGGCGCCATATATGTGGGTTTATGATAGGGCCTTTCTAGTGTACACATTAATGCTGCACTCGAGCTCTTTCCTTCAGGGTGGCTGACATGATAGAGAAAGCGCAACTAACACTTTACTGCTGCACAGGAATATAACTCATAAATCACCTATGAGTCATGATTAATTGGGCTTGTTCCTTCCATGTCTCTTCTCTAAGGTCCTGCGCTGCCAAAGAGCAAGTTCATTGTGGCCATAAACTGGACTGGTATCACTTTCCTGGACGAGAGAGAGAAGAGGCTGCTGGAGCTCTCCTTCCCTGAAGTCACCGGAGTCCACACCGTGAGGTAAATTGATTTGAAAAGTGAAAAGTCTGAAAGTCCGAAACAAACAAGGTAGATATGAAACCCCCCTAAAACAGTGTGCTGTTACTTGTGTTCTGACCCAGGGAGGGCAAAGTGTCTGGCCAGGCGGTGAGTCTGCTGACACTGAAAGGAGACTTCACTCTGAGTGGAGGCACCACTGAGGACATGGCAGAGCTGGTGACAATGTTCCTCAGTGGACTGACCGAGAGATCTCAGTATGCTGTGACCCTAAAGGAAGCCGACAGGCGAGGTCAGAGGCCACATTTCTTTTCTTTTCTTATATGGTCACGGCTAAATGATCTCTTTTAGGGTCATTTCTGCTAATTCCTAACTGATTTCTGATTTGACTTCCATTCCTTACAGATGACCCCACACTACTGGGCTTTAAGAAAGGAGAGCTCATTATAATAATCAAAGATGACGAGTTCTCTCAGGAACGTGGCTGGATAAAGGGCCAAAATGAGAGCACGAAACAAAAGGGGGCCGTCCCCACCGAGGCCATCTTAATCCTGCCAACACTCAGCAAACCCAGCAAGGAAGTCATGGTATATGGAGATGTCCTTCTCAGATGAGTGATTGTGCTCAGGATCTGTGGAGTATTCATTATCTTTTTAATTTTTTTTCAGAGCCTCCTCAACTTGTCTCCTAACCAGAGGAAGGACATCATAAAGGAAAACCAGAAAGAAACAGGAACGATGGAGAGAGTAGCTCCTGCCACGCTGAAAGAATTCTCCCTCCAGTACTTCAGGTATCTGGAAATTCCTCCTTTTCTTCACCAGCTGATCAGCAGGATAATGCTCACAGGAACAACACCAACAGCAGCAATACCCATCTTTTTTGCTCTTTGCTCTTTGCTCTTTATTTATTTTATTTTATTTTATTTTATTCTATCTTTATTTTTAATTTAATACATACTGTGTACATATACTTATACTTATATTGTTTATACCTATACTTATATTGTTTATTACATTTAGAGAATGTGTGATGTGCACCAACAACACCAAAACAAATTCCTTGTATGTGTTAAAAAACGTACTTGGCAATAAAAACCCTTTCTGATTCTAATTCTGATTTTCCTTGATCCTACAGGCAGCCCACTATCGATGTGAACCGCCAGGTGATGTCCAGGAATGCTGCTCCTGAGAGGCTGTGGGCAAACTCCAGAGAGCCAATCAGACAGCCCTTCCTCAAGAAACTGGTGGGCAGCGCAGAGCTTAGCCACAAAGCCTGTCTGGCCTTCACTGATATCCTCTACACACCAGAGATATATAAAAGAGTAGCATTTATTGAGAGTAAGAGTGCAGGCAGGTTTACAGTGTCAGCAGGTAGGTCTATAAACTGTGTTTTATTGAGTTGGGGCCGCAGCACAGAGAAGCCTCAACTGTGTGTTCCAGTGTCCCATAACAACCTCGCTCTTTGTCTGAACACATCCACTCAACACAGCCCTCCACTGCAAGCTAGCACTGTTTGGCTAACATTTTAGACACATTCAATTCAAATCATAACGGATGTTATCTCAGGTCACTTAACAGATAGAGTAGGTCTAGACCACACTATATAATTTATAGAGACCCAACAATTCCAAGAGCAAGCATTAGGTGCGACAGCGGCGAGGAAAAACATCCTCTTTTTTTAAATAATTTTTTTTGGCCTTTATAAGATAGGATAGCTGAAGCCAGGAAAGGGGAGAAAGAGGGGGGACGACATGCAGCAAGGGGCCACGGGTCGGACTGGAAGCCAGGCCATTGTGATAAGGACTGAGCCTTAGTATATGGGGCACATGCTCAACCAGGTGAGCTACCAGAGTGCCCCGGGAAAACTTCCTTTTCACAGGCAGAAACCTCTGACCGAACGTGGCTCGTACCCCCTGGGGATCAATAAAGCCTAACCCCGAAATCTAACCAAACAAGCCTCCTTAGCTGCCATACACTAGCAAGCAACAAAAAAACTAATTCTACCTGTAGCATCACCAGCTAAAAATATTTTCAAAGTTTATAAAAACCAGAATGGTTGTTGCTAAATGACCGTTGACTGCACCAATGCTGTAATATATTACCCCACCAAGCAGATGCAGAGTCCTCTCTACCTGTACTAGCAGAAGGCCTCTCCGTAGTCAATATAGCCATCACCACCAAACCTATTAGCCATAGGCTTCCATGGCCATGGACATGTCAAACTGGCCTTGGTAGCTGAGCAGCAGTGCATGCCATAAAACAGCACGCATCCCATTCCAGCCTTGGGAACTTGGTTGCATGTCATACCCCTCTAATTACCCTCGTTTTCTACACTGTCATCTATCAAATAACATGAGAAAAAGTAGCTTCGACGTGACCATATAAACTGAGTATAGCCAAGATAACTAGCCTTGCTAAGCTAACTAACATGCTAAGTTAACAGCCTACAGCCTAGCCCCAAAAGAAAACTAACCAAACAAGCTTCCTCAGCTACCATACCAATTCTATCTATAGCATCAGCAGCAACACTACTTCAGAGTTTATGAAACCACGATGGTTGTTTCTCCTTGACTGTTGTGCACCGATCCTAAAATATATGGGAGATTACCCTACCAAGCAGATGCAGAGTCCTCTCGAGCTCACCGACCAGATCTTCAGCCCCGCCACTCAAAATGAGGCGCTCAGGGATGAGATCTATTGCCAGATCATGAAGCAGATGACCAGCAATAACAACCGGTACGCTGATGTTATTTCACCATCTCAGGTTCTCAGATTTAAATGCTGTTGGTGGATTTGTTTGTTTGGGAAAGGATCATTTGTATTAGACAGTAAACTATTTTGATTATCACTTAAAATTGAGAATTTTCTGGTTCTCCAATAAGATATTCTGCTTTTCTCTTTTTTATATCATTGTAAACTGAATATATTAAGGTTTTGGACTGTTGGTCAAGCAAAACAAGACTTTCTTTTCAAACAGTTTTTTTCATATTTTTAAGTCAAATGGTTAATTGATTAATCAAGAAATATATGACTTAATTAATTGATAATGAAAATAATTGCTAGTTACAGCCCTTTTTTTATTTTATTTAGACATAGTAAACAAACAGTAAAAAAATGAAAGACATTTTGCATTGTGTAACCACCCTCCCATGCTGTATATTGTCTTTTGCCTCCCCCAGGTTCAGCGTGGAGCAGGGCTGGCAGCTGCTGTGGCTCTGCTGCGGCCTGTTTCCTCCCAGCCAGTCTCTTCTGAAGCACACTCAGCGATTTCTGGAGTCGCGCCGCAGAGAGCCCCTCGCCTCCGACTGCCTGCAGCGTCTGCAGAGCTCCCTGAGGTTAGCCCAACGCGTGGTTTTATATATACGTCACCAACACACAGCAACGTGTTTCCCCCAGTGTTTCAAAGAAGAGATGACACAGACCCCCCAGTGAGAGTGTGGTTTCTAGAGCAGCTAGTGTCACTTGTAGAAAAGTACAAGGCATGCCAACACTTCACCTCTGGTTAGCAGCTAGCATGATTCAACATGACGACATGACGTGAGAAAAGGAAATGTCTTGTGTGTTTAGGCTCTCTAAAAATAAACTACAGTAAGTGAAGTGTATGGACTTCTTGGTCTTGATTTGTTGAGAGTAAGTTATGTGGGTTAAATGTCTTACTGACTGATGGGAACAACATTTTTTTGAAACTGGTCCAGTATTAAGCAAGACTGGGTGGTGGTGATTGCGCAGTGGATATAACACATGCCTTTGATGTGGGAGATCAGGGTTCGATTCCCACTGCAATCCATCAACCAATGTGTCCGTGAGCAAGACAATTAACCCCTAATTGCTCCAGAGGCGTGCAACCTCTGATATATAGCAATTGTAAGTCGCTTTGGATAAAAGCGTCAGCTAAATGACATGTAACGTAATGTAATGTCCTAAGTCCTGATTATTTACATGGAGTCTGGTGGAGATATGCTGGCTCTATACACGCTAAAAATCCTGATTATTTACATGGAGTCTGGTGGAGATATGCTGGCTCTATACACGCTAAAAGTCCTGATTATTTACATGGAGTCTGGTGGGTTTGGTGAGGGAGATTTCTGAGTAGTTTCTGGTTAATCAAAAAGGTTTTTACTCTTAAACAAAAAGGTTTATCTCTGTAGGGGACCTTCTATAATGTTGTCAGACACTTAGAATAATAATCTGAGCCTGTCAGTGGCAAAAACAGAACTTTTAGCGGACAACATTGACAATGCACATTTGCTCTATACTGTATGATTACATTGCAGCACGGTTTACGGCTGCCTGTTACAGCGTTCTTGCTCAATACTGGACCAGTTAGTCACCAATGCATGGGAAAAAAAAAACAAGGCAGAACTTCCTTGCAGCGACGCTCACATTGACATCGGTGTTGCATCACCTTCACAGTGGACCAGTGACGACACTTTGCATTTGCATCTATAAATACATTTGATTTATATTCAGTAGAATTTCCATCATGACAGCAGGATCTAAGAGACTTATTTTTGATCGGCATAGTTGATGCATGGTGTTGCATTCTGGTTTGCCATTTTAGTGATAGAGTGTGTGTTTTTGTCTTTATCGGCACTGTGGCTTTAGTGTCAAAAGGATAACGTAAAAAAAACAACATGACTAAGCATTTGCTGTCCTTGTGTAGGATGGAGCCCAGGAAGCTCCCACCACACCAGGTGGAGGTAGACGCCATCCAACAGAACAGCACCCAGATCTTCCACAAAATCCACTTCCCCAACGACACAGAGGAGGTAGGAAACACACCTCTTCTTTGTGTGAAGTTACAGGAAAAAAAGCCAGGTCAAATATTCCTGCAGTAATACCAGTGATTCCTTTCGTCCCTCTTCAGAAATTTGAGGTGGCGACAAACACCAGGATCAGGGATCTCATCCAGAACATTACCAAGAAGCTCAGTCTGGCTTCAGCAGACGGCTTCAGCATTTTTGTCAAAACAAATGACAAGGTTTATTTGACATTTTTCATCCTTGAACATTATATTCTGATCTAGAAATTCAATATGTGTGTTCTTGCATTAACTTTCACACAAGAAAATCTGTCATTGTGTTAATTTCAGGTTCTCAGTTTGAATGACACAGACTACTTCTTTGATAGTCTGAGACAAATCACTGACTGGTCCAAGAAAGCCAAGGGGATCAAAGACGGTAAAAACTGATTATCTGATAGGAGTGTCAATTCTTTTTTACCTGTAAAAACCTCTTTGTGTGTGTGTGTTGCAGGTGGGCCAGTCAACATAGCCTACCTTGTGTTCTTTATGAGGAAGTTGTGGTTCAATGTGATCCCTGGCAGAGACACAGAGGCCGATCTTATCTTCCATTTCCCTCAGGTACATTTAAATGATGCAGCTCAGTCACCATCAAATTTTCCAGGCTGGTTTGTTTTTACACATGATATAAAAGCCAAACCTTTCCGTGAACATAATTGTACCTGACATATAGCTGAGATAGTATCCACACTAGTTCCAGACTGTTCCCTCTGGTTTCATAACAATGACCAGTAGGAACAGATTCAAAAGTGATCTCTTAATGAACAATGTAGTGAGTAACAACTTAGTTTAAAATAGCAGACTTTATAAGATATCTTTCTATCTTCCAGGAGCTACCAAAGTACCTGAGAGGCTATCATGTTTGCACCAAAGAGGAAATGGTCAACATTGCGGCTCTGCTCTTCAGGATTAAAGTTGACAATGACAAGAGCCAGTTTGTCATGATTCCCAAGATGCTGAAGGAGCTGGTGCCCATGGACCAACTGAAGGCCATGTCTGAAAATGAGTGGAAGAAGGTATGAGGGGCTTTTCCTTTCACTGATTTCATATTCAAAGTAGGGCTGCACGATATGAGGATTATATGCGATAACGTTGTTGAGTATCGCGATAACGATATTACTTGCGATAAATAAACAGATATTAAAGTGTTCTCAGCTCTGCATTTCTGCTGCTTTCAGTGTGTATTTTGTCCATATCAATACCACCAATCTGTCCCCAAACGTCCCAGTTAGATATTAAATGCTGTAAACATATTCTTAGTAAATCTTTACAATCATTCCCCGAAAGAACCAAGCAGACCTGTCTTGTTGCACCATCCAAATTTTCTTCAAAGTCTGCCATTTTCAGCGTGTAGCTCACCAGCTTGAAGTTTGTTGTTGTTTCCTGAAGCGAACGGAGTTTGAGAACGGCGACACACAGAGAGCGGAAGGTGAGGGACATCCATTGCGTCAAGCAATTATCCTGGAAATATACATTTCCGTTGCTCCAGACTACTGAGATACTAACCACTGACAGACCGACAGACTGAAATTACTATCCCAAGATCCACGCAGCTAGCATGGCTAAAAACAGTTATCACATATATAGTATATATATAGTTTAACTTTAGATACTAAAAAAAAAGTCCTAAAACAGCTGGGCACTGTCGTTTTTAGGAAACATTAATTTAACTAGAATACTATGCAATTTGGGGACTAGCAGTGGATTAATACACTGTTAGTGTGCTAGCAAGTATTTACAGCACCAGGACGTTGTATGTGATCAAAATAACTACTACAGAGCCTGTGTTCATTGAAAAGATAGACTGTCACCCAGTGCAACAGTGTGGCTATTGATATGTTTCTTATAGTTTTTGGACAAACAATGGAGCTCTATGGCACATAGGGAGTAAGATATATCAGGCTATGGATACACAGACACTTGAGTATCGCTAGATTCTTTAAATTGCCCATCTGAACAATGTCCCCATTATGCCATCCCTGTGATCTCAGCTCTCTGAGAATATTGCCTGAAGGCTGTGGGGGCGTTAGAAAATCATTAACCTCATTAAAAGCAATGCAAATACTTCTACAAGACAAGAGTGTTGTATCATACTGTGATGCATTTTTTTAAACTTTATTTTCAGAGTGTTGTTGCCTCTTTTAACAAACAAGTTGGTATGACTGTTGAAGAAGCTAAGGTGGCATTTCTGAAGGCGGTCTGCCGCTGGCCGACGTTCGGCTGTGCATTCTTTGAAGTGAAGGTAAGGGCTGCAGTGAAAGCCGCACAAACGGTGCTTTATCTAGCTATCTATAGTCCGCTGGGTGGGTGGGTGGCTGGTTTATCTGATGCTCTCGCTCTGTCTCAGTCCCTCACCCACCCTCTGTCACCATGGTACACTAAGTGCACGTCTGCAGAAAGCAAATAGTCATGACCACAGTGAAGAAAATTGTTGCTCAGTTGCCTTTCGAACTTTCTTTTCAGCAAACATCTGAACCAAATTTCCCAGATATTGTGCGAATAGCTGTCAGCAAGCAAGGACTCACCATCATCCACCCTAAAACCAAGGTGAAAATGAATTACCAGTATTTTCATTGACACCCTGCTCCTATTTTCCACCATTAACAATTCTTTCTCTTGTAAAGGATGTGCTGGCAAATCACCCATTCAACCGTATCGCTAACTGGTGTAGTGGAAGCACCTACTTTCACATGACTATTGGCAACTTAGTCAAAGGGAGCAAATTCCTATGTGAAACTTCACTGGTAAGATATATCATTAGATATGTGAGCTTTAAATGATACACTGTCAGTAAGTAAAGTTGTCCTTTTCATTTCCTTTCTTTACCTCTGTTGTCTTCCTTCCAAAAGGGTTACAAGATGGATGATCTTATAACCTCCTATGTCAGCATGTACCTCAGAGAGAGGAGGACAGTGCAAACCAGGAACCAGCGCTTTGACATGTGAGCCTCAGTAGCACGAGTGTGATGCAACTGGTGCCTGTGGCTGGAGATTCAAACCCACACACTCAACATGTAGTTCATACACACACACAGAGGCAGAGCAGGACTACCTCTCTGTTTTTGAAAGTGCAATCAACTTTATTTGTGCTCATGCTTTGATTAATTGCATAAAAAGAACTTCTTGTGGATTTCTGGCATTTTATTTAAAGCTAATGTTTATTTGGCGTGTATTCAAGCAACATAAGGAACCCACATTGTAGGTAATACTAATACTGTGCTCACATTTTCTTAGTGAAAAAATACATGTTTCATGATCCACAAAAACACCAGGATATACAAATGTGTATGACAGTTTGTGAATCAATCATGGTTTCCCTAAATGCTTCTTCCCATTGATGAATACAACCCAAGTTTAATAAATGTTAAACAAATGTAGAAATAGATACAACCTAACTTTAATAAATACCAGTATTCTATGTATTTCCAACTTCAATTTCTTTAATAACTTTTTTTTTTAAATACTTCCTGTGTATATCAATGTCTAAATGTCTTTTGAAAATCTGGTGTAATTCTCTAATTGATTTACAAACTGTCCAACCTGTGTGTAACAAATCGCCATACACATTTGTAAGCCTTTACATTTAAAGTGCTCATATTATGCTCTTTGGCTTGTTCCCTTTCTTTTATTGTGTTATGTATCTTTTTTGTGCATGTTATAGGTTTACAAAGTGAAAAAGCCCAAAGTCCCCCCCCCAAAGGGACTTACCATCTCCAACAGAAAACACTGTTCACAAACTGTGCACGCCCTCATACTCTGCTTCTGACTGGCTAGTAGTCCTTACCTAGGTACTGAGCATGTGTGACTCCCAACAAAGATGGAACAGAAGTGAGATGTCTCACTCGGTAGCTAAAACAGAGAGCTCAACACACAGGGTGAAAAGAGAAGCTGCAGCAATGTGCAGTACAACAAAAATACGGTGTTTTTTGAAAATTAAACAAGATAAACCTATTCTGGTACAACCTTTAAATACAATTATGAACCTGAAAATGAGCATAATATGAGCACTTTAAGGTGCCCTGTGGAGTTTTCTTGAAAACAAACAAAATGTAAAAGTCTGTGGTTTTTCTCAGCCTAACACATTGGGTGTATCCCTCAGACCTAACCTTTCTTTCTCATAAAACACCAAAGCCAATGTTTTGAGAAAAAAAAATTAAAAACAGCCATGTTTTCTAGCTTGCTGCCAATTTCTTTTCTTTTTTTTCTTTTTTTTTTTTCGACACATTGCTATGCTTCTGTGCTCATTATGGCTACCTACTGTTCCATGACTGGACTGCCATGAAACTGATGGCAAGATGTCACCTAAATGCTTGCGTGCATGTGCATCCTTGTGCACGATATAAATAAAACAGGGACCCACTGGTCAAAACATTGCTCAGTAGTGCTAATAGTGTTGAAAAACTCCACATGGTACCTTTTAAATAAGTCCATCTTTAAATAATATTGTAATTTGCTTAACATAAATATGCTCTTATATTCACATTTATTGCTGAGAAATAATTATTTCTGCTAAAATTGTGAAATAAAACCTTTTCCCAGTGGAAGCCTGTTGGTGAGTGTAACTGTTCAAAAAGTATAGAGCATCTTATTTTTCTATGAGCAGCCGAGAGCTGCTCCTTCACAGCAGTAAGTAAGAATAATGGTATATATTTATGATAGTAAGCACTTACTTTACTTGCAACAGACAGAGCTGAGGAGCCGAACAAAAGCAGGGGCCGTCCCAATTAGCAGTTGGCAGCAGATTAACAGGGTAGTGATGTCAAAGCTTCTCCACAGTTGTGCACAGATAGGGCCTCCATTCAAGTCTACAGAATACCATTTGCATATCGATGATACAGAGGAGAAAAAGGGGCCGATGTGTCTGACACACAGCTGGGATCTCCTTGAATGAAAGAAATATTATTCCCCCTCAGCCAGCGGGTACTCTTTCCACATCTGTCCGATGGCCATACGACTGATTATTTTGGGCATTCCAATTCAAGATGCCCCCAGGAGGCAAGAGTCCAACAAGGGCCTCTGTTTCCTCCAAGCGTCCCCCACCCTCCCCGCTCTTGTTTTTCACTTGCTCTCCTAGAGGGAATGGGGCCCTCTGTAGAACTAAACAGACCATCTACAAAAGATCATCTCTGAGACTTCAGTCATAAACTTCTAAATTAACAACACACTCCATCTTCTGTCTATCAGTGGGGGGGTGGGAGTTCATGGTAAAGGCAATCGGCGCACCACTAGGCCTTGTTTCCATGGAGGCATACCCAAGGACTCGTTGCGACTGAGGCATGCCATTCTTCTTCCCGCTGCTAAAATGTGCTGCTTATTCTGACTGAGCTATTGTGGAGCGCACAAGTGGCTCTCTTAGGAGAAGGGGATGGGGAAAGAAAGGGTGGGGTCAAGGTTCAGACAAAACGCTCCCATTGGGACTCCCTTTCTGTTATCAAATTTGTTGAGACACAAAAAGAGCTACAGTCTCATTCCTAAGCACATCTTGAGGGAGAGAAAAGGGAGTTCTAGGAGCTTCAGTTCTTCCCGAGCGCGCCGGTCGGGCTCCCAGTCTTCACTCGGCTCCTGCCCTCATTGTTCAGCAGCTCAATTGTTTCTCAAGCAGCAAACCTTTTCTTCAAGAAGTCCTCTCTCTGCAAAACCCTAAAGCTCAGGTAAGTCTTTTTACTTTACCTCAGATTTTGATAAGGCAAAAGAGATTTTTTTGATGATTATATTAAAATGCCGCCTCCACAAGATGTCATTGATTCTACAACTACCAAGTTCACTGTGCAATAGCACTAAGTATTTGTTCTGTAAATGTGTCACTTTTGTTCCAAAATGTAAATCCCAACAGCATTTCACTGATTTTTTTTGAAGCATGCATTGATAACAATCTGCTTTTTAAGATTGGGAGGATGAATATCAAGTGCTTTCACATTTAATCCAATAGCCAATTTTCACAGTTACTTTATTCTACTCGGGTCTTACTGTGACCAGTTTTAACAATATACGATTGTACACATTGCAGCTGTCACAGTTTTGTCCCAACAAATTGTTACTGACTAATCTCTAAAAAAGGGCCGATGCCAGGATGCTCAGTCTCCTCTCTGCCAACACTCTTGCACAGATCTGCTTTCCCAGATCATTGTGATGAAGGCTTATTTCAGGATTGCTTCTCTTTAGGATTATCCCTCAGGGATCCGTATTTCTGGGAGCTTTTCCATTGAGTTGTGCTGCTCCTGGTTTGTTATCCCTGCTGGGACTTCAACCCTTTTGGGGTTTCTGAATGGGCTGAGTCTGAGCCTTGGCTGAGAAATGCCCTCCATTGTGGGTCTCACAGCTCCAGTCAGTACAGGAGCGTAGCACACACACAGACACACACACACACACACACACACACACACACACACACACACACTGAAAAGAGCCACGCTGCTACATCTGGCTGCTTCCTAATGGGCCAAAAGTCCGGACAGTGAGCTGGTGAAATCTAGATTTAGGCCTGTACGATAAAGAGAGTCAATCCCTTACTTCGCACATCACGTGTATATCACGTGTCGTTGTATATTTGGGAACCTCCCTTCAGCTATAGAAACATCTGTAGGATGACAAGTTCATCTGTGCTGCACATATAGATGCTGTTCCTGGATCCTCCACAAATTTCAAAGTGAAAGTTCGAGAGAAGTATTTTTTGGGATTCATTATTTCTGTTCACACCCCAGTGATGTTTGTGCAAAAGCAGAAAAGAGGGAGATAAATCAAAATGAGGGGAGTGGACAGTTGAGCTTGCCAGAAGATGCACGGGAGGGACGGAGGAGTGGGTGGTCATTTTTAAGGTGTGTCTAAATAGTTCACTAAGATTGGAAAAACAAAGCCGATCCTACAATCCTTTGGGGAAGGTTGGAAATGAATTGGTCAATTTCATATTCAAAGATTAATCTTTGTACGGTCACTGAAAAAGGAAGACTCAAATGTACAGAGACCAGAAATTTGCATGTAAAGATATTTTTTCTTACCAACATGCAGCATACTGTATGTACCGTATTTGTTACCCTTAAAGGTGCTCTAAGTGATGTGATGAGTTTTTTAGGCTACAACATTTTCTGTCACATACAGCAAACATCTCCTCACTATCTGCTAGCTGCCTGTCCCCTGAACACACTGTCAAAAAAACGCGGTCTCTGTAGACAGCCCAGTCTCCACAAACGGCAACAAAAACTAACTGCGCCATCCTGCACCACCACAAAGACTAAAAAACAGGGGAAAACAGCTAGCCTGCCTTTGTCTGCCTCCTGCACATAACCACCCATAAAAAACATAACTTGTTGTTTTTACACTACAGTTTTTGTACGGATGAAACAAAAGAGTTTTACTTGTTAATTAGCTTGCTCTCCACTCTCACATGAGAGTGGTTTCAGTCTTCTCATCTAACTGTCAGCAGGAAGGTACTGTACATAAACTAATGAATGTTTACTGCACAGTATTATCTTGCACAGACATTTCCATTCCCCCATGTTTTAAATAATGCCTCTTCTCATATGCCCCTTTAAGTTCAATTCAGTCTGAAATAATTCTTCCTCACAAATCAGACTATGATGCCAGATAAACTGTAAAAAACAAGAGTGAAGATCTATTGACTAAGACTTGCTGAACTTAACAGTGTGCAGAGGATGTCTCATACTTGTAGTGGTCAGAATGAAGAATTTATCCGCTCGGAGGGCATGTACACATTAGCCAGAGACACTGACATCTATTGTTACCTTCTGAGACTGGCACTGTGACAATTCATCTCCCTGCCTATTGTGTGTGTGTGTGTGTGGACAGGGGTTGGGTTTCCTGTCACTGGGGTAGTTTGCTGTCTGAATACTAACAATGAACTACAGTGGTGTGAAAAAGTGTTTGCCCCCTTCCTCATTTCCTGTTCCTTTGCATGTGTGTCACACTTAAGTGTTTCGGAACATCAAACCAATTTAAACAAAAGTCAAGGACAACACAAGTAAACACAAAATGCAATTTGTAAATGAAGGTGTTTATTATTAAAGGAGAAAAAAAATCCAAACCATCATGGCCCTGTGTGAAAAAGTGATTGCCCCCCTTGTTAAAACATACTATAACTGTGGTTGTCCACACCTGAGTTCAATTTCTCTAGCCACACCCAGGCCTGATTATTGCCACACCTGTTCACAATCAAGGCATCACTTAAATAGGAGCTGCTTGACACAGTAAGGTCCACCAGAAGATCCTTAAAAGCTACACATCATGCCGAGACCCAAAGAAATTCAGGAACAATTGAGAAAGAAAGTAATTGAGATCTATCAGTCTGGAAAGGGTTATAAAGCCATTTCCAAAGCTTTGGGAATCCAGCGAACCACAGTGAGAGCCATTATCCACAAATGGCGAAGACATGGAACAGTGGTGAACCTTCCCAGGAGTGGCCGGCCGCCCAAAATTACCCCAAGAGCGCAGCGACGACTCATCCAAGAGGTCACAAAAGACCCCACAACAACGTCCAAAGAACTGCAGGCCTCACTTGCCTCAGTTAAGGTCAGCGTTCATGCCTCCACCATCAGGAAAAGACTGGGCAAAAATGGCCTGCATGGCAGAGTTCCAAGGAGAAAACCACTGCTGAGCAAAAAGAACATCAAAGCTCGTCTCAATTTCTCCAGAACACATCTTGATGATCCCCAAGACTTTTGGGACAACATTCTGTGGACCGATGAGACAAAAGTGGAACTCTTTGGAAGGTGTGTGTCCAAGTATATCTGGCGTAGAAGGAACACTGCATTTCATAAAAAGAACATTATACCAACTGTAAAATATGGTGGTGGCAGTGTGATGGTCTGGGGCTGTTTTGCTGCTTCAGGACCTGGAAGACTTGCCGTGATAAAAGGAACTATGAATTCTGCTGTCTACCAAGAGATCCTGAAGGAGAATGTCCGACCATCTGTTCGTGTACTCAAGCTGAAACGAACTTGGGTTCTGCAGCAGGACAATGATCCTAAACACACCAGCAAGTCCACCACCGAATGGCTGAAGAAAAACAAAATGAAGACTTTGGAGTGGCCTAGCCAAAGTCCTGACCTGAATCCTATTGAGATGTTGTGGTATGACCTTAAAAAGGCCGTTCATGCTCGAAAACCCTCTAATGTAACTGAATTAGGACAATTCTGCAAAGATGAGTGGGCCAAAATTCCTCCAGGACGCTGTAAAAGCCTCATTGCACGTTATCGCAAACGCTTGGTTGCAGTTGTTGCTGCTAAGGGTGGCCCAACCAGTTATTAGGTTTAGGGGGCAATCACTTTTTCACACAGGGCCATGATGGTTTGGATTTTTTTTCTCCTTTAATGATAAACACCTTCATTTACAAATTGCATTTTGTGTTTACTTGTGTTGTCCTTGACTATTGTTTAAATTGGTTTGATGTTCCGAAACACTTAAGTGTGACAAACATGCAAAGGAACAGGAAATGAGGAAGGGGGCAAACACTTTTTCACACCACTGTATTTTAGAAATCACAAGCATGTGTTTAGAAACAAATGGTCAGAGATCAGACCTGATCTGTCACTGTCAGAGTTTTTAGTTTTATCTGTCCTGCAAACATGCATATGTCGCTTTATTAGGATACAAATGGAAAGGGAAAATATTTCTAGTCATACCTGAAAATTGCCTTCAGGATACATTTATAAAAAAATTTCTGTCTCCTCAGTCACCAAAATGGAATCGGCTACAATGGAGATGCCCTCTGTGCTGTCTAATGGGTCATCAGAGAGCTGTGCAGCAGTGGATACAACAGTTGAGAACACACTGTTTGGATGCTTCTACATCCTGGTTTTCTTTCTGGCGCTGAACGGTAACAGCCTTGCTCTCTGGATCTTCTCTCACCAGCGTGGCGCTTCCTCTCCAGCTAACGTCTTCTTGATTCATCTGGCCGTGGCAGACTTATCCTATGTGATCATCCTCCCGCTGAGGGCCACCTACCACCTCGCTGGAGGCCACTGGCCCTTTGGCGAGGTGCCCTGCAGGGTGGCGGGCTTTTTGTTTTATGTCAACATGTACGCCAGCCTGTACTTCCTGGCCTGCGTGGCGGGGGATCGCTACCTGGCTGTGGTTCACGCTGTGAGGTCGCTAAAGGTTCGTCGTGCTCGCTACGCTCACATCATCAGCTTCTCTCTATGGACCCTGGTTACCATCTCCATGGCGCCACTGCTTATCACCCACCAGACTGCGGATGTGGACGGCGTGACAGTGTGTCTGCAGCTGTACAGAGAGAAGGCCTCGCGCAATGCACTGATCTCACTGGCTGTGGCCTTTACACCACCTTTCCTCGCCACCCTGGCCTGTTACCTGCTCATCATTTACAGCCTGCATTGGGGCTCCAGGTTAGAGCCGACCCTCAAGCTGAGGGCCCTGCGCACCATTGGTCTGGTCATGCTTATCTATGTTGTCTGTTTCCTGCCTTATCATGTGAGCAGGGCCACTTTCATCCTGGGCTACAGCCATCCTGACGTCTCCTGTCAGGCACGCAGAGGCCTGAGCCTGGCCAACCGCCTCACCTCCTCCCTCACCTGCCTGAACGGCGCCATGGACCCGCTGATCTACCTGTTTGGAGCGGAGAAGTTCCGCGGCACTCTAATGCGATTGTTTTGCAAAGATCAGGCGAGGCTGTCAGGAGCCACCAGCGGAGAGTTAAAGGGAACGCACGAGAGCTCTGTGAGTGCCAAGTCTGAGTTTTGAGGAAGAGAAATTTTATCTGGAGCGCTGTTTGATATAGATGCATTTCCAACACACAACTAAAATTGGTCTGACTATTAATTGACTGTTGCCTTTGCCAGACTGAAGATGGCTCATTCCACAATGTGGGTGGTGTGCCACTGTAGCCCCCATAGCTTGAATTTTAGGCCCAGTTCCAGTGTCCACCCTACACCCCTTTCACCCTCACATACATTAACTGACATCACCTGTTTGTGTGTGTGTGTGCAGGAGAGTGCAAGGACTCCAAACGTCATATGAGGACTAGGACAGCATTTTGTGAACTCACGTTATCTGGACAGGGGCATCCTGTTCATATTCATTCATACGTGATGTAATTAATTGATGACAAAGTTGTTTCCTCACTGTTTAAAAGCAAAATGATACCTTTGGACCAAATCAACATATTTGAAAGTCACTATCACGCCATTATAAGACAAATAATAAAGTCACCCGAGAACCGTCAACCACTAGCCCCCTCCTTCAAAGTCTGTGAGACTAGGAGGCTCCAGTCGCCTGGGACCTCCACAACCAGGAAGTTGTGGAGTCTACTGTTTCCACAGGCTTCTGATTTTTGTGTCAAACACCGATGTTCAAATATTTACATAAACTTTTGATTTAAACTTTTAATGTATATTTCCTGTCATTAGTTTGTATCCTACGCCAAATGTAATAAATACTTTTTTATTCAAGGTGTTTTTAGCCAATGCTAGCAGCTCTGGCAATGTCAGGTCGGTCTGCTGGTCGGTACAGCTTAAAATATCTCAACAACTACTGGATGGATTGCCAAAAGAAATACAGATATCCATGATTACTGGAGGATGAATTGGAATTACTTTAGTGACTTTTTCTGTTACTAGCAGGTCTTTGGTTTATGACCAATTACTCGCAAAATGTGTGTTAAGTGCTAATTAGCTAATTAGCTAGTTTGCAGATGGTTGTGGATGGTATATAACTGCCTAATGCTCAATATATAAGCTGATTGTATTGGTGTCTTTGGTCCAAACTGAAATATCTCTTGGTACCAACATGTTCCCCTCAGAATAACTTGTAATTGCATGACCAATAGGCTACCTGCAAAACCAATGCCATTGCTATCAGCCTCAGCTGCATTGCTAATTAACAAATATTAGCATGCCAATGGTAAGCATCATTCCTGCTAAACATCAGCATGTTAGCATTGTTGTTGTGAGCATTTAAGCATCCTGATGTTAGCATTTAGCTCAAAGCACCAGAGAGCTGCTAGCATGGCTGTATTCTTGATCTTGTTTTAGTATGGCTGAATAAGTTCAGCCACTTACAAATGTATTTACATGACATTTTTGAATTGCTGGAAGATACCAGTATCATGTTTACTTTGCTTTTGCTAGACAAATCTTAATTGTACATATATACTTCATTATCTAGCTCCTTAACTATCTATTGTATGCATTCGTTGTTTTGTCCACATTATTTTTATGCTATTGCACTATTGCATGACAAACTATTAATCCTATTTTACTGTGAGTCAGTTTGGCTTGATGTCATCTGCAGAATAAGTGATATTTGAGACAGAAAGACACGATTCACACAGCTTAGTAAAATGTCAGTTTTAAATGTAATTTGTGACTTCAAATTGTAAATAATAACGTAGTAAAGATGATCTCACATCCTCTGTGCGTGAGATGATGTCTTGTCTAAACTGCCATTGCATATCTGAGACTTTGTGAAAGTGGGAAACCTATTTATACAAACCTTGAAACCTATTTCAAGCGCAGGACAGAAACCTCCGAGGCTGCAGTGACTTGTCAGAGTGTAGTTCTCTTTTTGTATCATGTGACCCATGTTGTGGTTTGTGAGCAGCTTTTTTTCCTCCTCTTATTTCTGCAAGACTTCCTGTCCATCACATGAACATGGCAAACCATTCTTGTATTTC
The DNA here is from genome assembly GCF_004354835.1 of Perca flavescens. Taxonomy (NCBI): domain Eukaryota; kingdom Metazoa; phylum Chordata; class Actinopteri; order Perciformes; family Percidae; genus Perca; species Perca flavescens. The sequence goes on from NC_041339.1 coordinate 599,156, forward strand.
CTGAATGTATATATTTTCAATAAACCTCTAGCTCTCCTGATTCCTATTAGAGTATCAAACAGTTAGCAATCAGACTTAGATCGGGTCTTCTGGGTAAATTTAGGCACTTGTTTTATTCTAGGTCAAAGGTAATTTGGGTTTTAAAAATGCACATGGGAAACAAATGATGGCTTCTTGTTCTTTGAAATTATCCAGAGCCAATGTATCAGTAAATTCTTTGACTACAAGTTAGAATCATCATATTTCATACTTTTTTTTTTTTGTTACTTCCCTTTTTCACTTCTTTAAATTAAAGATTTTACAAATTGCTTCACTACTTTCTGCATTGGTCAAATTAACAAGCAGGTGCACAGAAACTAAAGAGGGAATGTTGGTTAATCATTGAAGTAGTAGTGTGATAAAGATTTCTACTCTGCAAGTGAAAGTCTGTATTTCCATTTACAGCTCTGTGGCTCTGTCACATAACAGGCAGAGCAGAGGCACCAGGGCCCTCCTCTCTCAACTTCTCAAATGAGGAAGTTCACAGCCGAGCTAGTAGCAGCTTCCTTTTACAGCTTTCGGAGGCAGAGGATGAACAAGTGAAAGAAAGGACTTAAAAGTATGCACCATGAAACGATGAAAATAGCCAGAAAGAAAAACTGAGTCTACTTTCATTTGCTGGAATATAGTTTGAGAGTAGATGCAAAACTCTTGAGCTCAGGCTTGTGGGTGAGAAACAGGATGCCAAGTTATCAACCTTGGTGCCATGGTACTATAACTCGATCCAAGGCTGAGGATCTACTTTCCAAAGCAGCAAGAGATGGAAGCTTCCTTATCCGGGCCAGTGAGTCCATACAGGGAGCGTATGCCCTCTGTGTTTTGTAAGTTACCATTACTTGTTTCTAACTATTGCACTGACAGTTATTTTGATGCAGTTTCATATAGAGTGGACCATGGTTCTTGTTCCTTGTTCAGCTAATGTTCATAATATGTAATATGAGCTGTGTAATGGAAGAAAAACATGGCATGTCTGTTATACTGAATGTTTTTGGCATCAGGTTTAAGAAAGCAACAACCAAACATCATCATTTGGGCATATTTTATATAATATGCTTAAAAGTTAAAATGTCCCCTGCTGTATTACAATGTATGCTAACACATTTTTTGCACATACGCACTGCAACGCAAGACTAGTTCCCCTTTATTTGCATACCGTGCTACCACAAAGCAACACCCGTTGCCCTCTGCAACTCGTATCATTTTTCCACAAACTGTTCTGATTTTATGCCGAACACACTGAAAACACCAGCCAGCATGTTTCTTTACACTACATACATGTCATATTCAAGTGACAGACATTTGCATTTTCTTATTTTAACTACAGATTCCAGAACTGTGTATACACATACAGAATCCTGCCAAATGAGGATAAGAAGCTCTCAGTCCAGGTGGGTTGACAGTTTGACACAAGCCACCATTATGAATTATCAGATGAATTATTATGGTTGTAGACTTGTTGGTGTATTTACAGCATGGGGCCTATGTGAAGATGAAGGGCTAGTTCTCTCTTTAATAACAGAACTATAAATGCTGGTAGGCTCAACTTGACTCACTCTTTTTATTATTAGTAAAAGTTGTTGTACTTTTTTTGGTTCCATCTAGGTCATGAGAGAACCATCACTAGCGCAACACAGGGCATCTTGCACAAACCCACCATTTTTAAATAGCCAAGCAGCTGTCAATAGCGACCACATTTTTTTTAAATTCAATAGCCCCAGATAAAAAAAATAAATGAGAAATGGCAGCCTGCAAAACTACGCCATACACTCCGTACACTATACGACATAGACTACCTACGCCATATTCTACACCGTACACTACACTGTACACTCCATACACAATGCCATACACTACACCGTACACATGACGAAGTCCAGCAACTGTGGCGAAGAAAGGATCCAGCGATTGTTGCGTTGAAGATAATGTTCTGTTGTGTCAGGGCGATTAGCTGAGAATCCTGCCAACACTGAGGGGGAAAAGGGTTATAGAGAAAAGCATCTGGTACCAAAAGTGAGTTGAGTTGAACCGAACCAAGCAGTGGAAATGAGGCATTAGATGATGACACGATTGCAGCACTAGCCTTTTGGAAGAAGCCGCAGACTGTGCAAGTAGACATATCTAAAATGGGAAATAAAAGTAAAAGATTATGTCAAACCACAAAGGTCTTCCAGAAAAGCAACAGCACCACGTGACATTTCAGTTCTGCCAAGGTTTGAGGACAATTGTGTCTGCTGTGATCTGCTCTTCAGGCATCTGAAGGAGTTCCTATCAGGTTCTTCTCTATGCTGCCTGAGCTGGTGGAGGCATATTACAGTCCCAACATGGGTCTGGTCACACATCTGCAGTACCCTGTCCAGAGGGAGGAGGATGTAGACGAGGAGCAAGGTCAAATAACTGCACTTCAACTTCAATAGTGGCTATAATGTAAAAATGTGCCTTTCAAAGACTTAAAAAATTCTTAAACATCCCATATGTCTCTCTCCTGCAGAAGCCAATAATTTTCCACCGCAGCTTCCACCCAGGAATTTCACAGTCAATGATGTGAAAGACAGTGACCCCAAGTCCTTATCAGACACCTACCTGATGAGACTGCAGCAGATGGACTTGTCCACGTATGGTCAAATTTGCAGAATGTGCCCTGATGCACCTCAGCCCAATAATTCATCATTCACTAATAATGCACTGACAGTACATACAGTAGTGTGTACAATGTGATAACTCCAACGATTGTGGGCAATGATTTGACACAGTGATGTGCTTGGTTCAGGTTAACTGATGTGTGAATAATGACATAACAGTGTTTAAAATGTTCCCATACTACTTCCAGACTACCAGAGGAACACCAAATAGCTATCCAAGAATACTTCAGGACCTCAGTCAGCTTGGATGCTGAACAAGCACAATATGGTTACCCTAACCTCCCTGGGCTACAGAAGCTGATATCGGCAATCTGCAAGAATCTAAACAGGTATAGTTACCACTCAACAGATGTATTCTACAGATTACAATGTTTAGTGGTGATTTAACCATGTTCTGACTTTTTTGTGAGACAGTGAAATTTCCCGCATCCTGCCAGCTTTGGAGGTCTTTCATAGAGCATTGGACCAACAACTCTCCCCAGGGATTGGACAGTTTTCAAAACAAGTGGGTTGCACCCTTTATCCTTTGCATCATTTTTAATTCACACTACGAAGCCCTTACCATAATGTACTATTTCCTTTATTTTCAGATGTTTAGCGATTCAGGTCAATCTGTATCCTTTAGGCTTGAGCAACTAACAAAACTGCTGTACTCAATAGAAGATAAGGTAAGATAAGTGACTCACTCTACTGACTGACCAGTCAGAACAGTCTTGGTTATCGACGTAACAACAGATGATGCCAGTTACAGATGACATAGCACTTCTCTATTTTTTTTTCAGACTAAAAGCTCTATGTTTGAGTCTGGTGGATATGAAGGAGGTCACAGGAAGTCTCTCATTCCGCTTGTTACGTTTGAGGTGCTTCTCTAAATCAGTAACTGTATAACAATTCTGGTTTGAAGTGATGTCCAATGTCTGGAGGTTTGTGGTTTATTTGACCTGTTTACTCTTTCACTTGCAGGTCAAGCAAGAATCTCTGGCTATTCCCACAAAGATGTTCCTGAAAGTAGATGTTGAAAGTGGGAAGCTCTTTCTCAAGAAGTCGAAAGATGGGCCTGAAGATAGATTCTTTGTGCACAACAAAAGTAAGAAATCACACAGCTCTCTAACCTTTTTTTCTTTGTATGTATACCCATGCAAGCAATGTGGCTCTAGCAATGGTCAGTCTGTTGGTCGGTTGGTCCAACGCTGAAATATCTCAACAATTATTAGATTTGGTTCATGGTCATTCATGGCTCATGGCTCTTTGAGGTTGACATGTTTGCTTTTTAGTGACATGTCTCATAATGTCTCATGTTGGATGGATTGCCATACAATTTGGTACATACCTTCATGTCTTTCTCAGGATGAATTATAATAACTTTGGTGATCCTTTTTTCATCGAGCACAATAAGCAGGCCAAAACTGTTGTACTTTGTGTTCAGTGCTAATTAGCAAAGGTCAGCCTGCTAAAGCTAAAAAGTATACCTGCTAAACATCAGCATGAGTCATTTTGAGCGTGTTAGCATGCTGGAGTTAACTTGCTAAAGTTAGCTTGCTGAAGTTAGCATGCTTACATTAGCATGTAGTTCAAAGTACTGCTGTGTCTAAGTACACCTTCACAGAGCCACTAGCATGGCTGTAGACTCTTAGGGTGCTTTCACACCTGTAGTTCGGTAGACTCGGTGCGATTCGGGGTTGAAGTTGCACCATTGTTGCATTTTTTTATTTGGATCGGTTTGTTTTCAGACTGCACTTTTTCAAACGCACCAAATATTCTAAACAGATGTCATAAGTCGAAACGGTCGCTGGTTTATTGGACAGAATATCTGAGTGAAACTCGCCGACACTTCCTGGTCTCAGAAATAATGTAGCAACACCAATAACGTCTATAATAACGGGTTTCTGGTTTTGCTTTAATGCTTCTAATATTTTAGAAGAAAGCGAACAATATGACAGCTGACAGACAGCGAGTGAAGAAGATGGCGGGCACTGATGAGAGAGAGATGATGATGTGTTGTCACACAGACGACCAGCGATGTGTGGTCTTATGAAGTTATGAATTTAAAAGTTTTTTGGTTCACACCAGAGTTCGAATGAGCTTACACTACCACAAACCAACAAACGCTCCAGGGTTGGGTTTAAACAGACCAAACAGCTCAGGTGTGAAAGCAATCTCAGTCTTGTTTAACAGGTGCTGTAAACCATCAACAGGGCTCATTTTAATAAGAGTAATGTGATTATTTTTCAGTCCTGCAGTTGGTGAAATCCCAGAAAATGCACGCCAAACTTGTCATCGTGGCGGAGACAGAGAAAGAGAAGATTTTGCGTAAAGAGTTTGTGTTTGATGACACAAAGGTAAAAAATATCTGGTCACTTGGTTGGCTTTTGAATTAGCTTAAGGCCCCTGAAAATTTGTTTTTAAATCTAGTATAATTTGTGATACTGAATTGTGCAAAGGATTTGATGTCATAGCCATTGTATGTGCTTATTATACCACAGCAATGAACCAAACACATTGCTGGATTTGAGTTTCCCGGTTTATAAATCTAAATGTTTCAATAACATAAACCTACAAGTGGTAGCACATTTTGATTCAAATGTTGCTAAATCCTGATTAAGGGGTATGTGACATCACTTTTTTTTTTTTAGTATCGCTTCAGACCACTGAGAAGAGCCCAGAGAAAAACACAAATACAGAAATCTCATGTGAAACTGTTCTAACTTTGGCCTACCCACATGTGAAAACGAAATGCTTTTGTTACGTTGTCTATACTGTTTTAACATATAATAAATATAATAACTAAATAAATAATTGACATCCACCGAGTCAAAAAGCTTATGACATCATTAATTAGCTCGTTCTTGTTTCCAAACTGCATCGCGATGCGAGTTATAGGAGCGCCACCAGGAGCTTTGTGGAAATTCCGCCGGATGTCCCTCATTTTGGCCGGATGTCCGTCCCCGTCCTCTTCCTTAGTGTTGGCGTTCTAACCTCCGGTGGATTTGTGAGGACTATGGTTAACTGCTCCTCAGATCTCTGCAGGGTAAATCCAGACAGCTAGCTAGACTATCTGTCCAATCGGAGTTTTCTGTTGCACGACTGAAACTGCCATTGAACGCCCACATGTTCCACCAAAACAAGTTCCTTCCTGAGACTATTTAGCAGAGGCACCGTGGCTCCGTCCAGCGCTTAGCGCCGCCCAAGACGACTGTGATTGGTTGAAAGAAATGCCAATAAACAAGAGCACGTTTTTCCATCCTGGAATGCTGTGTGGACTAGCCAGACCTCTGTAGCGCTGTGGAGGAAGGAGACTACTCCATTTTATGACATATGGTTTCAAAATGAATGTAAACAAAACGGTGTGCCAGAAATGCAATGCGCTATGACGTAGTTGCCCCTTCTAGCCTAATGTTGGAAGTCCCTCTAGTGGACAGATAGATAGTAAGTAAAAAAACAAATAATAGGTTGAATTTGAGCATTAAATGTTCTGATATAATTTGAATATCAAAAATAATCATTGAAATTCGAATGGTATTATAGAGATTTACAGCTCTAGTAAGTAGCCGATTGAGAAAATATGTTTTCAGGGGCTTTAAGTAAGGTGCATATAATTCATAAAGTATAATGTTTAAATGTGTTCATTATAAGAAATCATGTTTTTTATATGTGTGTCACTAGAAAAGGGAAGGGTTTTGCCAACTTCTTCAACAAATGAAGAACAAACATTCTGAAAAGCCTGAACCTGACATGATCACAGTGTTTGTTGGCACCTGGAACATGGGTAACAACATTAACATCTTAAATGTTTGAATAAATTTGAACTCATGACTGTACAGATACAGTAAAATACTATGATTATAAACCTGCAGGAAATGCTGGTCCTCCCCACAACATCAACTCCTGGTTTCAGTGTAAGGGCCAAGGGAAGACACGAGACGACACCGCCGATCACATCCCACATGATTTTTATGTCATTGGGACTCAGGAGGATCCTTTGGGCGAGAGGGAGTGGGCAGACATTGTGAAAGGTGTCCTGCGGAAAATCACAAACATCAGCTTTAAACAAGTGAGTGACCGTGACAAAGTAACAAAGTTACAGCTGAATGCAGGCGCAGAGCAGTAATGCATCACATTGTCTTCTAACATCCAGGTGGCGATCCACACTCTGTGGAACATTCGGATTGTGGTGCTGGCCAAGCCTGAGCACGAAAACAGGATCTCCCACGTTTTTTCAGACAGTGTGAAGACGGGGATCGCCAACACTCTGGGTAAGCAGTTCCACTTCTCTACAAGCCATTTAAAGGTACAGTAGGTGATGTTAATCCAATACACATTTTGTAAAATTCTGTGAATATCTCCTCACGGTCACCTAGCTTTCTATTTTCTGTGTGCGCTGAAAAAAAGAACATGGTTATAATACACAGCCCTGGCTGTATAAATGGAAAACAAACAGAAAGTAGTGCACAAAACACTATTCCAGCCAATCGGCAACAGGCAGCGACAGTTGATGGGAGGGGCCGGCGAGGGGGACAGTAGTTATCTGTTCGTGAATCTGGGGGCGGAACTTATGAAGGGGGGTGTTGTATTTGTTTGGCAGTTGAGTTCAAATATCAACAATCTTTGACTGCACCTTTAATGACCTGTCTAAGTCTATAAGTTCATTGAACAATTAGCCATCAATGTGATGTTTGTTTTGTAGGAAACAAGGGAGCAGTGGGAGTGTCCTTCATGTTCAACGGTACATCTTTTGGCTTTGTCAACAGTCACCTGACATCTGGAAGTGAGAAGAAGCTCAGGTGAGCAGCAGATTACACTTTTAAAGGGGACATATTATGCTTTTTCATATTTTCTTCACATCTACAATGTGATAACGTCGGATTTTCATATAATGAGATAAACATAGTTTAGAGAAACCACAGTGAGCTAAAACGTTCAGATTTCCAACTGTTCTGAACTGTTTCAACAGTTTTTTCTATTCTCGGCTAAGTATTACGCGACTCTAAGCCGGCCTTCTCTGATTGGTCATCTGCTCCAGGTAGGCAGGACTGGGGTTGGGGCGCATTCGCGATCATAGAAGGCTTGTATCATGTGGACGCGCTGACAGTGTTGTTGTCATTACTTAGAATTCCTCATGGGGGAGACAGAAACTACACGCTATAGCTTTAAATAGTGTGAATACATTAATAGAGTATTTTTACGCATTACATTTTTTGTGAAAGGACCTATATTGTGGAAATCCCGAACATTTTCATCATAATAATGTGTCATTTGCTAGATTAAAAATAAATGCAGGAAATAGTAATAGAAATTTGTACTATTTTTTGTTGAAGAACCTTGTTGCATCATATTTGTGATGTTCTTGCTACAATTTTGGCTGTATTTGCAGACGCAATCAAAACTACACCAACATCCTGCGATTTCTGAATCTGGGCGATAAGAAGATCAATCCGTTTGACATCACACATCGGTTCACCCACCTCTTCTGGCTCGGTGATTTGAACTACCGTGTTGAATTCCCATCGACAGTAAGTTGTTGTCAAGTTCAGTTTGCTGTATAGTGACACAGAGGCAAATGTAATATGATGCAACACACTGTATATGTGCTTGGAACTAAGTTTACTGAGCTTCTATTGTTATAAATCTTTCTAATAACAACATGCAGCTTCAAAAATAAATGATCCGCTTTTTACTACTTTATACATTTTGTGAAATGTGTTATTGTCATGGTATCTACTCAAGAAATGAAAGCTCCAGCATCATTGTGTGGTGCATATAAAAGAGTGTGCTGGTTGTCAGGTGTCTGAGCTCTCAGTTGCTAACACTTTTAGACAAGAAAAGTTTCTACTTTGCACTGTTTCCCTTCACAGGAAGCTGAGTACATTGTGACAAAGATCAAACAGCAGCAGTACCAGGAACTCCTCAGTAAAGACCAGCTCAACATGGAGAGGAATGATGGAAAGGTCTTCTTGCATTTCGGTGAGTGCGCATGGAGAATATTGATTAATACACACATACAGACAAAGTGTCTGTAACTTGGTGCAACTTAGCTTATACTGTATGTGATTTTTTCACCAACTCTGTTTCTGTTCATCGCCTGATGCATTTAATAATTGTTGGCATGCATATAAAAATCAAAACCCTTCTCCTTAATAATTATTTATTTTGTATGTAGATGAAGAGGAAATCACGTTTGCGCCCACGTATCGCTTTGAAAGAGACACGCGAGAGAAGTATGCCTACACGAAGGCCAAAGCCACGGGGGTAAGCTTATGTTTAGTCAGCTGTCTTTGCCCTGTATGGCTCCTGCCATGCCCCATAGTGCAGGAAACTGTAAAAGCAACTACCGCATTGAACACATCTCTCTGTTGACACAGAAAATGATTTTTTTGTTGTTGCTTTAAGCCATCTGAGTCAGCCCATGTGAATATATGTTCTGGCTCATAGACAATGTATGATACAACTCATCTACAGGCACCAGGATCAATTTAACAAATTTCCCTTTTAGACATATAGAACCTCATGATTTTTGATCCATACCAGCAGGAATGTTTGATAATGTATCTACCAGAAATTACATAACCTTCCAGCAGCTTTATAATGCTTGAATTGCTATAAAGACTGTCTGTGAAAACTGATGTATTCAGCTTTTATGTACATATGATGACTTTAACTCTACAGACAAAATACAATTTGCCCTCGTGGTGTGATCGTGTCCTGCGGAAATCATACCCTCTGGTTCATGTTGTCTGCCAAGCATATGGTGAGTAATTCAAAATAGACATTTCTAAGAGGGGATTCTTTTTATACAGGGTCTGTCATTTCTGAATAATTTCCTATGGTTTCCTCGGAAGGGTTCCAGAAAGAACTATGTAATTTTGGTATGAATTAAAAAGAAATTAGAGACAGTGTTCAGTTACTCTTCCACCAAACTATTCCAGTTAATGATCTTTTAGTTGGTGTGCCACGAGTCAGCTGAACATCAGCCAGGCTGCTATCTTTTTGCAGATATATTGAGTTTAGAGTCCAGCGGCCAGTACATAGAGCACTGAGTCATTTTTTCATAAAAATATCCTGTAAATCTTTTAATCTGGAAAGCCCTTGGAGCTTAATGCTGGAAAAGTGCTATATCAATTAAATTATTATTATTTTTATTATTATAAATATGGAAAGTCAATATTCCAATTAAATGTTTATTTTTACTCAGGTTTAAATGGAGGTTGTTGTTTTTTAAAATAAAAGGACATTCATATTTCCCCCAAAATTAGTACCAAATGGACATGTAAAGTAAAGTGTTAGCATGTTTTTAAAGGGGCACTCCACCAATTTTACACATGAAGATCAGTTTACTTGTCATGAGGAGCATAAATAAAACATTTGTATAAGGTTCTCTGCAGCTCTAAAGAGAATTTTCTGGATGTAGAGTATGACAGGTGTGGGCCCCTACCAGGCAGGGAGGGTGTAACAAAAGACAACCCATACTAGGAGCTGAAAGTCAAGTTATGTCAGCGTCTGCTGCACATTCTGACCATTCTTTGTTTAATGTGTCACTCGTCAGTCCCCAAACTTAATGAAAGTGTAATGAAAAATGACTGCCCCTTTAATGATATTGTGTGTGACTCATTCCGCCAAACTTTCCAACTTTCAGGGTGCACTAATGACATCATGACAAGTGACCACTCACCATTATTTGCCTCATTTGAAGTCGGAGTAGCCTCACAGTTTGTCTCCAAGCAAGGTACGATCACCCATTTTACGGCTCACTGCAGATGAAGCTGTGTTATCCACTCCAAAATTATAGGCTAATGTTGTTTTTTCTTTCAGACCTAAATAGTGCACCTCAAGGTGGGATACAGATCATGAACTGTGTGGCCACCTTGTTGACAAAATCAAAGACCAAGTTCTTCATCGAATACCATTCCAGCTGCTTGGAGAGTACGTTTTAGTCTGTCTGACTGACCGTAGCACATCCTGCTTTAAAATGGGCTAATGATCGAAACAAACAATTCTTTTAATGTCTACAGAAACAGTCAAGACTTCAGAGGGAGAGAACACGGAGCACTCAGATGGGTCAATAAAAGTTTGGTTTGGCAACCAAGTTGAGGTAAAATCCAGAAGGAGCTTTTCTGTGTAGAAGACAATTTGTTCTGGCAACTAATAATCAAAGTCCTTGTCTTCTCTGTGTTTTCAGCTCACCCCTATCATCTCTGACCCAGAGTACCTTTTGGACCAGCACATCCTCATCTGTGTGAAGTCGACAGACTGCGACGAGTCATATGGTAAGGAACTTACACAGAACTTAAATCTGCATTACACAGTTTGTAATGCAGATGCGTTGGGCTGAGCAGTGCTTACAGTTTGCTGGTGTCTTATTCCCTAAAGGAGAGGGTTGTGTTGCGCTGCGAGCGGCCCAGTTGTGCTACACAGAGTTTCAGATCACACTGACTCATCACGGAGAGAAGACGGGCACTCTGACAGGTGGCATTCAGTTACACACCTCTGAGGGCAAGCCCACTGAGAAGTTATACGGTGAGTCTGGAAATCAGCTCAGGACATATTTATTAAAATGCTTTCTACTTCTGATCCTGTAGCGTCAATATTTCACCCTTGTTTTCAGATTTCATCAAAGTCGAAAAGGATGACACTGTCACTTCAAAAGGCAAAGGCGGGGAAGCCAACAAGTAAGATATTTTCTCACTTGTGGTTACCTCAAAATATCTGAAACTTCCGGGTGTGATCTTTTCTGTCTTCTGTTTGACAGGTTTTCCATCACCCAGGCACATGATATTTCTAACCCCAGTTACATGGGAGTGTCCTACAGAAGTGGCAATGTGATAGATAAAGGTTGGAGCTACAGCAAGCCACCGAAAAATCTTCCACTCACCGGACAAGGGAGTAAAGACTGCAAGAAAAGTGGCTATGATGTGGGCACACGCAGCCCCCCTATGTGAGTGCCTGTTTCTGCTGCAGTGTGACTCTTTATGTGTTTCATTGACACTCAGTGTCCTATCTTAATCTAAAAACGATGTGAAATGGATAGTTGATTGTGTAGAAAGTGAATCTGAGTCTGATCCCTTCTTTCCTAGGGGTGAGGATGAAAAGGGGTCAGAGATGTTTGATAATCCGTTATACGGTTCGAGGGTAAAATCCTGGGGCAAGGATCCAGACCATCAGCAGATGGACCACCTCACACCTCCAGATCCTGTTTTTACAAGCTCCAAACCAGCAGATGGAGACTCTGATCGCCCCCCGCTGCCCACCCCACGCATCCGCTCCTTCACCCTCTCTGAGACTAAGCCTCAGCTCCCAGTCCCCATCACGTCGCATCCCTCAACATTCAAGAAACCAGTGGTGCCGTCACGCTCGGAAGGGGGGATGGCACTCAACCGGCCTCCTGTACCTTCTAAGTCCCGACCGGGTATGCCGGAGCCCCAGAACCCCAGAGACAACTCAGAACTCCCCAGCAAACACAGACTGCCAGCAAGACCTGGCCAGCCACAGCCCCCACAAAGACAGTAAGGACAACTCTGTTCCTCTTATGGCAAGACTCATTAGTCTTAAATTCACCAACAAAGATATTTAGTGCTTGGTAAGGCATCGATCAAATTGTAGAGCTGCATGATATCAGGAAAATTGCGATTATTTGGACTGATATTGCAATTGCGATATGATTCACGATATTGGAGGAAATGTCAATTTTTTGAATCATTATTCTCATTTTCATTAAATAAATTAAATTAATCAAATGAAAAATGGAAATGATTAGAGTGCTATTTTTGCGATGATCTGTACCAAGATGTTTTCTTTAATCTGTAAGATATGATGATTTGGCCGGGATATCTCTGCAGCATCACGATACCTAATTTAGAATGGTTTGACACATATTTTGCCTTTAACAAATATTGTGCCCGCCTGCGATTTGGATATTGCACTAGTCCATGTTGCGATTCCGATAAAATTGAGATTAATTGTGCAGCCCTACTGAATAGCCCCCATTGTATCAAGTATCGAAAAATGCCTCATCAGCGTCAGTGAGCCAATAAGCCTGCAGCATGCTTCTACCAAGATCTTACAATGCTACTGATTGGCTGTCTACACATCGTAGACGCATGCAGGAAAAACACAAATTTCACATTAATGTGTAATGTTGTAATTTCTTTTTGTTCAAATTAATTTTATAAGATTGGCATCAAAAACCGTTCAGGAACCGGTATCGAAGTCTTGGTATTAGTATCGGGTATCGAACAATTTGAACGATACCCAGCCCTAAAGATAAAACATATGATGATGCAAACTCTCTGTCTTTCTGTAGTGCATCCTGAAGTTCCCAAGATGGGCCGATCTGTGAAGTGAGACCAGGCTGCTGCGATGGTCAGCATGACTGTACAGCTTTCTCTGCATTATTGGAAACATGAAATACATCAGCCAGTCAATCCCTCAGCCATATGTATCACTATTATTATTTTATAAATGACTATTCATTGGTACTGTAACAAAAGTTCTACATTTTTTGGGAATGTGCCTATTCACTTGCTTGTTGAGAGTTAGGTGAGAAGAGAAATGACGCTTTCATGTTTGAGTTCACCTTCTCCACCTGTTCCTCTGGGTTGACCGGCCAGCTGGCTAGCAGGAGGAGGGGAAAAGGGGGGGAATCTGGCAACCAGCACCTTTAAAGCTCATTCATTTACATGTTTTAACGCCATTCAACAGAGCCAGGCTAACAATTGCCAGTTCTTCTCTCTTTTTAGTCTTTATATTTCACATACTTACAAGAACATTGTATCAATCTTCTCATCTAATTCTTTTTTCCAAAATGTCAAACTTTTCGTTTAAAGTGATATAAACATTAGCAAAACATTTTCAGAATTCATTTCTGCTAAGCTCGCATTAAGAAGTTGGTTTGGAATTAAACTCTGCTTATAAATAATTCTGTTACATTTCTTTTTTTTTTTACACTATACAGTAGCTAACGAATGTTTACCGCACAGTATTATCTTGCACATACATTAACATGTTTGCCTTTAAGATGTACAATAAATGCTCAAATAAATGTAGCTTTAATTTGTTATTTTAGACCTTCATCCCAACCTCATGTCACAATCATTGCCTGAAACTGTGAATAAATACATGTTAAAGTCTGCAGCAGAGATGAATCTAGTGCTGCAACACTTCCATCTGCTGTTGCCTATGAAGAACTGCATGCAGAGTGAGAATCATAAGTTATCAAAGCAAGGTAAAATATTTAAATCACCAAAGACATCCTACTTGATGGTATTGGAAATATATAACCATCAACTCCTATTTTATTGTGTTACTTTGTTTAATCAGATATGTGTAATTGTGAGCTGCACTTTGCATTCACTGGTTACATAATGGCTGCTGATTTGCACAATTTAGAAGATTATACATGCTATTCTTTTGAATTCCTTAAAATTGATAGTAGTGTGGCCAGGTTATCTCAGTTGGTAGAGCGGGCGCACATATATAGAGGTTTACTCCTTGACACAGTGGCTGTGGGTTCAACTCCGCTCTGTGGCCCTTTGCTGCATGTCATTCCCCCCTCTCTCTCCCCTTTCATGTCTTCATATGTCCTGTCGAATTAAAGGTTTAAAATGGCCAAAAAATAATCTTAAAAAATTGATGTCGTAATAGTACAGTGGTTCACAACGTGGGGTTCCTGGTGATCCAAGGGGTCAAAAGATGAATTACAGGGTCAGGGATCATGAAAGAAGATATTTGCATTTGCTACACAAAATGTCATCAATCTTTTTTTCCACACATCTCTCCAAGCTCCTAACTCTTAGGGCAGGTTTCTTTTAGGCCAAGGACCCCTCAGCTGAAAAAGAGACGGAGCAGGGACCCCCTACTACATATACTGTATAAAATTGAGTTGCACATTAACCTGGGCCTGCAATATCGTGTGGGCTGCCTAGAGCCTTTACACATAGCTTTTTATAATGCATACAATACTAAGCAATTCAAATAATAATTGTTGACATATTCATACATTTATCAAGTTTTTATGTTAAAATGTGGCACAGTAAAACCTGTGGATGGATACCTTACCTATAGGCCAGTAAGCCTATCATCAATGTTGTGTAAATTAAAAAAGATTTGTCTTTACAAATGATATGTTGGATTTATGTTAATGTATATATATATATATATATATAGTACAGGCCAAAAGTTTGGACACACCTTCTCATTCAATGCGTTTCCTTTTTATTTTCATGACTATTTACATTGTAGATTCTCACTGAAGGCATCAAAACTATGAATGAACACATATAGAATGATGTACTTAACAAAAAAGTGTGAAATAACTGAAAACATGTATTATATTTTAGATTCTTCAAAGTAGCCACCCTTTGCTTTTTTATTAATAAGGGAAGAAATTCCACTAATTAACCCTGACAAGGCACACCTGTGAAGGTAAAACCATTTCAGGTGACTACCTCATGAAGCTCATTGAGAGAACACCCAGCGCTATCTCTCTCTCTCTCTCTCTCTCTCTCTCTCTCTCTCTATATATATATATATATATATATATATATATATATATATATATATATATATATATATATATATATAGACATAGCAACATTTTAAGGGGTCACAAGCCAAAAAGGTTGGGAAGCACAAATCTAGTAAATCCCAATAGGTAAAAAGGCCTTTTTGGCCTCTCTAGTTTTAGATCCTGTCTCAGGTCCCAGTGGATTTCTGTTTTTAATATTCCAGTCTGCAAATCAAGAAACTTTTTAGAATAAACAGCTCCAGAGTCCTTCCACCCACTCTATGCGACACTAGATTACATTTGACTTCACATGCTTAATGGTCGCACCATTCGCCGTTCAAAAGCTACAGTAAACTAGCTTCTCCGCTACTGAAGTGTGAAGGTTTCGCCATGGATGTATTAAGAGACTCGTTAACGCTGAGCGCACCTCTGGCCCCCCCGTGTGGGGCTCTTCAGTAATTGCACCCTGGTGGTCCGTCGCAGCAATATCACGCAGAGTGACACATCATCAACACCAGACGCACAACCATAGGAAACCAACAGCAAACATGGTAAGACATCGATTTGAACGTATTTATTTGTTTCCAGTTTACAACATATGTCTTATTGGAAGATAGTGCGAGGCGTTGGAGGACTCACAGCTCACCGTATCGCTTTATGTGCTTTAGTTTGCTGGCTGTATGCAACCTGTATCGTGCTCGGCATGTAGCTAGCACGATGCTAACATTGGCGCTAACATGTCGCTCTGTTTCTCAGCTTTTCTACTCGTTCTTCAAGTCGCTGGTGGGGAAGGATGTGGTGGTGGAGCTCAAAAACGACTTGAGGTTAGTTTGGTTTTCGTTTGTTACACTGTTTGAATTAGCCTCTACTATTTGGGCTAGTTAGTCACAATGGAGCGACATTACTGTCATTCACGTGAATGATCGTAACGGTAGTCACGGAGCTTTGAATAAACGGCATATGTTGCAACAAGAGAGACCAAACTAGAACCGCTTTGTTGTTATGTAACCAAAACCAGGTTGCAGTTAAAAGCAGTGGGGTTGTATTACGAGGTGTTGTTGTTATTTTGTCCACCACCTGTATCGAGACCAGGGATTGGTCCACCTCCACTTTGGTCTTATATGGTGTTGATGATGATGTAGTAATTTGAATCCTAACATTTCTCTTTTCAGCATCTGCGGAACACTTCATTCTGTTGACCAGGTTGGAAATAATGACGTTATTTTCCTTATTCTGAAACAAAGCTGTTCCATTTTCTACGTGACTGCCCAGTTAGGACTTCTAATCAATATATACATCACATTTCTGTGTGTTTCAGTACCTGAACATTAAGCTCACAGACATCAGTGTCACTGATCCAGAGAAATATCCACACATGGTGAGTTTAGCTGTCCGGCACCGATCATTCAGGGTCATTTCAGCTTTTAGGACATGTCTTTCTAACACTAATGTCTGTTTGGCATCTTAGATATCCCGGGCCTATTTAACAGCTCAAAAAAACTAACGTAACATTGTTTTATCAACTTGATATTTCATGACATCCAAATGTTGTGAGAATTGCTTATAAATATGATTTTTGAAGTGATGATGTTTCAGAAGTCTGCTACAGAAATGATAATTTACTCCTGTTTTGGGTCTCAGGGACCCCAGGTGTAAAACGCTGCTAATATAAAGACAAATCCAAAATAAGCAGGGCCACACGAAAACTGTGGACACAGAATTTTGCTGAATTAAAAAAAAGAAAAGTCCGCTAAATTCTGCAGATTTTTATTCACTAACGCCGCTATCTGCTAAAACATCATCAGACAGATTCTGGATCGCTTAAAGGAACACACCGACTTATTGGGAATTTATCTTATTCACCGTAACCCCCAGAGTTAGACAAGTCAATACATACCCTTCTCATCTCAGTGCGTGCTGTAATGCTGTCTGACGGCTCCAGCGGCATCAGGCCAGCACAGAACATGCAGGTGAATGGTTCCAGTAATCCTACTGCTCCCAATAAGTGACAAAATAACTCCAACATGTTCCTATTTACATGTTGTGATTTATAAGTCTGGCGTGTACAAAAAACAACGTAACATGAGACACAGCCGTCTTCTAACGGTAAACAAACTGGGAACTATATTCTCAGGCGGAAGAATATAGTACTTGGGCGGAGTGATATGCTCGCAGCAAGCCTGTCTGAGAATATAGTTCCTGGTTTGTTTACTGTTAGAAGACGGCTGTGTCTCATGTTACGTTGTTTTTTGTACACGCTGTGACTCTACAAATCACAACATGTAAATAGGAACATGTTGGTGTTATTTTGTCACAATTGGGAGCAGTAGGCTAGTTGGAACCAGTTACCTGCAGGATCTGTGCTAGGCTAAGCTAATGCTGGAACCGTCAGACAGCTTTACAGCACGTACGGAGATGAGAAGGGTATGTATCGACTTGTCTTACTCTGGGGGTTACGGTGAATAAGCTAAATTCCCAATAAGTCGGTGTGTTCCTTTTAAAGCTTTAGTGCGTAGTTTCTGTCTCCCCCATGAGGAATTCTAAGCAATGACAACACTGTTGGTGCGTCCACATGATACAAGTGCCCCCCCTTCACATAGTATCTAGTAGCCAAGGAGGACACGGAGGATTATAAAAACATGAAGGACTCTTCAGAAGAGGTCCTTATCTTCACCACTCGAGTTTCTGCGCGGTAAGGTCACAGGACGCCACAATCTCCTCAACATAGTCCTACTGAGAAATCCAGAGAGTTGTGTGGAGCTGATAGTCTTAATTAGCTTTGTAGCAACTCACTTGGCTTGAATGTAACGGACGTTCATTAATATCAAAATGTTATGTTACGCTCTAAAGCTGATTTACAGCATCTCTGACACTTTGAATGATTGTCTTCTTCTAATTTTGCTCCAGCTGTCTGTGAAAAACTGTTTTATCCGTGGATCTGTGGTCCGGTACGTTCAGCTGCCTGCAGATGAAGTGGACACGCAGCTCCTGCAAGACGCTGCACGGAAAGAAGCCATGCAGCAGAAGCAGTGATTGACCTGAAGCATGGGGTTGGGTCTGGGGTAGGTGGGGGGGGAGAGAGACAGTGAATAATGAGTAGTTTTGAGTTCATTTAAAGAAGATCCAGTTTGTGCAGCTCTTGTAATTAGGCAGTATTGGTCATTTTTCTGTACTTTCACAGAGAACTTAATTGCATTCCTGACGTTAGTGATCAACTATTTGCAAAACAGTAATTATTGGAAATGATCTTGACCTCACAGGCCATACAGGAGGCTTCATTTGATACTGTCTTTTGTTTTGAATTTGAATTCAAGTTTGAGCCCAGTAGAGGTAAAGATCTGTTGTAGTTTTTCTGTTGCATAATACAAGCACTCTTGCTTATCTTTAAAAGAGTATGATTTTTTTTTTTTTCTATACCACTTCAAAAATAAAAAGCTATTTTATTACATTTTGATCATGTTATTGTCATTCATTTGACATGTATAAAGTATTTTAAAGGTTTTAAACAAAGAAGAAATAAAACGCTCTTACAAGTCAAATTCATTAGCAATAAAACGCAGTCTTGCTCAATATAACCCAGCCAGGTGTTTTACTTGGTCTGGTTATTGTCAGCCAGCTTTAGATTGATATGGCTGTTTAGATTGATATGGCTGTATTGTATCTGACATCACTGACTCACTTCTGTCTCTTTAGGAGTCTCTGTACTGTTAACTTGGCACAATTTACATTAACATTTAGGCGCTCGTGGCCACAGTGGCTGTTCTTGAGCCAAAGTTACGTAGGCTTGCTTTACTTTCTAGCTTACAAATGAGTGAAGGTGTGGTGGACAGTTTGTCAGTTTTGTGGATTGTAGCAGTTTATAAGAGTATGATCAGAAACTATAAAAAAAAAAAAAGCCATGTTTTCCCAGTACAACAGTATGGAAAGTTTAGAAGTAGGGGGTAGTTTTTCTTTCTGTCCCTGTAGTATTTAGCAGTCTTTTTAAAAGCCAGGAGATAAGTATGTGACAGATTTTGAAAGGTGGTGAGATGCAGTTCTTTCCTGGGATTCACTTTTGGTCACCATCAGGAGAAATCAAGCTACATTTGTGGTTTAATTCTGCAGAACATCTCTTTACAAAACCGGTATTTTGTGGATACAGTTAGATTAAACTAAGACTAAAGTTAGAATCCTCTGATTTGTAAAGTTTGAACATGCCTCCAGGTTTCACACTTCACAACTATGTTTATTTAATAGTTATATATTGTGCTGTATTTGATCTACAAGTTATGTCCTACAGTAGTTTTTATCCATCTAACAATATTTCTGGAAACATTTTAAAACGGTGTGCCCGTATATCCTACGTCAGTTCTCGTTTGTAATATGACAAACTCAAATCTGTTAATACATACAAATCCAATACCTTTATTTTACATTCATACATCTATACCATTGTACAATAATTTTAATGCAGTTAAAAAAGCCCAATCCCAAAACAAGTCCTGAAGATGTACAATGATGAATTTGCATGTTTTAAGGTTGGTGAAAAGCATTTAAAATATATATACACACACACAATCACACACACACACACACACACACACACACGGGTATAGGACAAGTGATGTCCTTGAGTTGTACCTTAATAGAGCTGGGCTGAATAGAGAGGAATTCAGACACCATAGAGAGAAAGGCACATTGAATACACAGTGTATGTACAAACCAAAAATATCGACACTTGCACAACTTTACTGTAGGATCTAGAACAAGGACAAAACTGTAAACTTCACTTATGGAAAACCAATAAACAAAAACAAAAGTCACATCTATACAAATACACTTAAAGCAAAAGATTTTCTTGGTCAGAACAAAGAAGTACCTTGAAATGCATTTTCAACACTTAGATTGGCTCTGCCAGCAGAGAGCAATCCCACAGATATAATTACACAATATCTCACAATATTTATGCCGTTGTCCACTTCATGTGCGCTGACAACTGGCAACGGTAATAGAGTACCTCATGCATAACCTCATCAGACAGCAGCAGTCATCTGATATGTTTTAGACTAAAGCCAATTACATTAGGACTTTTTTTTTTCCTCGTCACATGAATATGGCAACTTGATATGGTGCAACATGTACGTACATCTACATAAAAATGTATAGACAACCCTATACAGCCGCAAATCTCAGAATCTTAAAATATATGTACCACCCGTCGATCAAAATTTTCAATACTTTCAGAAAAGTAAGTTCTCTGATATAAAATACTGTATTTTCAAAAAACAGATTAGTTTACATTCCATCCTTCTCAACAAAATAAAGCTTTATATATATGTACCTTCAAAGCTTAGAAACACTCCCGACATATATATATATTCATATCTATATAGAAACAATAAAGTGACTAAGATGCCATAAGTGGCTCTACGTTCACATGTAGTGGAAACCCGTTTAGAATGGCGTACACAGCCAATTTATTTGTCTAATGAACACAGTGTGGCACTACAATTTTGGATGATTGTACAAGTTGGGGTCTTTAAATGCCAAGGTCAAGATTGCCTCCATTAAAACTGTCCCCTTCCCCCAGCTCAGCATGCCTTTGTCAAGTCAGTGGGCCCGTCTGCCGTCGACATGCGGTACTGGATCTTTGTGTTGGTGATGGCGCCGTGCTTCTGTCGAAGATGCAGCCGTAGCTGACTCTTGTGGCGGAAGTGCAAGTTGCATTTCTCACACTGAAAAGGAAAGCGGCGCAACTTTTATTTTACTGCATGTTATGAGGGTTAGCTGTTTATTGTATGATTTTGTAACTTTTTAGGAAGTGAAATAAGAGTTTAGGTCAACCTACATGGTAGGGCTTTTCTCCTGTGTGTATACGCAGGTGGCTCTTCAGCGTCTGCAGGTGACGGAAGCGCGTGCCACAGATCTCACAGGGATATGGCTTCTCACCCGTGTGGATCAACACATGGGCGCGGAGATGAGCAACCTGAAACACGAACAAAACCTAAATCGGCTTGAATCAAACTTATCTGACAGCTCTGGAACCTATGCAAACTAGTATCTGGGAATGAGTTCTTCTTCCACGCAGACTCACGTATTAGTATGCTTTGTATAAAAGCCAAAACACGACTGTAATTAGCTGTACATCTGTAAAGCTGAAAATGACTATAGCCACTCATAGTTAGTGCTATTAGCTCAGACAATTTTGATATAAAAGCCAATTTTATCTTAGCGTGTTATTACCTGTACAAAACGAGCTCCACACGTCTCACATTTGTATGGCTTCTCTCCTGAGTGGATACGAGTGTGAGTCTTGAGGTTAGCTGGTCTGTTAAACTGAGCACCACAGATATTACAGCGATACGGCTTCTCTCCTGACAAAAGGGAATCGGAGGAAAAGAACCGTTTGAATTGAGCAGCAAAGGAGCATAGACTTGATAGACGGACAAATGAATCTCTTAGCTGTACCTGTGTGGACAGTCTTGTGGCTTGCGAGGTTGCCCTTGTAGCGGAAAGCAGCCTGGCAGCGGTCACACTTGTATGGCTTGTCGCTGTGCACTTGGAGCATGTGTTGTTTCAGCGCTTCGTCTTCGGCAAACTTGGAGTCGCACTCGTTACAGAAGAATGTACCGTTCTCTGTTGAGAAATCAGAGTGAAAAAGTTCAGACCTCTAGTCCTAAATAATACATACATCATTGTTGATTTGTCACTGACATTTAATATCCGTCTTAAACTCACCACAACTGGAGTCGGAGTATTCGGAGTGCAGCTCGGCCATGTCCTCTGCCAGACGGGTCCTGGAGGTGTTGGGACACACTTCGGAGTGCTTTGGGGACGGCGTGCCGCAGGTCGAGCAGTTCAGGCGGCTCAAGTAGTGTGGAGGGTGGCTGTCTCCGTTCCTCAGTGACCCCTCCAGTGCACTATAGGCACAAAACAAATAGTTCAAGTCAGAGCTAAAAAGAAACAATACTTTAAGTCAGACGTAAACAAATAATTTCAATCAAATGTCATTCCAAAATAAAGTTCCTAAAATAATCCCGGTGAATGTCCAAAATCCAGAACAGTAAACTGTAAACAAAATGCATAAAAAACATGGACCATTAAACCCTCTGCATATGATGTCTTCCTTCATTTCCTCCAAATCCTCCCAGCGCCTCATACAAAATGATGCATGTCATATTGACATTTTCTTGTTGTACATAAAAACCCAAACCCCCCCCTCACCTGTTGATGATGTTGTTGAGACGACTAGCCTGGGGCACGGGCAGGTCCTCGCTGGGATCGCTGCTCTTGCTTGTGGTTTGTGGGTCGAGGTTCTCCGAGTCGCTGGGGTGGAGGTAGGGCGGCAGGCCGAGGCGCTGAGGGGAACGAAGCCCGGGATCCCGCAGCCCCCCCTCGTCTTCCTTAGCACTCTGATTCAGCACGATGAACTTGTACTTTTTCCAGTTGCGAGATTTGGGGTCCTGCGTACCTTGCGGAGCTTGCACTCCGGCAGCTTGGGACAGGCCTGCGTTCTTGCTACTGCTGGACTCTGTTGGGGAGTTGGGCTGGCAGTCTGATTTGAGGGGGCTCTGTGGGCTGCTCATGAGGCTCTTGCGTCCAGCGGAGGAGATCCCCAGGGGGTAGTGCTGATGGATCAGGTCTTCCTCTGCCTGAGGAGTGTGATCTTTTCCAGAGTCTCTCTGGTGCTCCAGGGTCAGCACGGGAAACGCACGCTTTCTTGTGCCGAGAGCGATAGACTGACTGACCCCGTCGTGGCTTTCCTTGCGCATCTCGTCGTCTCTTGCTACCTCCCTGGAAGCGTAGGTGGTGGAGTGAATAATGCTGGAGGAGCTAGTGCCAACAGCCCTGCTGTATTCTGCCCTGATGAGGTTGGTGCTGTCATGCGGAGAACAATGCTTGTGGTGGATCCCGCTCTTAGAGAGGTCAGCAAAAGTGTTTTTGGCATCAGTTAGCTTGCAGAGAGGGAAAGGGAATCCTGGCATGGGAAACTGCCCGTAGAATGGGTAGTTGCTGGGGGTGCTGACCCCGTTGAAAATGTTTGCACCGTAGGGCCTCCCATCCCTGAACGGAGCCACGCGGCTGTGCAAACTGTCGACCACATCGTGGGGCCGGTAAGCATGGACATCCTGAGGTAGAACCAAGGGACTGATCAAAAACTCATCTCTGGGCAGCTTGGCAGCCGGATCACTGGAATAAGAATGAGAAGGTAAAAAAAACTAAACCCGACAGATGCTGATAATGATGAATTTGACCAATGTAACGGAACCTTGTTCTGCCTACCTGGACTTGATGAATCTGTGGCAAGTGTCCACAACATGGTCCATCTGCAGGTAGATGGCGGTGTTCATGATCGCCATAATCAGACTCTCCTTTAGTGTGAGACGGGAGGTGTACATGAACTCCAGCAGGATGGCAAAGCCCTCTGGGTCCACCTTCGGATCCAGACTGATCGCATTAAGGTTGCACTTGTGGGAGTCAGTAAAGATGGTGTAAAACAGCCCACTGCAGCCATGTCAAAGAAAACGAAATGCAGACAGAGCATACAGAGATCAATCACATCATCTTTAAACTGCAGCAGAAACATTGGCTCATATAACTTGGCCTGAATGACACGCACCTGCAAGCCATGAGAACGGTCTTGTGTGCACGAAACTGCTGTCTGTTAACCAAGATAGTGACATCTGTGAGAATATCTCTGCTACGCAGCCGATTCAGGTTGAGCAGGACATCACTTGCATGGCGTGTGAATTGTATGCAGCTGTCTGCTGCGCAAGCCATTTTGTCAAGTTCTGCAATTAAAACAAAAAAGACTATTATTTCACAAAAAACAGTGCCCTGGTAGGTCAATGCCACAATTCACCCATCTGTTTCAATGCTGAAGAACAGGTCATCTTTAAGTAAATGAATTGGGCTGAAATTATTTATTATCCTCAAAAGGTCTTTATCAATGTGGCAGACTAAGAACCAGATGCAGGCGTTCCTCCAGAAGGCGGCGCCATTTATTAAATAAACACTGTCTAGACATTTAAATGTCTTACCCCCCCTCCTCACTTTCTCCCTTTTCTAAAGCACTGGTTCACAAGTTGATATAACAAATGAAGATGAAGGGAAAATATTATCACATTCTAACAAACTGGAGCAGACAAAAGGATTTCTGATACAATTCTGTAATAACGGATTTTCGATAATACAAAAATGATGACCGTTCATTTTAATTAAATAACAATATCACATAATTGTATAATAAACCCCGTTAGATGCCCTGAGTATTGTTTTATTTTGTTATTGTATGGTTTTCTTGTTCCCATAGACTCTGTGGACTTTTCTTTCCTGTTGAGTTCAGTGTGACGGAGAAAAGTTGAGTGTGTGTGTGTGTGTGTGTGTGTGTGTGTGTGTGTGTGTGTGTGTGTGTGTGTGTGTCTGTCTGCAGCACGGCGGAAACCAGCCAGCAGCTCACCACTCAGCCTATTACTGAAAACTTGACAAATAACAGACAAACGAGCTGTTTTTATTTCAACCGTAAACCGTCCTGTCCTGAATCTCTAAAAGAAGCCGGGCAGCTGGCAAGCTTACGAGTCTGAACACTTTTTCTAGTTTGCTATGATCAGACCTGTGACAGCAGCGGGTTGTTGGAAACGAAGCCCAGCAACGCTCTATATTCTCTTTTTCTTTGCTAATATGCTATATTGCATTTCTAGGTCAATTACTGTAAGGGCGTGAAAACTATTATTTAATTAACTCAAGGCAGAAATGGCTTTATAACATGCAGGCGGATTTATGACAGCATCTTGAACTGAATGTGAAGACTGAAGTCTGTAACTGGACACGTCTGAAAATAGAAACAGAACAGAACGCAGCCTAAATATCCTCTGATCAAAAGGTACAGAGTTATGACCTCTAGTTAGGGACAACAAGCAGTAGGCCTTATGTAGGCTAATAATTACCTACATTTTCAGAAAATGAATTATGAGGACTGCAACTGGACTACATAACTTGAGTCAATCCACCCTATCATAGTTTTGTCAATTAAAATGACAGCACACTGATTTGTCTCAGCCCATATAGAATAACGCCTATCTTTGAGTTACATTTTATTTTATATGCTTAAACATAGTCTTATTGGAACTGCTCCTGCATATAGCATGAACTGAAACTCTCGGATTCCGTGACAGAAATGAGGCAGCAACACTTTGCAGGAAAGCTGAAGCCAACTCCGAGCGCATCTCAGTAAAACCTTTCAACTCGGCAGCGCTGACACACACACACACACACACACACACACACACACACACACACACACACACACACACACACACACACACACACACGGTGTCACAGTGGAAACACAACTTGGTGCGACGACGTGTCTTGTAGCCTCTCTGCCGTGGAAAAATACACACACACACACACACACACATCATCACCAATGTTTCCGCTACAATGTTACGGTAACACAAGTGCTCGTTCGGCGCAGCCTTTTTTGCGCTCCATTGGAGCAAATTACCGCTAAGTAAAATTCTCCTGAACCTGAGGCTGAGACTGAGGCTGAGCTGAACCTGAGGCTGCCATGCTGCCATGCTGCCAGCAAAGTTCCGAGCCGCCGCTGCCGCCGCTGCCGCACTGTGTTGACACTTGACCGTACAAAGTAGCATTAAATGAGAGCGCATTCAAAGCCCCGGCTGCACCACCCGAGAACCATGTAGGCTACTGTATCTCGGGCTCTGGATAGCCTATACACCGACAACATTACACCTCATTTTCCTCGGTAGTTATCTAAACCGAGCATTATTACATCTTTACAACATGGCTCTGCGGAGGAAGACTGCTGTCTGCCCCGCTGGTTGAACCGCGACCAGCTCACTCCAGCGCAGCGCAGCGCAGCGCTGGGCACACGATCTGTCAGAGAGTCCCTGTCCCTACAGCGGCCACTTGACAGTTTGTGCTCTGCACTGTTCAAAGTGCCAGCAGACCCAGTCCCACACAAACACCCAAACGGCACAAATGGACAAATAGCTGTCTAAAACATAGCAACACACAGTAGATAACAACTTCGCGCCAAATTAGAGGAAAAAAGGAATTTAAAAAAATCACCTGGTAGCGCTTTCCTAGAAACTTCTTGCATCACCACTTCTAAGAACCCCAGTTCTAAGAATCAGACGAGCTCAATTCTCGGAATTTGAGCCCGAGACCGTACCACTTTCCCGTGACAGGGGTGGGACGTTTTTTTCTCTTGTGGTGAAAATAACTTCTTTCCAAAGCGGTTATTCTAGCGCGTGTTGCACATTATGATTTGTACAGTAAACACTGCTTAAATCTTGTGTTTGAATGAGTAAAAATATCTGAATTATTTTGTAAAATAATGCAGGAAATTGTTTCATAGTGATCCAATCCCCCCCCTGCTCTTGGTTGAATCCACAGTCACAGGACGTCGAGCCGGCGACGTCACGAGTTCCTTAAACCCAGCCCCCGAAATTCTCAGAACTAATTTATATTCCGTTTTTTAAGCAATGTGTCGTTTCGTTGCCGTTCGTCGCATCTAACACCCAGACACTATATGTAGGCTACTGCGCACACACACACACACACACACACACACACACACACACACACACACACACACACACACACACACACACACACAAACCGAGATCTTAATTCCATATGACTGGCGTGCTCTTCTTATCCAGAAATCATTTTTTAGCCAGACTTGCTGCAGGTATGCTCTGTTCAGATGAGGAATGCTGCGAATCACCAATCGGGGGTTTGTTGAAAAAGGAAAGCTTTAATAGATGTCTTATTATTTACCAGTAGTCTATATTAGGAAGTCAGCTGAGCGTGTGTGGTGTACATGAGTTTGTTAAACGGTTTGGTGTTTCAGTTAATGCATGGTCGGATTGGCAATTGTTAAATCGAGTTTTATATTCTCATATGCGCTTATAACGGTTTAATGCACTCTCGCTTTATGGCTGCTATTGTGTTAAGCGACTGTTTTCCTTGTTGACAGTGGGTGACATTAACATGTTAGGTGCGATCTACAGTCCTATATTAACTTCATGATTAACGGTAGCTACATAGAAAACTTGTTGCATGAAAGTAAGCGCATCACCAATCTAAATGGTATGAGCAAGCATGTAGCCTGCATACAAGTTGAATGCAATCAGGCCTCGGTTATAATTCAGAATCAGACATATGGGTTTGATATTGAGGGTATTAATGTTTAAAATGCCATTACACTTATTATAGGCTATTGTGAAATTGAATGTCTTTGTGTAAAACATGTTACATGCATTTGTAACTTGGACTCCAAAGCAGGCTCCATCCTCCTCCAAAAACAGTTTAGACAGACTTTAGCCTCTTGTTATGTGGACGGCTGTCTTTGCTTTTGAAATGTTTTCTCTCTTTCCTCCAAATTTTTTTAAAATTTTTAATAGAAGGGGAGGATGCCTTGTTCATGTCAGATGATGTGCACACTTACAACAAAATATTGCTCATTGAAATGCAAAGAGAAGTTTCCTGGAAAATGCTACTATATAATTTATAGCATGTATAGGCTACTCCTTGTTGCATCATTTCTCAAATTTGGGTGAGAATAAACTAAGTATTTTATTTATTTTTATTTTTCAGCTTACTAGTGTTGTGTTTGACTTTGTGCTCTTTTAGTTTGAAAAGTATCAGCAGCCAGGCTCTGTGGTTTTTTTCTTCCTTGCATGAAGATGAGAACTGGTGTGGATTTACATATATATATATTTTTGTTGCCAGTGGTTGCCTGGTTAGGGGATGTGTACTGTATGACAGCATCTAAAAAATTGTGTTCATTTCATGAGTTGTGGGCAAGTATTTACTGTTAGGGACTCACCGTGGAAACTTTGCTTATGGTGATTCCAAACCACGGATTCGCTGTCTTTTCTCATCCCGTTCACCCCTTGGCACAGCAGGATCATCTGCTGAGCTGAGAGTACACACAAAGACAAGTTTATACAATCAATTAGAAGATATATTAGTTTGCATTACAATAGTGAAAGTGTACACTCAATTAAAACTCTCCTTTCTAAATAGGCTATATCATTTATCTTCAGTAGTTTTAATATTGCAAAATAACACACACAATCTCTGGTTAGATTGAAATGTAAAGATCAGAGGGCAAACAAAGGTGGAAGCATGAGCTCTGGTCATCAATGCTAACAATTAGTAACACG
The DNA here is from genome assembly GCF_004354835.1 of Perca flavescens. Classification (NCBI taxonomy): domain Eukaryota; kingdom Metazoa; phylum Chordata; class Actinopteri; order Perciformes; family Percidae; genus Perca; species Perca flavescens. The sequence continues at coordinate 627,508 of NC_041339.1, forward strand.
CAGCACATGCCATGTTCAAATATACGGCCTTGTATTTTATTTTGGTAAATATCCTTTTGACTTTTAACACCTCCACACCTATTGATTATTATATCTTTTATCAAATCTTTGAGGAAAATGTTGTAAATCTCATGATCTTAAATTTGATGAAGGTAAACGGAGAAAGGTAAAATACATTTTAAAATGAGATTATATAGATTTTCATGTAAAATAATTTTTTTTTATATCTTAACTAAGATGTTTCTCTAATTTTCCACAACACACATTTTTAAGAGAGATTTAAAAAAAAAAAAAGACTCTAGACTTTAACATACTTGATACCAGTGTCATTACACAGTAACGGTGCCATGAGTTTTAATTCTAGGGTCGTTTGAGCTTTGTCAGTCAGTGTGATAGAAACATCCAGATGAATCCGATGCAGCCCTTTCTTTTGTTTTTGTTCAACCCTTGATGTGACGCCACACTCAACTCTAATATAACCCACATTTCCTTGTGGAGTGCCTGAGCATCCGCCTATCTGGATCCGGCATCCCACTAAAAATCACTCCAGGTGTTTACAAACCAAAAAAAAAAAAAGTCTCCAAAATAATTAAGACGCACGCTTTTACAGCAACCTCCGATTCAGCACTGCCAAATAAAGACTATGTTGAGCTCCAAACAAAGAGCAGCGTCAACTTTATTTTAATCCACTTGGGGGATGTTTAAGGCGCTCCTGCACAGTTATGCATAATGCACGGCCATAAACCATCCAGGAGTTCGGAGAGAGATGTGTAATTTACCAAAGCCCCATGCTGTGCCCAGCTATAGAAGGAGGAGATAATTACTGCGTATCCTTGGCAAACTTTTACTCAACCAATTCCTAGCGAAAAATAAATGACCCACTTACACGGGGCAGAGAAACAGTGCAGGGTAGCTGATCAATATCAATCTGTGTGAATGACACACAGGGCACATTGTCACATTATGAACAGCGTATCGGTTAATCCTTGATCTCCATTCAGGCTGCATAATGAAATCTAACGGCTCATGATGTTAAGTTCTTGGTCTCTTTGTGTAGGCGGCACGCTGCTCACAAACAATCACAGCCAAAGCAGGTTGTGACAGTGATTCAAGTCTGCCCCGGCCAGTAACAGCTGCAAATAAATATATATATAAAAAAGATTTTTTTTTTTTTAAAATGCTTGTACACTTCTGACACAGTGTGAAACATCTCTAAGCCGTATCATTGCCTACACTTGGTGCATGATAGGTCATTGAATAGAAATGCCCACTGACAAATGCCCGAGGCCCGGAGGTTGCCTCACTTTTTTTTTCTTCATAAACTGCACACTTTTGTCTCGTTTCACAGCAAATTTCTGCCAACTTCAGTGTTCATTGTCAGCAAAGATGTGAGTGTGGAGTTTTGTTCTGAGAGGCATGATGCAACCAAGCTGTAACACCAAACAGAAAATGCTGTTAGCTACAGAGGTCTTTTTAGTTCCTTTCTTTAAAAGAATTTCTTTTCATATTAAGTTTCACTTTTTTAACTCCATGCATCCCAGAAACGTTTTTATTTTTTCTTTCTTCTTTTGTCCACAATAAAGTCGCCCTTTGTCAATCACCATTGGATTGGGACACGGCTATACAGTGTGTCTATATAAAAAAGAAAAAAGATTTGTTCCTCTATTGTATTTTCTTATACAGCTTCCTTGATCGTCTGTTTGTGCAGATCATTGAAAACAAATGACATGCATAATGTATAACGGCAGTTAAAGAACACGACGTGAGATAAAATAGATGCAGTGAAAAATTCACTGATGACACTTCAAGAGATGTTTCTGCACAGGTAATGATGAGCACACTTTACTTGGAAGCTTGCCGCCTTGCTTTTTTTGCTTTTTTTTTTTTAATTAACAGACCAACTGCCAAAGTTATATTCTGACACAAAATCAACATCTTGTTTGCAACAATGCTGCTGCTGTCTCCGCACTTACACAATCCAGGTTGAGAGATGGCTTTCATCCCACTTGACAAGGTTAAAAACACACCAGGAAGATAAGCAGCACAAGGGAATCATAGAGAGGGAAAGGAGTCCCTTGATTGTGTGTTCTGCTGTTAGTATGATTTTGACTATGAACATTTTGTCATTCTATTTGGATTCATTCCCTCTTCCTGCATACTTTAATAGAGGACTTACAATGCCAGTGGTGGAATGTAACTAAGTACATTTACTCAAGTACTGTACTTAAAGCTATAGTGAGTAGTTTTTGTCTCCCCCATGAGGAATACTAAGTAATGACAACAAAACTGTTGGCGCGTCCACATGATACAAGCCTTCTGTGATCACGCACCGCAGAGGTCATTATCTTCACCACTCGAGTTTCTGCGCGGGAAAGTCTTGGACGCCCCAGTCTTGTGAACATAGTCAGAGTGAGAGGTCCAGAGAGAGTTGTGTGGAGCTGGTAGTCTTAATTAGCTTTGTAGCAACTCATTTGGCTTGAATGTAACGTACGTTCATTAATATCAAAAAGTTACGCACTACAGCGTTAAAGTGGCAGAAGCTGAATCATTCAACCATTTATCCTTTACTTTTAGCTAATCATTTTGACTGATATTACTTTCAGATTTCTATTTCAAATAGATTTCACTCACTGTTTTCGACTTAATTTTAGATAATCATGTCAGCCGTTGATTCATTTCTTTTGGCACATTATTTCAAATGTTTATGCTCTCTTAATTAGCTTTGTAGCAACTAATTTGGCTTGAATGTAACGGACGTTCATTAATATCAAAAAGTTACACGCTAAAGCTTTAAGTCCAGATGTTGAGGTACTTGTACTTTACTTGAGTCTTTTCTTTTCATGCCACTTTCTACTTTTCAGAGAGAAATATTGGACTTTTTACTCCACTACAGTAACCTGTTACAGCTTTAGTTACTAGTTACTTTACACATTAAGATCTTTGCACACAAAACACATGTAGTTTATAAAATACAATGTTTTATTATAAACTAAACTACCCATCAATATAACGGCCTACAAGTCCAGCTGAAAGGATTAGTCGATTGATAGAACTGTTTTGATCGTTTCCATTTTCTAGAATGTGAGGCTTATTCTGCATTGACTGCTTTTAATCAATGACAAATGATGCTGTGTGGCAGGAAAAAAATCTGTATTACGGTTACTGATTATAACTCTTTCTGTGACATTGTATGATTTACAATTACTCTCGAACGTGTCATCTGGGTGCCAGGAACCAGAGGGGTCAAAGGTTATATGACGCCACTGACCAGCGACTAAACCTAACGTCCCGTGTCAGAAATAAAATAAGTTGGAATAGTGTAAGTACACGACTCAACAAAATATATAACATATATTCTAACATATTTTAATGCAGAAATACCTTTTAATACTTTAAGTACATTTTCCCGATGATACTTACATACTTTTACTTAACCCTCGTGTTGTCTTCCCGTCAACCATAAACTCGTTGTCCTTCAGGGTCAAAATTGAAAATGACCTTTTTTTGGGGGCTTTTTTCCCTAAAGCTTTTTTCGATGCTTTTGACATTTTGTTTTAATTCATAGTCAATAAACCCTAATTTATATGGCTTTATATCTCATTTTTAAGATGAAAAAAAAGCAGAAGTCATGAATTATTTTGACTAACAGATAAAGCTATATTGTGTAAAATGTCTCCTATCTAGCGGTGAAATTGTATATGACAACCAACTGAATATTACTTTCTAGACCCTCCCATTCCGAGCGCGTTTTAACTCTTAGGGTGGCCGAACCCGAAATGATCTCTTAGTATCTCCATCGTTTACACGCAGCTGTTCTAGCCACTCCAAAATTAACTTTGGTCTTGTTGCTTACCCTGTCGCGTTGTCGTTTTAATTCTCTTTTTCACTTCCCTGGCGAGTAATCTCCCCCTGGCATCCCGATGCCACTGAGTGTAAGAGGACAAAAGATGGAGGTATGTCCCTCTTTGGCTAATGTATTTTAAAGATGGAGGTATGTCCCTTTTTGGCTAATGTATTTTAAAGATGGAGGTATGTCCCTTTTTGGCTAATGTATTTTAAAGATGGAGGTATGTCCCTCTTTGGCTAATGTATTATAAAGATGGAGGTATGTCTCTCTTTGGTTAATGTATTATAAAGATGGAGGTATGTCCCTCTTTGGCTAATGTATTATAAAGATGGATGTATGTCCCTCTTTGGCTAATGTATTATAAAGATGGAAGTATGTCTCTCTTTGGTTAATGTATTATAAAGATGGAGGTATGTCCCTCTTTGGCTAATGTATTTTAAAGATAGATGTGTGTCCCTCTTTGGCTAATGTATTATAAAGATGGAGGTATGTCCCTCTTTGGCTAATGTATTATAAAGATGGAGGTATGTCCCTCTTTGGCTAATGTATTATAAAGATGGAGGTATGTCTCTCTTTGGTTAATGTATTATAAAGATGGAGGTATGTCCCTCTTTGGCTAATGTATTATGAAGATGGATGTATGTCCCTCTTTGGCTAATGTATTATAAAGATGGAAGTATGTCTCTCTTTGGTTAATGTATTATAAAGATGGAGGTATGTCCCTCTTTGGCTAATGTATTTTAAAGATAGATGTGTGTCCCTCTTTGGCTAATGTATTATAAAGATGGAGGTATGTCCCTCTTTGGCTAATGTATTATAAAGATGGAGGTATGTCCCTCTTTGGTTAATGTATTATAAAGATGGATGTATGTCCCTCTTTGGCTAATGTATTATAAAGATGGAGGTATGTCTCTCTTTGGTTAATGTATTATAAAGATGGATGTATGTCCCTCTTTGGTTAATGTATTATAAAGATGGAGGTATGTCCCTCTTTGGCTAATGTATTTTAAAGATGGATGTATGTCCCTCTTTGGCTAATGTATTATAAAGATGGAGGTATGTCCCTCTTTGGCTAATGTATTATAAAGATGGAGGTATGTCCCTCTTTGGCTAATGTATTATAAAGATGGAGGTATGTCCCTCTTTGGCTAATGTATTATAAAGATGGAGGTATGTCCCTCTTTGGCTAATGTATTATAAAGATGGAGTCATGAATATGCATTGTGGAAGTAGCCTACGTGCTAACGCTGCTGCGGTGATGGCTCAACCAGCTCCTTCTTGTCGGTTATTGGCTGGAACACTGTTTGTTATGTTTGGTGGTGCAGGTTGGCGCAGTTTGTTTTTCTTGCTGTTTGTGGAGCCTGGGCTGTCTACAGACAGAGAGAGTTTTTTTTACAGTGTGTTCAGGGAACAGGCAGCTAGCAGATAGTGAGGAGATGTTTGCTGTATGTGACGAAAAATATTGTAGCCTAAAAAACGCGTCACATCACTTAGAGCACCTTTAAATAAAGGATCTGAATACTACTTATGCATGTATTGTAAAGCAGCAGCAACGGAACAAGTGTTTCAGCTCCACTGGTTCAATAACAAGGCTCTCTGGACATGTGAAAGCTTTGTTAAAGATAGTTTTTTATTCTACTTCATCAGTGATTTCAAAAAGAAAATACTCACGCACACACTAAAAGAAACTTTGGAGTAAGTTTCCACAGTGTGCCTGCATGTGTGGATAACCTTGAGTTCAGCAGCCTGCCTGTGCAAGCTACATGCTAAGGTTATAGTCAGAGCAGAGGCGTGTTGGTAGGCTAGAATTCCAATTTGGTCGAATCAAAGCATGTAGATTCAGGACTTTCTCAGGGCCAGCTGAGAGGAGCCAGGAATGCAGCCTGCAGACTCCAACTTGATGGAATTTTCCACACATACCAGAAACAGTCCCTTGCCAGTGTGCCATCTGCTGGATGATGGGTCAGTTACTTCCACAAAAACATGAGCAGATATAGTACAAGCATGCAGTAATAGCAGCCATGCATACAAAATAAATCTTCACAGTTTAAGTGTTTTTGCTCTATCTTCCCCTCTTTTCTCTCACACGCAAAATACAGGAGTTCCAAGAGCACATGATGAGGAGGACTTGTTAAATTTGGGAAAACTTCTGCACAGATCAGTTTCAAAGCCACGTTATGTGTCTCTACATGGATTCAGCTTGGTATTTTAACAGCAGTATCCACTCTCAGCTTTAGTGCAGAGATTTTAAACGGTAAACAAGTGTGTCTTATTTCATTGCACCACCCTCAATTATGATCCAATAAGAATCATCTGTCCTGAATCAACCCCCTTTCCTGCACTGCTGTCACAACACCTATTAGTTAGTATCACACTGTAGATCTGGATGTTGGGTGTGTGAAACGTTGGGAGGCTCCTTCCTCATATCACACAACTTTTTTTGTCTTTTTTTTTTTTTGAATTTAAGAACATGCATTCTCCTGCTTACTAATGTACACATATTACAGACAGGGGGAATCTCCTAGCAAGCTCACACACGTTTCAAAATAGTTAGCCAAAAATAATGGATACGTAGTTTAAAGAGTTAGCTAAGAGAGCATAAACATTTGAAATAATGTGCCAAAAGAAATGAATCAACGGCTGACATGATTATCTAAAGTTAAGTCGAAAACAGTGAGTGAAATCTATTTGAAATAGAAATCTGAAAGTAATCAGTCAAAATGATTAGCTAAAAGTAATGGATAAATGGTTGAATGATTCAGCTTCTGCCACTGGGGCGTCCAGTTACCTTACCACGCAGAAACTCGAGTGGTGAAGATAATGACCTCTTCTGAAGAGTCCTTCATGTTTTTATAATCCTCCGTGTCCTCCTTGGCTACTAGCAACTGCGTTGGGGAGGGGCGCGTGTGCGATCACGGAAGGCTTGTATCATGTGGACGTGCCGACAGTGTTGTTGTCATTACTTATACCATGGTCTGGGTGAATACTCGATTCTGATTGGCTGCAGGGTGTCCATTAAAAAATGATATAGGACACCTTAAGTGCTACTGTAGTAGTAAGAATGCAAACCTGACCAAATTGACCCAAACATCGACAATTGCATTGTATAAAAAAAAACTAACCATATCCACTTTTTGTAGTGTTACTCTACGTGTCCATCTGCGTTGTATCTATGCAGGGACGGACTGGGGCTAAAAAACAGCCCTGGACTTTCTCTCAAATAGGCCCATCATCGGGCCATTTGCCCCAAGCCGTGCGTGACAGACACTAGCCAGAATGTCCTGATACTATGCCACCATACTGTAGCCTATCAGACAAGGTATTCATAGCAAGTAACATCTCAAATGATGATGGGGTTGTGTTTATTAATGAAGCCTCAGCCTTCAAATAAAAACTTAAAATGTACAATGCCATTACATCTGCACTGAAATTAAAATACAAATAATGAAATGTCACTGGCTACAGAAACCCCAAATTACACAAACTTGTAAACAGTACAGAGTATTACTGACAACACTTTCAGAGATAAAGTAGGCTACTTGCTGTACCTGAACATGGGGATTAGATATATTGTAGGCCTATACCAAAACTACACTGAGAGTGTTAGTTATTATATACTATAACTATTCAAATATAAATGTATATAACATGTGTTACTTTGTGTTAAAGAATTTGCATTGTATAACCTATTTAATATTTTCTCAATGTCATATTACACTTTTGATTCATATTAAGGCTGTGAAATGATGAAAGTGACTACTCCCTATCAATGTTGTCTGTGAAGCTTTCACCAACAACCACCAGGCCTTTGCCAGTTCCATAATAGTAAACACAAATATGAAAGACAAGGAAAAACTGTACTCTGATGGAAGACAGACAGAAAGTGCAAGCTAGGATTTTTATGGTTAAACTTTTGGTTACATTTGGTGAATTATTTAGCCCTCTTCCCTGTTTGTTAGCACGTTTAGAGTGGTACCAATGCATGCCTGATGTTTTCCCGTTTAATTTAATACCATAGTCTTCATCCTAGCAACAAAACTGAGTTCACCACAACCTCTCATTTACAACCAAGTGAAATTGTGGTCAACCGGCGATTCATTTCTAACGCGTTTAATGCTTCTGGACTTTTCCAGAACGCACAGATTGTCAGTCCGTGTATCTGTGTACAATGCCTGCTTAGATGCTCAAAGTGTGTTTTCAGCGTATCTTTTCACACTTCAATTGAACATAATTGAGACATTGTCCAGCACTTTGGTGACAATGCAGGAAAACTCAATCACACTTTTTCTAGAAATGGCATCCACTGATTTCAAGGGTCTCACATTACCACTGACACGCTGCAGGAGTGTAAAATAAATACAACTTTGTGCAAAGCTGAGCATGTAAACTGTGAAGATTTCATTTCAAGCTTGCCATTTGCGCTGTGTATACAATGCAGATAGCATTTCTTCTGTATTTCCGTATGTCTCGGTGGAATCTTCCAATGATAACATGGTTATGGGGACATAAAGGCCACTGAACCAGTTTGAAGTCTTTGTTTTTTACTGGAATGATTGCTCACAAGCAATTTAATTGTGTTTAGAGCAGAGATCTTCAACAGGGGGTCTGTGACCTCTAGGGGGTCCTCAGAGTTACTGCAGGGGGGAACCAAATTATTGTTTGATGTATATTATTTGAAAGCTTAAGGACTTACTTTGCCTTCTACGTGTATGTTTAACATATGTTTAAATTATATATCCATTTTCATGCATCTGTCCCAGTTTAATATGCAACTACATTTTTATACAATACATGTAGTAAGGGGTCCCTGCTCTGTCTCCCTTTCAGCTAAGGGGTCCTAAGCCTAAAAAACGTTAAAGACCCCTCATTTAGAGTATAGAAGTTAAACTGATGCTGAAACGATAGCAAAATCAAAGTCTCTCTGTATAGACACAGAGTCACAGTCAGTGTTTTGTTTTGGACTCGGCTCTCATGTCATTCATTCCATCAGTTAACTGTTCTTAATCTCTCTCTCTCTCGCTCTCTCTCTCTCTCTCTCTCGCCGCTGCACTCCAGCCTAATTTCACTTTATATCAAATTCTCCCATGTTACATAGCTCCCACTGCCTGCATCTAATGCCAACTGCTGATCCTGGTACACAGGGCTGGTTAAACAGGAACTACACACACCTAGCTCCAGGCCGCAGTTCAACAAGAACCACACACAAAGCACTTGGCACATCTACCACCTCAGCTCTCTGTCTCTACTGCTCCTGTGTTTGAAAAATACCACAATATCATATGGAATTCTGGGTAAAGCATTGTTACATTTTATTATGAAATATATTATTTCCTCACAGGCAAGTCCACTACATTTACATAAAAAAGAGCTAAAAACAGGCTTTAGATGAGCTTTCATATTTTCATTTCATGGGAAAAATCTGGCATTAGCGCTCAGTGTATTTCAGTAGAGATCATCATCAAACGTTCACAGCCTCTATTAGTATTATATAGGTGTATTTTTCATGTCAGCTTTTTATTTTTTTTGGTTTCCTCCAGCCAAAGCAGTAAATGGATTTAAATCCAACATGGAAACATGGGATTGGCGAGGATGAAAGCAATCCCACCAAAGCCACAGAATTCAACTGCTTTACCCCCCAAAAAAGAAGAATTTTACTGTGGGTACTTACATGGATTCAAGAAGAGATCATTCAAAAATGTTTGTGATATATCAGTCATGATACATGTATAATGCATTAAATTTCTTAAATTTCTGAATAATCTGTTAGTTTTGCTTAAAATGTATCATTTTTGATTGATATTTTTTCTTTGTCTTGTATTTCAGCCAATACATGAAACCAGACAAACAGTGCTTTCGCCTTCTAAACTCTGGAAAACTTCCCACTCTTTATGTTTGCAAGAAGCAAATCAACTCATATAACCATCAGGCCTCATTAACCTGCATTTATGCACATTTGAAACGAAAGAAATGAGCATATTTTTAAATATAATTAATTCTTACTAATGTATCATAGTTAAGAGCTACTGCATCCCTCAGTGCTTTCATTCAGAGTAACTCTGAAGCCCAGGAAATGCCAGGTGGAAGGGCTGATGCAAGAAAGCAGAGTGACACCTGTGCTCACACATTCACACAATTGTTATCTGTTCTACATCACACACGCAGACACTCTTGGTATCTGCAGCACTACAGACATATTTAGTGTTCTGTGTGCATGGGACCACAAGCATTTTATGATATAATCACATGTGAACCAGCCATAGTATATCTAGCATTGTGCATTAGTGATCTGTTTTCTAAGGTTGAAGGAGACTTTTGATGGTAAAAAGTCTTTTTTGATATAGCTTTACTCAAACCACTTACCTTTGTTTTTTTCTTTTGTACAGCTGTGGAAAGATTCTCACATGGAAATCATAAGTGAATCAAATATAGGTTTCTCAAATCACTCAGATCCTTTCTTAGCTCATGCTGACTGTCTATTTTACATGTATTTCCATACTGTAGATAAGCCTGTGAGGACATTATTTGTTGTATTCCGGTCCTCCCATTTGCTTATCAGATGTCAGTTGTTTTATCGTGACCCCTGTAAATGATACTTTGCATGCTCCCTCTTGTTAATGTTGTGACTGAGTAAGCGATTGAGCACTATATTGATTTGATCTCTGAGATTAGTTGAGCATCATACGAGCGCTATGGAAATATACACTTATTTCAGTGCAGGAGTTGGCGAGTTAGCTTTGTCAGTGGAAGAATGTTTTTTTTTTTAGCTGTCACTCGTCCTGTGGATACAGTTTGCTAATTTAAGACATGTTAGACAAAATAATGAGAAAAATGTCATGACCAAGCCCATTGATGATAAGAAACTATAATGAAATATATATATATATTTCTCTGAAGTAGTCATACTTGATATTTGTGTTAATTATCATTTCTTAATGCAATGTATTACCTGGACAAAGCCTTGTGTCCTTATGGCAATATATAAATCACAAGTATGTCAAGTTTTTATATTCATTTACACTTTTTGTTATTTCAATGATTTTTGTCAAATATATGTTCCACATTCATTTATTTTGCCAGCACTGAAATGTTGTCATTCTAAGGGCAGGTTTTGAGAAACAGAAGAAAATAAATCTCACCTTTTTTCTGCTGGAAGGAGTGAGGCATGATGGGATCTGTAGTGGAAATCAAGGAGGAAGTGCCTGCGCCTTGAATTCAAAGCTGTGAGCCGAGGTTCAGCAAGCGAAGGGGGGCCTCTTCTGCAGTTCCAAAAAAAGTCTTTTCACTGAGATCAATCAAATTTTCTACCTGACTATGGTAAGGTCCAGCACAGCAAAAACACAACCTGCCCAAACTGTGCTCACCAGAGTTGTATTTTTCTGGCAAGTAATATGTTTCAGGATGCAGAGTCTGACTGGTCCCCCCCCACCGCCCCCCTCCCTAAGCTGGAGGGATGAAGCTGTCTTCAGTGCAAGAGGGCACTGAGTCTGAGTCAGGCGGTGGCGGAGCAGCTCTGGTGAAGCCTCATGTCTGTCAGTGTTCAGCAGGATGGGAACGCTTTTGGAAAGGCGGGCGCGGCAGCGGCAGTGGGGCTGAAGTGAGTCAAGTCGACTGAGCACGCTTCATGTTAGTGAACCGGTCCACAGGGCATCTCTTGCTCTCTGAGCTGATAGGCCGCCTGCACTCTAGCGTTCATTGATTGTAGCACTCATTCGCTCCACGTTTCCACGAATGCTGAAACCGTGGGGCAAAAAAAAAGAGGAAGAGATTAAACAGCCTGTAAAATAATCCCAGTTTTCCTATCTATAATTCATTTGAACGGAGAATCTAAAATCTCATTAAACCACAGGAGCACAAACCATCGACTACAGCAGTGCCTTTACCGCGGAGGAACTCCTGGAGCTCAGGCCATCTGCCAGATTAGAGATTTTCATATACAGCGATGACACATTGTTTTATAAACAGAGCTTTTATACAACAAACATTTCAGTGTCCTGGAGCATTAATCTACCTAAGCTGATCTCAATCCATGGAACTAGATATTGCTCTTTATAACTTGTCTCGTGGAGGGGGTGGGGGGGGGGGGGTGTTATTACATCACGCCAGCTGTCACTTCAACCTGGCACAGCCAATAGGAAGGTCAACAATGTGACTGCCACTGAAAAAATTAGGGAAAATCCTGAAAACTGTAAAACAATATTTTGGGGAAATTCTACAGTGTTACTACTTTTTATTTTTTTAAATCACTCGTGGCAACCTCAAATCATTAGAGTTGAGCTGCATATAATCATTTTCATTTTTTTGTTTGCAAAAAGCAAAGCACTTTTCTGCACATGAATCCATAGTGTTAATGTAAAAGCCAGAGTATCAGTGTGTAATCGCTCTCGACACCTGATGTTGAACTCAGATTAAATGAATGCATGCTGTCTGTGCAGATAAGCTCACCTCAGCGGGTAAGAACTCCCAAAGCTCTTGCTATTAACAGCGTTAACATGCTGCACAGCTTTACTGTGTCAGCATCAGGCGCTGTTGTGAGGGGCTGCCATCATGACAGAAAAAATGAGTGACCAATGCATCAGAATGTGCACTTATACAAGAAACATGAGAGGGAAATAAGATGTATATGGCAGTTTGACAGATCTGTACAGTATGTTCATCGCAGCTATGGGGATAATCCATTGGATGAGTGGACTAATATTCAGCCAATCCTGCTAAAGCCAAATTAGTCCAACACATTTCCATCATATTTCAGAATAAAGCAGCCCGAAACAATCTGAGCTCTTGGGATAGTGACGGCAAATGACCGGTGAGCCCTCAGATCCCTGTGATCCAGGGATCAACTTCTCATGAAGCAGATTAAACCTCTGAACTGACACACAAATGAAAGCCAACAACAGGTCACGGCGCCTCCAGGGGGAAAACTTTGATTACTGTACTGTCCTCTTACTGTCACGGTGAGGCAGAGAGAACCTGGGCAGCGCTGAGGGAGGAATGACAAAGACATGGAGACTGACACCCCCCCTCTCCTGCTCTGTGGGGCTTAGAGGAGGAGGATGGCTTCTGTAGAGCAGTGTATGAGTGACCTTAATCATCAGAGGGATATTTGGGTTTTATTCGGCAGCGGCGGTCATCTCTGTGTTTGACTGGCAGGCATAAAAAATGAGAGGGGGGCAAGGTCGGTTTGCAAAAGTGTAATCCATATCATCCCGTTACAGAGGCCGCGCTGCCGTCGGCCCCGGGCCAAACAGCGCCAAACACATTTTTTGATGTTGATAATGATGTTGGATTATGCTGTCATGTGATGTAATTTTGTCCCGCATCAAATTAACAAAAGAGGGATCAAGCAAATTCTTTAAAAGGGACCATTTGTTTTTGCAACCTTCTAGATGCAAACTCGATTTCATGAAATGTTTTTTTTTTTTTAAGCCCAGACAGACTTCATATTTTCTGGCTTGGCCTTTCCCTTGGAAATTTAAGATCAACGATTCACAGCATCCCCCCCCCTCTACAGCATGCCTTGCAGTAAGTCACATCAACACGGTTTGAAGTTGAAAACACTGACCCTGTAGCGACTGTCTGCAGAGGAATTTAACACAAGAAAAAAACTTTTAATTAAAATGTAGCCCTCAGTGAGTGATGCAGCCTGAATTTATAGATTATTAATCTCTATTATCAATCTATCTATCTATCTATCGAGTGTGTAAATGTCACTTGCATTCTTTTCAACACAAATCACAGACCCCCCCCTCCCTCACCCCCCCATAAACAACCTGCTGTATTGCATTGGTGCAGTTTCCTGGAGCGTTTCCAGGTCCTTTGTGTGCATGGTAACCTTTCTGAGGCAGTCGCCTGCAGGTAATTATCACATCAGAAAAGGATAATGCTTGCTTGTCATTTTCACTTACCTGCTATCACATAGATCTGTAATCTAGCTCCACTACCAGCCTTTGTTGTGCCAACATGGAGCTTCTCGGTATCCATGGCGGCTGCTATCAGCTCTAATAAAGGTCACAAGTGCCTAATCTCGGGCTTTGCATTAGATGGAATTGAAGAGAAAATAAACCTGTGAGAGAGACATATACAACGACGATTCAAAGTGACAGCGCTGTCATAGACAGTCTAGGATTGTCTTTCTTCAGCAAACTACATTATAAAGTCTATGAGTGTTCAGAAAGTCAGTAACAGGAATAACGTGTGTTTGAGGCAATCAGGTGCAATCTTTTATAGTGTCAGTATTTTAGCACACTGATGATCTACTGAAAGTTGATACCTGCAAGAACAAATATTCTAAGAAAGATCAAATTCAGTGTTCATGTTTTAAACGGTATGGACTGTATGTGTATGTGTACTGTGTTTTTTTTTTCTATTTTATGAAATTATCCACACAATACAGAATATCCATACACACAGCTGCCAGAAGAAGACAGTGTAGGGAATTTGGTCACAAAATGACACAATATTTCTTCTCTTTTATTTTTTTTTTTTACATAGATTATTGTTGGCTAATATGTTAATACAGTTGATTCTTCCAATAATACACATTTTCTGCCCGAAACTAGCTTATATGTGTCTCCTTGAAGTAATGGCCAAGATATATTTCGTTAACAGTCGAGTAAAAAAAAGCAGAAAGTCATTGGGTAGCTAATACCAAACAATTTTTTTGTACTGATTTGAATTGAAAACGGCCAAGTGACTAATATCATTGTCTAATGGAGTTTTTCCACCACATGGTACCTGCTCGACTCGCCCCGACTCTACTTGCCTTTTTAGGTTTTCCATTATGATAAAAAGCCTTACTTATTACGTACTCCTCGTCATCCCCTATGGGACATGCAAAGAGACCTCTCCATCACATGTATTCCTTGGCAACATGCTGTGAAGCTCCCTTATGACAGGTGCATATTGTCCAGCAGCTCCTCCAACTTTCAGAAACACCAGCTAGCAGGACCGTTTTTAGCTTTTTGAGAGCCAAAAGGACGGCATTGTTGGTGCCAACTTGGCCCTTGTTTGTCGTGTGACTGATTCACCTGTAGTCTCTAATCTTTTCAGATTAATTTAAATAAAAAGGCTGAGGATTGATCATATGATCATTTTCAAAACATTGAAAACTGTTACTGTTATTTCTGTTTCAAAAGGCATCAATAAATAACACATGAGTGTTCATGTGTACAAAAATACATTAGTAGTGAAATAATTGAATGCATAATAATTGTGATAATCGTGAAACCGTGATTATTCTTCAGAATATAATCATACCAACAAAATCTTTAATCGTTGCAGCCCTAGTTATGACATCACAACCGTATGGAAGTCCAGACAGCTCGTTTAAAGGCACGGTTTCTAAATACGGGCTGTGTGCATTTCTCTGTGGATGGAATGTGTTGAAACCTCCACAGTATTACAGCACCTTTTCCTCCTTAAGACTCAAACACGACGTGGACATCTCACTTTTTTACAATATAGGACCTTTGAAATGCTGACACTGCTTGTAAAAGATGTTTAAATGTTTGTCTATAAAATGACGTGTTGTTTATCCAACTGTTGTCTCTCAAAAAAAAGATAATTTACACTCAAAGCCTTTAAAAACAGTGCTTTTGATTTTGTATAGTCTTATCAATTGTTTGCAAATGACGTGATTTTGCATACTTCCTCTGCAATTCTTTTACTGTAGACAGTGTATGAATGATTAATGATGTTTGTTGCTGGGAGGAAACTATCAAATATTGCAGGCTTTCTAACCAAACATGATAAACAAACGGTGACATCTTGTTAGAATACTTTGGAAAAAAACAACTTCTGTTTGTGATGACAATCTTTTAGTAACATCCACTTTCAACATTCATCATCTCTGTCTTTGCAGGTCGAATGTAGCCCTGAGATTTTAGGAAAGTTTCCCTTGTATGTTTGTAGTTTTACAGGTCAGGAATGTCTGCATGGTTTAAGGTCAGAAGATGCTGGTCCATTCTCTGTCTTTCCCTCATATGGGATTTCTGCATCCTGAGCAGAAAAACAAACCTTCAGGAATGTATACACTGAATTCAAAGCCTTAGTTTGGGCTATGAGAAGATGAACCTATTGGGAGTTGTTGTTTGAGCGTGTTGAACAAGTTGTTTTTTGACTTGTCCAGGCTGTGCAACTCTTTCCTCTCCGTCATCTTACAGAATGCATCTACTGTATGTCTAATGAAGCCTGTCTGGGGATCAAAACTCAGATATTAAAAGAGACCTTTTTCAACAGTGTTGCGAGTCTTTGGAAGGCAGATATCACAATGTTTTTGGACCCCGGGACACCGGCCAACCTTTATTGTTGAACCCTGCACTGACTAGAGATAAGTATCTCATGCAACCCCAATTCAAAAAAGCTGAACTATCCCTTTAAATCTCCAAATAGGCTCACACTTAATAGCTCAAACAGGCTAAACACCGCTGCAAGAAAACGCTTCTGACCTCTGCATCCAACCCTTGAGCCTGCTTCCTACAGTAAATACTTCTTCTTAACAGAAAGATCAAACCTTCTGCTTTTTAACCACTTTAGGAGTTGGGTTCATTTAATGGTTTTGGTTCAGGAAAGATCAAAAATGTAATATTTGTTCATATTGTTACTGAAACCATGCTGTCCTGAAGGCTGCATGTATTGATAATATCAACCAGACAAAGCGCTTGAATATTCTATTGTTGCTGAGGAACAGAGGCAGCTGAATCCATTTCCCTCAGAGGTAAGAAAGTTGGTCATGTACATTTAAAAAAAATAAATGCCATGTTCAATGGCACCCAAAAAAAATATTTTTAGGATCCAAAAAACAAAATACTGCTTCAAAGGTGTGGCATGACGCTCACACGTACAGATAATTTCTGCTAAAACCTTTGCTGTAGGCAGAGATTGTCTCTGTCTACCATTTTAATACATATTTACATGCTAAAACACAAGAATTAGAATTCATTAGTGTAATCTGAGGTCTAGATCTAGATTGGGAGTTGTTTGATTAGTAGCTTTGGGACATTGTTTTTGTAGTGAGTCTGCCTCTCTCCTACTTTTGTTTCTCCTTATTTGGCATGACTCTCTGTAATACGGTTGTGCTTGAAGACTAATCTCTGCTATCTCAGCTCTAATTAACAGAGCACACATAGTTCCCACATTTGTGGGGTTTTTTTCCTTTCTTTTTTCTGCAAAGATCTCTGTGTTGTTTTTGTGCAAAGCACCTGGACTTGCCTGCCTACTGACAATGATCATAGTGAGATACCAAACGACATTAACTACAAATTCATGTCAGGATGTGACCTGCGTTATAGATAGATACAGTGGTGTAGTCTAATGTATTTTAGTGGGTATACTTTACTATATAAATATGTGGACCATATTGGACATATCAAAGTGGGGTGTCAGGGTGTCCTCCCACAGGGAAATTTTGAGCATCAAAGACTTCATTTCCTTCATTCTGATACACTTTTATGCACCAATTTACAGTGGAAATACCTTTATTTAGCCTATGCGAAGGAAAACACAGATGACAATTCCAAATATATCAAACATATAAAGGAAAGTATGTTGTTACATGTCATTGCACATTTTTAAGTGGATATATGGAAATCCTGGAGCTTTCTTAGTGGGTAGCCTATACTGCGTTTACCTGCGTATCACATAGACTACACCACTGGATAGATAGATACATAGATGGACTTTATTAATCCTAAATTGGGAAATGACTCTGTTACAAGCAGCAAGTAACAAGGACATACACACATACTCACTCACACACATACAGAAAATACAAGTAAAATATTAGAAATAATAAATAAGCTAAAATAAAATAAGATAGCAAAGATAAAGAATGCCAGAACAACTACTGAAAGAAATATACTTAGAGGGATGAAAAAGAATGTACATGTATATACAAGTGTAGCATAAAATGTACAGCCTATATACATAGTTTTTATAAAACAAAATAAAATATGTATAATATTAAATATGAAGTAACCAGTGTGCATAATTCTTTTAAGTAGAATAAAAGTGCAATTTTGTAATGTATGAGGTAATGAGATAGTTATCTCACACAAAGCTGTGAATTGTTGTACAGTTTGATGGAATGTGGATGTCCCCATCAGCCATCGATTCCTGAAAACTTGGAGAGCTGCATTTAGAAGACAATTGGTTTTTGTTTTTGTTTTTTTCCTATTCAGCATGTAGATGCAAAACACATGCTTTTTACTTAGACGTTTATGAGGAAGTACACATCAACTGTGCAGCTGCTTTGTTATAGTGTTTGAGGTTTACCTACTTCAGAGGAAGTGGTGTGGGGGAGAAGACAGTGTTAACAACCAGCAAATAAAACAGGATATCCGATGTTGGAACAATTGAAACACTAAAATATGACAAACGAGGCTGCTTTCTGTGCTGTGTTGACCGTCTGTAATTTGAAATGAGTTAAGTTAAACACGACAAAGTTAGATAAAGCGTCATCAAATCAAACGTATCTCCAGTGTGAATTATATCTGTTGTGGTGGACCCTGTGAGCATATTTCTTGTCATATGTTTTGGTACAGTGAGGATAAAATTGAAGCCCATCATATCAATGACATGCGTAGCGACGCTGCCTAACTGCCGAACATCAAAGAGCCCTTGATTTCCCCTAACCGAGCATGTTAATTGGTGCTTGATTGATAACTTGAGTTCACAGGCGATGGCATGTGTCGTCTAAAACTTTTTGAAATCAGTGGAAGCAGAAATCACTGGCGGGCCCATTAAAAAAAAAAAAAAAGAAATTGTGCACACTCGCAAATAAGCTGTCACACATTACAAATGAGATTACCTTTTTCAGTGTGCCCTGGAACTTGGAGATGAGGGGATGCACGGGTAAGACACTAAAATAGCTCAAATCTTTTGGTTTTTATCAGTGTGCTCGATCTGCAAGCGTTGTTTATGCTTTCCTCGTGCACGGTGAAAAAAAAAAGTATATTCACAGCTTGGAGCACAATGTAATCAGTTGCAGTGAAGTAAGAATTATCGGTTTAAAGATATGGCTCAGAGTGAATTCTTCTTCTTTTTTTCTTTTTTTTCACATTTGGCCTATGAAAAGAATGACAGAGCTTCCATTTCTTGTGAATATTTTCCATTAAACTAAGTCATAGAAACTAATCAGTAATGATATTCATCCCAGAGATAAAAGCAACAATATCTGAATGTATTTGAATGCACAAATGCATGACACACACGCAATGTCAGCGTTATGAATGACAACACTGTGATACATCCATGACAACAGAATCTGAGGTGAAAGAGCAGTTACCGTATTTGCATGCAATCACGAGTATGCATTCTAACTGTCTACTTTGCATGGCAAAGATCACTGAGGTCAGGTAAAGCCCACATGAAGGAAAAGCTCTGTTGGAGATCTGATAGGGGCGCTTGCATGTATCAAACATCAGAAGCGTTTGCAGCTCTGACAAACGAAAAGCAGCTAAAGAACTCCAAATTCAAGTGAAGCCGAGCAGAAGGAGGGAACTGAGGAACTCAGTTATTATAAACTAGAAGATTCAGGTATTGTTCAAATAAATAGTAACTGAATGTTTAAGATTAAAGATGCTTATCAAAAGACCAAGCTCAATCTTTTAAGATTCAACATTAGTCTGGGGAGTCTGCTCTGTATTTTCTACTGCACAAGAGGCTGGATCAACGGGCATAGTTCAAATGACTCTGTACGCAATTGGATAGTCCTTCAACCAATCAGACCAACGATCCGGGTGACATAGCAGCGACAGCGTAATCAACGTGTTGCTGCGCTTCGGTGGCCGCCATGTTGAATGTAAACAAGAAGCTGCTTGGTCGCTTCTCTATCGTCATCGTGTTAAACCAGCCAGTAGCGTGCCAGGTGGATAAGCCAGTTTGTGATTGGTTCCCGCAAATTTGTAACAGAAGCAGGATAGATAAACGTACAGGTTTCCAGCTTGAGCTAGCCTGGGTAAACCCTGATGAACTTCCGGCAAATTTGAGATTTGCTCTGCAAGTCAGTCTGGCCAAGAACCCATTCAAACCCATTTCCAATGTCCCCAAAATCGAGGCACCAATCACAACCGTTGAGGCGGGCTTTACGCGACGACGATAGCGCAGCGATGGCGAGCAGCTTTTTGTTTAGTATTCAACATGACGGCTACCAAAGCGCAGCGTCACCCGGACCGTTGCTCTGATTGGTTGAAGGACTATCCAATGCTCCCAGAGGCATATGAGCGGCGTCCGTTGGTGACACCCCTTTGGAAATGAACTGTCAATGAAGCTTTCCCAGACCCCCTCTCAGTTACAGCTGAGAAGGGTCTGGTGTCAACCAGGCTAAGCCTGAGCTGCAGGAAGAAATCAAACCCCCGCCAGATCGGGCTGGGTTTTAAAAATAAGTATCATGACAAAGTAAAACCAAATGCTTGATTTTGATTTGTTTGCTGTTGATGTACACTGTTGTTCCACAGGGAAATGCAATGCCGAAGGAAATGGAGGATCTACTCACAATAGTGACGATGTTTCATTTCCCGGATTGTTCAGGTGCCGCTGGAAATGCCACCGGATGTCCCTCACCTTCAGCTTAGTCTCACATTGTCAGACCTCTTCTTCCACAGCGCTGCGGAGGAAGGTCTGGCTAGACCACACAGCATTCCGGGATGGGAGGAAAACGTGCTCTGGTTTATTGGCATTTCTTTAAACCAATTGACGTATTGGGCAGCGCCAAGTGGCAGACGCAGCCACGGTGCCTCTGCAAAATAGTGACGGACATCCGGCCAAAAAGAAGGATATCTGGCAACATTTCCGACGACGCCGGAGCAAACCCGGAAGTGCAACGTCGTGGATATAGACTACCTTCCTCTTTGTTAGCTGAGAAAGCTTTAAAGTTTAATATGAACATCTGACATTGTAAAATTATATATATGACAGAAAATATGGAAAAACATAATAGGTCTCCTTTAATACTGCTTTTAAACTTTGTAAAATACATTTTGCTTTCTCTTCACAAAGTTTATTGCCAGTTGCATTTTAAAGTATTGTCTATATATAGTCAGTTTGATTGACGTCTGGCAGTAAAGATATTGTATCACTTCCTGTCAGTACAAAACACTTAAAAAGTTAATTTCCTGTATACTATAACAACTACTAAACCATAACTATAACTATAACAAAGGGTATATTGGCACAGATGTACGGAAGAGGATTAGGGCCACATGTGAAAAAAAGCATTTAAAGTTCTAAGAAAAAGTCAGAATTCTGACTTTTTTTCTCAGAATTGGGACTTTAAACTCAGAATTGAAATAAATGTTTTCACATGTGGCCCTAATCCTCTTCCATACAGATGAAATGTACGCATGGATGTTTTGTTGTGCGTTTGTGCGATTCTAACATGTAAGCCACTGTTTGAATATATGCCTACTATTGGCTAGTAAGATTTTAATATTAACTATAAACAAAACTAGATTAAAGTGAAAAAATAAATCACACTGCCAAGTTGAAGTGAAGACCCTAACATGCAAGCGCCCACTTTCTCATGGTTCCAGAAGACAGACAGTGCATGTCAGTACACGGTACCGCAGCATGCGACACACAGTGTATGAATTTGAATCTGTTCAAATTACAGCATGTGTCAATTCACACTTCACTGGATGAGTGATCTGTTAGTACTGAAACACCTACTGCGCTGCTTCCAGCCAGCACCTCACAATGTCAAAGCCCTTTGTCCAATTATCATGTGTTGGTTCAGCTGATACCTTGAAAAAAATCACTCACACTCGCAAGTCAAACAAACACAGCATAACAGACAGCATTTACTGTAGCAATAATAGTCCTTATCTGCATTAAGTCTTAGTAGTTTAGAGCAGGGGTGTCAGACTGGGGGTGGAAAGGGGACTGAGTACCCAGGGCCCTCATGTGAGGGGGACCCAAAAAGATGCTAGAATGAATAGCTGTGGATGTGGGGAGGTGCCCATAGAGAATGCCTTCCTAATGTTGTGCTACGCCCCTGGTTCAGAGTGATACAGCATAAACACCTACAGTATAACATAAATTGCAGTGCAGTATGTGACACAACCCTTGAAGTGTTTGATACAATCTGAGAAGTGTTGATTAAGTTCTGTGGTCACTTGTTGGTCCATATTTTGATGTGAAGTTGTAATAGGCCTACATAAGGTGTTTCTGTTTTAATTGTTAAAGTTGTCCATTTCTGTACATTATTTTACTCATCAGGTAGACAAAGCTTGTACTGTAAACTATTGCATGGCTATTTAATTGGATTGCATTTAGCAGGTGTGCATAATTGTATATAACTATATATAATGTTATTGGTATGCTTCAATTAATGACACAATTAGTTATCAACATCTGTCATATTTATTCTGCTCTTATAAGGTAACTGCTAATACACTGCACACATTTATATTTATATTTATATTACTACAAACCAACTGTATACTACTGTCTACACTGCACTAGATTTCTTGTCCTGTCTATGCACCACCTATCTATGCTTTTTTGCATTTCTGGTTGGACACAAACTGCATTTCGTTGTCTTTGTACTTGTACTTTGCACAATGACAATAAAATTGAATCTAATCTAATCTAATTCGGACACAGAGTCCTAGGGTTTAGTTTAGAATAAAAAGGGGAAACTGCAGTCCGATAAACATTTTACTATGCATTTGTTCCTTGTTTTACGGTACCACCGCTGGCCTGCTGCCTTACATGGGCAAACCTCTCAGCTCTCTCTGAGACGGCTGGAATTTCAGAGCGTGACGTCACTGCCTACAACTCTCCCACAATTTGGATCAAGAAGTTTCACTTTTTGGTGGGATTTGAAACCCCTGTTATATTTCCTAGAAAGCGAGGTAAGCAAAACGACCGAGCACTCTTCAGCGCTTTTAACATATCTGCGACTATCGGCTGTGTTTAAACTAGTGTGATTTAATGTATGACTGATAATAACCCAGTGTTTGTTCGGCCTTGTTAGCCTATATTATGAATTTTACTGTAGCTCGGACTGAGTTCACAATGAGGGCGTGGACTCACACGATAGCCTTGGCTGGTACTAATGTTACATGAGGATACTAACGAAGCTAACTTGTCGGTTGCTAGTGCTGAGCTAGGCTCAGTCATGCGTTGCGGATAGAAGACATTGTGAACGTCAAGTTTTGCCAAAAGGGACCCTGGGCGTCTCTGGGGTTGTGCTGCTGAGCAATGCGGAAGACCGACTGTCACCAGAGAAACATGAGAGCCCCCCTCAGCAGAGAAATATGTCGCAGAATTTCACTTTACCACACTCCTACGTGTCAGCTTTGTGAGTGTTTGCTAGTTTTAATAAAATAACATTGACGTTACCCCCGTACTCTATGAACTGACTTGGTAACGACAGCATAGATTCGCCACGTTGTTTTGTTAGGTCTTTATCATTAACTTGAAGGAAACTGTGGTTGCTGGTCAATTGTTGTGATTTCTGTATCCATTTAACTTTATTTTTACATACATATTAGGTTTCTTGAGGCCCGTAAGGAGTGGACCAACGTTTAAGTGCAGGCCTACATTATACTTTAAACCCTGGTTTGGATGAAAAGACATCACTGCCTTGATTTATGACATAAAAAAATGGCCACACCTGGCTCCACCTAAAGTCTTGTGTACTGTAACAAGTCAGTATAGACCCATGTCAGGTAACCTTACTGTATCTTATCCACTTTAGTATGCAACAAGAAGTTACAGTTCTGAATGAAGTGACTTTCTTCCACCTTGTGACAAGTGAGATACGGTTATCCACTTTGAATCAATGTCTCACAACTTTGTGTCTGAGCTATTGTCTGCCCTGCTGATTACATTCTCTGCGTTAACTATAATTCTTTTCAAAGGACAAATCAATCAAACCAAACAAATCCCATTCATTTCTAGGTATGCTGGAGTATTGCAACCTTGTTTATTAGTATCAAATGTCACTCCATGCATCACATGTATTGTAAAGTTTTGTATGCATGCGTGTACGTCTTGCTTCATGCCTCAAGATTTCCTCTAAAGCTTTAACATGGGTCATAGTCACACAAAGATTACATACCAAATACCTCCCTAGCTTTAACATT
Source organism: Perca flavescens (assembly GCF_004354835.1). Lineage (NCBI taxonomy): Eukaryota > Metazoa > Chordata > Actinopteri > Perciformes > Percidae > Perca > Perca flavescens. Next base: position 651,439 of record NC_041339.1, read on the forward strand.
GTCCACTGTATTCATCTCTTGTGAAAAGAAAAAAGAACCTTGGTCCAGACTATAGATATTGTTGTGCCATAAAATGTCATTAACGTAAAAAAAAAAAGAAAACAAGTCCCACTTTCTTCTTTTGAAAGACTCAATTCAAACTTTGACTTAGATGTTGAATTTCAAATCAATAACACCAAGGTCCCCCGAGAGTGCTGTCATCAAACCGAATACATTGGCGTTGCTCCGACACATTTTTGACTCAGGCGACATTAAACGGAACTGTCTTTAAAATCTGGTTTGAAAGGACTCGTTTGACAGCGTTGATGATGTTAAAGTTAAGAGATGAGTGCCTCAACTGCCTTTGAGCCAGGGCCCCCCTGGTAGGTTTAGTCAAGTCATTCTACTGTTTGTGTTATTTTAATGAGGATGTCCTTTTCTGGAAGGAACAGCAGTGGTTTTGCAGACTCAAAATGAACAGCTTTAGGCCAGGACGGTGGGCTTTTAGAAAGTGTCACCTTTTGTGACCAGAAGCTAGGGTACATCTCTGTAATCGGTGGTAAGTGTGGTCTAACCAGTACCAAAACTGATGACAAGATGCATTGTGGTTTTTGTGTTTCTTGTATTACTTTTAATCTGCAGATACCTGGCAATATTTGCCCTAGGGTCATTAAACAACACTTGCTGCTGTTCTGAAGCTATTTACAGAATCCTCAAAAGACCTTTCTAATCATCTGGATGAAAAACATATTATCTACTCCATGATAAAAACGATTTTGAACATGTTTCCCAAGTTGCAACTCTTTTTTCCTAATCCAAACAAAGATCGTAGCCGGAAAGGACATATCTCCTTGCACACTTTATAGAACTTGAATGAAAAAAAACCAAACGCATATACTATATTCATGCTTCTTTCCAATATTCAATATTTTCCTACAAAGTAATGTATTAATATTTTGCTTGAACAAGGCCATATGTCATTTCCAACCACCTAGCTTAGGAAATGTAGTCGCCACTTGAGAAACTAGCTGAAAATCAATTTTATTGTGCAACAAACAGAATATATTTTAATCCAGATAGTTAGAAGACATTTTAAAGAATGTGGAACTTTCTCCAGAACAGCGGTAAGCATTTTTTAACAACCTTTTGGGTTTTTCAAAGATTGCAGGGTATTTATTTTTCAGACAATTGGATGCTTATGTATGTGACTTGAATGTATTGGTAACATGAGAAGCACAAAACCAGGGCTAGGTATCAACGACGTTCCACTTCCGGGGTTGCTCTGTTGCCGCCGGAAACTTTGCCGTATGTCCCTCTTTTCGGCCGGATGTCCGTCCTCTTTCTTTGTGTTGGCGTTCTAACCTCCGGTGGATTTGTGAGGACTATGGTTAACTGCTCCTCAGATCTCTGCAGGGTAAATCCAGACAGCTAGCTAGACTATCTATCCAATCAGAGTTTTCTGTTGCACGACTAAAACCACTTTTGAACGTACACATGTTCCACCAAAACCAGTTCCTTCCGGAGACTGTTTAGCAGAGGCACCGTGGGTCCGTCTGGAGCTTAGCACCGCACAAGACGATTGTGATTGGTTTAAAGAAATGTCGATAAACCAGAGCATGTTTTTCTCCCATCCTGGAATGCTGTGTGGACTAGTCAGACCCTCCTCCGCAGCACTGTGGAGGAAGGTTTATCAATGCCAGACTAGGTACCACCATAGCCTCATGTTGTGCTGATGACTTAGGGACTCCTTACCTGAACAATACATGTGTGTTTCTCAGACAGTCACTTATCCCTCCATTGGCAGTACAGAAGCCTTTAATGCGAGTGCAAAATGTAGGGTTAGTGATTGACCTAAGACTCTTAGGTCTTTGGCAGACTCGGTGCAATTCATGTGTTAAAGTGCAACATTGTTGCCTTTTTTTGTTATTTAGTTCAGTTTGCGTTCAGACTGCACTTTTTAAACGCACCAAATTTTGTAATCAAATGTCATACGGAACATGTTCCTCTTTGGCTAGTTAACTTATGTTCTAGTTTCCCTCATTCATGTGTTGAGTGCCACCTCAAGGAGCCATGAAGTAGCGACGCTGGGAGCAGGGAAATCTATTTAGAGCGCCTTATTTTATTAATTTAAATATCCATATTTGGTGCCAGTATATCGATTATCGTATGACATGACGGACAACAATATGTTGCTCTATTGATATTTTGTCCCACCCCTAGAAACAATGAGGTTTTATTATTTTATAGTGTTAAAAAGCTTACCTTAACCTAAATAGGCATAGACCACAGAAAAAGATTACATAATTTACATATACATTACATACATTATTTTGAACAGATAATGACACCAGACTTTTTAGACAACATACAGGGCATTGCATGGACCTGTGTGAAATGTCTGCTGTGCTCTCCGGTAGGGGTGACATGTAATAGGCTGGTTTGCATGACAATACTGTTGTCTGATGGATTACAAAAAAAAGTCCTGCGGGACAATTCATTGTCACATAACCTGAATTACTCCTGTATCTAAAACTTAAGTGAAGACGTTTTTACTGTCCCAAGAAAGCTTCATGTCTTGTTGCTAGTGTAAGGTCAACAACAAAACGATAAGTGTCTGACAATGCATGTCATAATTATGTACCTAACAAACTGACATAATTATCAGACACAAACTCAATCAAGTATATGATCTATTCTAAGTCAGACACCACACTAAACCACTACTAGCAGCATGGTGGCCCAATGGTTAGCACTGTGGCCTCACAGCAAGAAGGTTCTGTGTTCGGGGCCTTTCTGTGTGGAGTTTGCATGTTCTCCTCATGTTTGCGTGGGTTTCCTCCGGGTGCTCCGGTTTCCCCCACCATCAAAAAACATGTACTAGGTTCTCCAGTCAGTACCCTTGATCAAGGCACTGGCTCAGATCTGGAGTTGGTCCCCGGGCGCTGTCATTGGCTGCCCACTGCTCCCTTGAGGGATGGGTTAAATGCAGAGAATGAATTTCGCTACATGTACGTGTATGTGACAAATAAAGTTACTTACCTTACCTAAACTAAACCACACTGAAACTGCTGGTCAATTAAATGATTATCAATCAACAAGTAATTGGTTAATTGTTTAAGTAATTCATCAGTAAAAATACAATGTGCACGTTACAGCTTCTCAAATGTGAGGATTTGCCTGGTCTGTGTGACAAAATAAGCAATGAAGACATCATGTTGGGCTCTTTGAACTTGTGACAGGCATTATTCAAAATGTTTTGGCATGTATGAGTAATTAAAAGCATTAATAGATCTATCGCTAGTTAAAGCGGCAGCCCTCAACTGCAAAGATAAGCCTTGTGTATTCAATCCATGAGAGAGAAAAGAAATGCTAATTATTTGTTTTTTCCCCCCGCAAACTATGAGCCTGAGCACCAGTGGTACGTGATAATGCCTAAATGATGAAAAGAAAGAAATGAAATGTAATATTTTTGCATTAAAGACACACACACACACACACACAAAGATTTTTACTTCCAGAACCACACTGTTGAGTCCATAGAGTTGGGTGACATCACGTAGGTCCCAGCATTGCTTCCCCCAACTTCGACCTGACTAATCAGCCAGGATTATTGACAACACGTGTGGGTGGGCTTTGCCTCCAACTTAAACAGATTAAAGTAATTGTTGAACATTTAAATATATCCTAAGTGAATAACATATTACTATGAAAAAATATTGGATTAGCCTCTTCACTAAATAATTGTTACACTGTGATGACATATTCTCTCTAGTGCCACTTGTCCGCATTGTTTTACCTGAAATGTATCTCTGCATTGAAATATTACTGCCAACAGGCTGTGACAGGTGCCTGGTGAGAATTGACAGACTAAAATTGAAATGGACAACAATCAGGTTCATGCAGGACATATAGGAGCCTGCCTATGGCTTATCTTTCTCTTTATCACTGATGAACGACACACTCATGGAAAAAAAGATCTGTGAGTTGACAGGACCCACCTACCATGTTGGCGTGGCCCTGCACAATAACCGTTATGTAATCCTTGAGTAACACAGAGTTGTCTCTATTTCTCTATCTCAACAGATTTCCACATACAGTAAAGGGCATCGCTTCAACAACCTTCCAGGAATCTGTACATCCAGAGAGGAGAAAAGGTAAGATAGCTTTTACTCATTTGTACATTTTTATAACCTATACTGTGTTGGTCATGTTGTTGTCCTGCTTTTGTGGTACTGGAACTTGTGTTTGGAAGGTCATGTTGAGGTTCAAGCGAAGAAATATGAACATAGTTTAGCAACTCAGTCACTCTCAAAAACTACACTCAACACTACGTGGTAAACACAAAAAAGCTAAATATGCTTGTTGTCCCCAGTGCAAATACTATTAGTTAGAGGTGTGACGAGATCTGTCCCAAGATTAAAATGCGCATGCCAGTAAGCATGATCGGCCCACGTACAGTGAAGGCAATGGGCCTCATTCACCAATATCTTCCTAAGTTTGTTCTTAAATTTGTTCTTAAGAAAAGGTCTACGTCTGATTCATGACATGTTCTTAAACAGGAGAGTTGTTTGCAGGTGTGTTGTTAGAATGATGAATCCCAATGTCTTCGTAAATGTAAAGCTCGTGCCCGTGGCTCCTATTTAGCATAGGTAAACGCCCCGTTAATTCCCATAAATGGGCATGAGATGGCAGGGCCGTGTGCACACTTAGAGAAATGTCCAAAAGACGTGGTAAAGACGGTGGAGGCCTCGACTCCAAAAGAAAGAAAAACTTTAGTAATTCTGAAGTGGAGGTACTAATGAAAGAAGTTAGTGTAAAACGAGACATCATATTTAATATTTAGTAGAGTCAGCAGTGGATACAAAGCAGCAAATCAAACCGATGCGTGGAATGCAGTTACTGATGCAGAGAACGCTGTATCTGGAGAAGGGCGCAGAACTGATGAAGTATATAGGCTTAGCACAATTCATACACAATGGCAATGCAAAGTGCTTTACAAAGGAGCAGAAGTGAAAGTGTTGTGTGTATTTATTAAAACCAACATTTAATTACATTTAAAATAATGAAAATAATTACTTACAAAATTATAAAGGAGAGAAATATTTCATTTTAAATTAGAAAAGAGGAAAACGGTATAACTACTTATTTTGCGCAAACATGTCAGCTCTCAATAGTGTGTAAGAGTGCTCTTGAGTGAGTGTAGATTCTGTTCTTACCTAAGAACAAATCCCAAATAAGAAAACATTGGTGAATGCCAGAATCTTCATAAAAACTGCGTAAGTGGGGTTTAAGAACAAATTTGTTCTTAAGAATGTTTGGTGAATGAGTCTGTGTTACTTTATTTGACAGAAATCTATGCATTTTCGTGTTATTTCTGACAATTTGATAAACTAAAATGTAAATAAAATTGTAACATTCAAGTTTATGGTCCGCTTAATCAACGGTTGTTTGGTAAATTGCTCTTAAACACTTAGAGAGGATTTGAATTGCTATTTTTATTTTCAAATTTTGTCATTTTGGCGCTGGTTATTTTCCTTTGGGGTTGGCTAAAACCTCTTTGGGGGGCGCCAAAAATTCCTGTATGCAGGAAAAACCCTGAATATGGTTTAGGTCATTGTCAGAATGACAATTCAAGTCTTATTTGATGTCATTATGAAGGCTCCTCTGTCTGCATTGACAGTGCAGACGCATTGTCATGTAACCCTGTTTGGCCGTCTCTTCTAATACACTTCCAAACATGCCACGATTATGTCTTTTAGAGTTTGACTTTAATTAAAATACCATTCCAAAAAAATGGCAGCACCTCACTCTACTCCTGCAGATCACCTCCATCACAACAGGCTTTTCTCATCTTTTCTCAAGTGCCAGACAACTTATGAACATGTAAGAATTTCAGTCCTCTGATTGGAGTCTTTTCCTTTGGTATTTGGATGAAGTAGGTTGTGCAGTTTGAGGAAAACGAGCACTCTCAAGCCAAGTTGCTCTTCAACACCGTTACATGCTAGGCAGGGAGGTGTAACGTTCTCTCTTAGCAGCTGTTAATGTTACCGTGATCCCGCTGACCCACAGCACTCATGGGGAGTAATCAGCCTTTTAATTATACCTTCTTAATCACTTGAACACAATCCATGTGACCGCTTTTCTCAGTAAATGGGCTGCCTTTACCTTCTAATCTGGCCCTGGTCGCCTGATTAACAAAAAAATAAATTATGTCTATTTCTCCTTGCATTTTTTGCAATTTTATTGAGATTCCCTTTTACGGTTTTAAGCTAACTGATCTTCTCTTCTCTACATTTTGCCTATCTTCCATTTAAAAGTGGAGCTTGTAGGGCAGGCTCACAATGTTACCCATCTTAGGTCAGACCGAACCCAAACCGATTGTGAAAAGTTCTCTACAATCATCTTTATTATTCCTAGTGAAAGGTATGCACCACAGAACTGGCTCTGCTGAGTGACTCTGGCTCACAGAGTATGGCATTCCAAGTTAAAAGCAAACCAAACTGATATTGCCCTCAATACTGTCTTCATATTTTCTCCATATTTGGAAATGTTTACCTCCTCATGATGGTTGACAGAGGTTGGAAGAGGGGATGTGAGTCATTTCAGCTGCATAAGGCTTTCTAGGGGTGAGAGGAGCCTTCCAAGGGACTGCCATTTAGTGAAGCTAGCAGTTTTCTGTGCTTCAAAGATCTAGAGAGAAACTGTGAGTATCATTCTATGCTTAATTTGTCTTTTAATATTTTAGTTCTATGGTAGCATTTATATGTACAGTGAGAGAATGCAGTTATTTGTTGTCAAAATAGCCATTCATTATAATATATATATATATATATATATATTTTTGCATTGTCCAAAACCGTGTATAGGCTGCTTGTGGGGAATTTGTGCCACTGTTTGTCACTGCTTGATTGAAAGTTTGAGAGGTTTAAAGTAGATGCCATTGCTATTTCCTTGCATCAGACACAATACAGACACACAATGTTCCTGTGCATCTCTGCAAGTATATGGAAAAGACAGGAACTTGGTATTGACTGTTCCCCAGCTCACCAGATATTTTGAGAAAGGTTTTTTAAAAGTTTGGACCAACTCAGCACTGCAGTGAGAACATTTCTGACTGCGGGACTGACCTTGTATAGAAATGTCTGTCAGTAATTCAGTAATATGAGGAGGTCAGAGATGAAGGTGAAAAGTGCACACATCTGTTGTATCTGGCCGAATTGAATAGACATTGTTGGAGAGAAATTGTTAAATAGCGCAATATGTTTTCCTGCAGAGAGTGTGTGTGTGTGTGTGTGTGTGTGTGTGTGTGTGTGTGTGTGTGTGTGTGTGTGTGTGTGTGTGTGTGTGTGTGTGTGTGTGTGTGTGTGTGTGTGTGTGTGTGTGTGTGTGTGTGCATGAGTATGTGTGCATGAGTATGTGTGCATGAGTGCATGAGTGTGAGAGAGTTGGGGGGCAGCTCAGGTCATTGAAGATATCTGGTTTTGCAAACATCCACTCAAACTGATATCTACACCTTAACAAGTCTGACCTTCCTCCTGGCTCTTACTTTTCACACTTCAAACATTTAGTGGCAGGTGCCTGGCAGTAGTAGTAGAGGAAAGAGCTAAATGATTTTACTTTGCTTTAAGGCCTGATGCTTTTCCCTTACAATTTTCATAGTACTGAACTAAAACTTCAAAATGCTTTGCTATTTGCATGCATTTCTTTATGTGTTGCCTTTCTGGAAATACAGATCTCCAGTGCAGTCTACTAAAGACAACACACACTTCAAACATGCAACCATAGCATGTCTTTTTGTAAATATATTTATGCTTACTCCGCAATGACTGATGAACATGTTGAAGTTCTTAATGACCAAATTATTTTGAACTGTTGTAGACAGGTAGTCATTTGTGGATTCAAATGTAAAATGTCTCGACCACTATTGGATGGATCGCCATGAATTTGGTACAGACATTCATGTCCCCCTTCACTTTCCATCTAGCGCCATCATCAGATCAACATTTCAGTATGTCCAATACTTTGGTTTATGACTAAATACCACAAAACTAACAACATTCACAGCAGTCTTAGCTGTAGTTTGTGTTTAATGCTAATTAGCAAATATTAGCATTAGCTAACATGCTAAACTGAGATGGTGAACATAGCAAACATATCTGCTAAACAGCAGTTCATCAACGATTGTAGTTCAATACCAGTTTATTTATTACCACAGTATCAGGAATGTTGCAGTGAGCCGTTTCTTAACAAATATACTATCAACAACGGTGTTTTGAGATTGAGAGCTCAGTGGCTCTACTAGTTTAATAAGCAGAGACAGATGCTGATCATTGGTTACATCAGTCTCTGGGGAAACTTCAAATGACTTAATCTGGTCTCCCTCTTCTTTGTGCTTGTCCTTAATTTCAAGATGTTGGCATTCCCAGATTGGGAGAGATTGTATGTTTTCAAGACGATTCCTCCAAATAGATCTCGTCAAAAAATTACGGCATGATTAACAAGAGCAATTACACTGAGGATACAACTGAGCTGAGAATCAAGCTAAAGTGGAGGAGATTATCTTTCTTATTAAGGAGAATCACTTTAAGGCTTTGATTACTTTCTGTTTTTATCTTTAACTCTTGATTACTCTATAACTAATGATGCCTTCTAAACAGCATTTTCTTCTGCACCCATTAAGAGTTTTAGAGTGCAGATTGAACACTGACATGGTATGTGAACCTTTTTTAGAACTAGATTGAAGGGACAAATAATGATTATATATTATGATTTTGTGCTTTTTACTACTATGAGTCGTCAAGGACAGACTCCCTGTCAGTGTGCAGTGTTCAGAATTAAAATATATTGTGTTTAATGGGAAAAAAAAAAGTTGTTTTTTACCCAGACATTTCAAAATAATACATGTTAAAGCTGTAATTGCAATACCGTGAAACCGTGATATTTTTGCTGAAGGTTATCATACTGTCAGAATCTCAAACCGGCCCGTGCCTAGTTCCCACATCCTGTCGACGAATTTATATGTCCTGGTTTACTATGAAATAAAAAAAAAATGTCTTTCAGAGTTTCATAGCCCCTGTATGGGCATTAAACGTCTGCATTAAGGTGCATTCAAATTAGTTTCCCTCAAATATAGTCAATGATGGACTTATTAACTCAAAGTATTTCAGCTTTTTATCACAAATCAATTTGAAAACCCTTTAACAACAAAATGAGGTGAGCTTTGTTCAGCCGAAGCTGCTTCCACCCTATTAAAAAACCACGATGATATTGCCAGCCATATTACATGTTAAACTTGTGTACATGGCCTCATTTCTAATTACTAGGAAAAGCCAAGTCAGCAATGACTATTTCCAGTGTAACAGATGAAGTCAGGAAGCTCCTAAATGTAGAGACTTGGTGATCTTAGAGTATCTACAGTATTTGTATGAAGAGCAGGCAAGCTGGAAGGAAAAGCTCTGTCTCCAAAGTAGGGATAATCTTCTGAAACGTTTGGGGTATTTTTAATTTTTTTGCTTTAGTAGCCTAGATAGCTGCATTGAATCAATTGACAAATACAGATTCCATTTTTTCTTTCTCCCCTTACAACTCTCTCAAAATTCCCATCTCCAGTCCAAATATTGATATAAGTAATACCTAATATTTTCTCATTGTCTGGGACATCAGATGGTGCTGGCTCAGGAGCAGGGACTTTTGGGGAGGCATAAACCACGGCCAAGAAACAAAACTAGAAATTTCCCGAGTGCTTGAAAAAGACACTGGGGTCCCAAAAAAATGTCCTGTTGTTGAACATTTTACTTTGCGTTAAGTTGGATTACACCCTTAGGTGTTCATGGCACTTCTGACGCACCATCATGTTTTACATTCTGGTTGTTGAAACATCAACCATTCCCAGGAAAGAACAGTAATCTTTAACATTGTCATAGTGACAGTGGAGTGATCGTGTGCCAAAAGTGATATTTTCTCTGTGCCACTAACTGAATAATCTCAGATTAGGCAGAAATTCGAGGCTAATTGGACCCTTTACATGATGTGACTGATACACTTACTTGGCATGCAGTGACAGATGTGAGCATCTAAAGATGGTCAAATTTCTGGCAAAACACAGAGCCATTATTTATGTGCCCAAACATCTACACTGCAAACCACATAAATCAGATATGAATGGGGAAAGGATGAATGATGTCAGTGGACATGGTTAGTGTTACAGTTTAAACATTGTTTTACTTTTAAATGTAGTGAAACACATTAATGAACGTGTAAATATTGTCAACATTGGAAATTTCAAAGCTTCTTTAATTGAATTTAAACTAAATCTTCCCATATCTCTTGGACCAGAGCTGGTAGATATGAGACTCATTTGTATTCTCTTGAAAGTAGCCGTTAGTCTTTAGTAGGGCTGTCCCAAACGATTATTTTCCCATTGCTCAATTATTAACAATTTACACAAAACAAATTTCAATAAGGTTCAAATCTCTATTTATTAAAATTGTTTAACACTGCACTGTTCAAGTAAAATTAATTTTTAGTGCAACCTGAAGCCAGATGTAAGCTATCAATCCAACCAGTAGTTCCGCAAGTTTTATTTATTTTATTTAGTGACTCGTCGACGCAAATTATTTGTATTGACGCATTTATGTAATCGATGACATCGACGAATTGTCCCAGCCCTAGTCTTTAAAAGTCTCCACGATGCATAGCAAGTGTTCACAAAGCACTCTTGACATAAAATTGAGACTGTAAATGAGCTATAATGGAATATCCGACATTACCAAAGAAGTGTTGGGGGTTAAAAATAAAAGCTGGCATGCCTTCTGGAGTAATTTTTTAACCATTTTGAAGTTAGCTCTTAACCTTGGCAGCGATTTCTCTAGATCTTGATTAAGGGAAGGTAGACTTGGCATGCTCCAGTCCTGACAGATAACAACTGTTGGAAGTGGTTGGTAAAACCTGATTTTAGTGTCAAGGTTTCAGTTTTGGAGAAGCTAATAACGTAGGATTTTAGAGTTTTGTGCTAGTGTTTGAGATGTTACAGCAGTGCTTAATTGAGCAGGAAGAGTTCTGATTTTGTGCTACATCAGGCACAACACCTGTTGTTCTGCCACAATCCTATTGTGTCATTGAAGCTGGGAGTCGCTGGTGTCAGTAGCAGACATTTTACCCTATCACTCTTTGAAAGAGCCATGTTAACAGAGCTGCATTAATCAGTCTACTGGCACACACTGTACATGTGCATATTTCATGTGGCTCATTGGAAGAAATAATTGCAAACAAGTCCCCAGTGGTCCAGCAACGCAATTACCTACTGACCCAAATCATCCTCTTGGCTTGAAGTCACTGTCTCTGGCAGTGTTACACCTGGGACTGAGTCTTCACTTAACCTCACACTCACCCCTCCATGCATCCGAAGATCAGGGCAGTCTATGATTGTGTGTAATGTTAGGGGATTAAATATATCCAATTAACTTCTGATTTTTACCTCCTGATTTGGTGTTGATCCATGTTGGTGTAGAATCCTCTTTTCAGGAATAGATGTACTTGGAATTTAGGCCATATCTGTTAAAAATGAGGCTTTCCTCCCCTGGACTGTTAATTTAAAGTAAGGAAAGCTCTGTCTACTAAAAAGCATGAATTGTTAGGTTCAGCAGGGAGGAGTAGGGAATGGTGGACCCAAAATGCAGAGGCAGGCAGGCAAGCAGGAGAACGTAGAGGTGGAAGGTTTATTAGTCCATAAAAAACAAAGCGCAAACAACAAAGGGAGTCCTGAAAGCAGCAGGCAAAAAACCAATCAGAGTGTAGAAAACAAAAGCAGGGAATCCAAAAAACAAGAGCAGAAAACAAACCAGCGACTACAGAACAAAAGAAATCCAGGGAGCAAAAAACCAGACACGAGCAAACACTGGGAGACACAACAGGCACACACAAACACACAAAATGATCTGACACTGGACAAGGAGAACACAAAGACTAAATACCGAGGGTAACGAGAAAACAAGCAACAGGTGACACTAAGGCTGGGAAACAGGTGAACCACTTTAGGGAAATCACAGAGGAGGGAAAAACACCGGAAGTAAATCAGACAAGACAAGACAGAAAACCAGACCGTCAAAATAAAACAGGAAACCGAACATACAGACACAAGGCAAAACAAGACAGGGACTACAGCTAGGTGAGACAAGGGAGGAAACACTGGTTACAACAGAAAACAGAACAAATACACAACATAAACAGGAAACAAGAACAGAACCTCAAAACCAACAGAACTCAAACCCCAAAACCATGACATGAATAAACCCTTCAAGTCTGTTGCTTTGATACTTAAGAGATTTTAGGTTCTTAGTGCTTAGTCAAAACATGTACTGGTGGGCTTCCACACCTGAAAGATAAATATACGTTACGTGTTTTGTTGTCCCCAACATAAGATGGTTATTAGAATTGAAGCAATTTGTCAATGAATAAATTAATAGATCAACAGAAAATTTCTCGGCACCAATTTTGATATTTGATTAATCATTTAAATACATTTTCAAGCTAAATGCCACAAGGTCTCTAGTTCGATCTTTTCAAATGTGTCGATTAACACGTTCTCCTTTGTCTTGAATGTCTTTGGGTTTTGAACTGTTGGTGGGTCAAAACAAGCAATTTGAATATGTCACCTTGACAATTCATGTTAAAATTAACGCCTTTTTTTCCCCTAACATTGAAAGAGTTCTCCACCGATCTAGCATCGCACTCCTATAACAATAACCGCATCAAAATCGATGTAGCACAACCAGAGATATCGTCTTTTCTTCCACAAATTATTTTTCCTTGTGAAAACCTTGCACATACATTACCCGGAATGCACCTCGAACGTTGACAGTTCAGTCAGAGATTTGGGTGTGTTATGCTAGTAGCAGCTAATGTAGCTTTGAGACATTAGCCTCAAGCAGAGATGAGGGGTGGGCTACAGATGTCTGGTAAGATCACTTCTTGTTTTCATTTCAAACTTGTAGTCTTAAGCCTCAACCGATGCTGACTCAAGGGACATCACTTCAGGTATTTACAGACTTCACACAAAGCTCCCTCTGAACCCAATGTGCTTTATACAACTTGTTTTCTCATATGTAGTAGTACTCCCCAACACCTATAAACACACTTTGATGTGAAAAAAATGGCCCTTTTACCAAGTGTTTTATTTGCCTAACCTAACCACACCTTAACAATATTTTATTTGCCATAACCAACCAGACTGTAGCCACCGTGCACAGATTTTGTAGAAAGGGAGATTTGTTTTCTTGTTTTTTTAAACGTAAGCATTGGATTGATGACAGGTGATGTTTGTTGTGGAAGAGCCATCTCGTAAATTCTTTCTATTTCATGTTATTGCCTATAGGGGTGTCCCCGACTAAGGATTTACACATTCGAATCAGAATTGTCGAATCTTTCTATATTCGACTGATAGTCGAATCATCTATGTATGTGTGTGTGTGTGTGTGTGTGTGTGTGTGTGTGTGTGAATGGGTTGGGAGGGGCACGACACTAGTCGGCAGGAGGGTAACATGTAAACCGCAGGCGCGTATGGACGCGTATTTCGCATCCGCCGCATGCATAACCGTCCCTCTTTTGGGAACTGTGTATCCTGGCTCAAGTGTGCGCATTAATTCTTTAAAACCTTCACCGTCCATAACATTCACTGGCCTCATGTCGAGCGCAATAAACTCTGCAATTTTGTCACTGATTTCTCTTTTCCTTTTCTCGGGCAATGGCGGTCTCAAATCTAGCTTTCTTTGAGTTAGTTTTGGCGCAGCTCCGGTACTACTATTATTATTACTACTACTACTACTACTACTACTACTACTACTACTAGATGAACTGCTGTCGTCAGTCTGAAACTGTGGGTGGATCTAGAAAAAAGACTAACACATTTTAAGTCCCAACATATGATTTTTGTATTCGTAAATTAAAAGCGCCATTATATATGAAAGAGTGAAACGTCTTTATTGGTAATAAACGTACCCGTTTTAAGTGGAAAGCCATGTTTGTTGTTGACGAGTGGTAGGACATGAGCTGTTGGCACAACTTGCATTTTACTTTTTTTGGATCATCTTTTACCATTTGAAAGTGCATCCACACTTTAGATTTTCTTTTTCCAGACATTGTTAAGTAACGTTAATCCCTGCCGCCAAAATGCTCCTTGTCTGTCGCGGATCAGGGAAAGTGAAACTTAAATCTTTCACAGGGGTGGTTGGATTTACACACACACACACGTAAAAAATATTTATTGAACACTTCTTTCTTTCTTTTCACGTTTTTTTTTTTTACAGCATTATCATAATTAAAGGCTGTATATAACTTAATATAACCGTACAAAACCAGTAGTTCTGTGTGAAATTAGACATTGAGCACCCCCATTTTGCCAAAATGGTATGATCCTCGTTTCATAATAACACCCGCGAAGATTCGACTGTGAGATTGGTGGTCGAATCAGGCTCCGCATATCGAATCTTCGACTATTCAGGGTCACCCCTAATTGCCTATGATGTCAATCAGTTGCTCGATCTGATTAACCTAAATTGGATTCCAAGCAGGATATAGAAACAAACAAACAAAAGTAAAAGCCAATGCTAAATGGAGCAAACTAAATGGAAGCCATTTATTTATGGTGCTGTTATTATTTAGACTTTAAGGGTCATATCTTGCACTCAGCGCAATTGCCTTTGTACACCGACGCATGTATCATTCCTATTTTGCACCCGATGCACAGCGGACTTTTCCCTCCACAGACGCATGTCGGTAAAATAGGGAATGTATTTGCGCTTGCGGGGGCGGTTCAGCGAAAAGAGGAGGCGTGTTCCGGCGCAAACGTTACTTGGTGCTATTTTGCAGTTTCAGAAAACAATTCCACCACTGACCAGGAAAAACCTAGTCTAAAGTCAGTGGCGCTGGTCTAAAGTCAGTGGCGCTAGTCTAAAGTCAGTGGCGCTAGTCTAAAGTCAGTGGTACTAGTCTAAAGTCAGTGGCGCTAGTCTAAAGTCAGTGGCGCTAGTCTAAAGTCAGTGGTACTAGTCTAAAGTCAGTGGCGCTAGTCTAAAGTCAGTGGCGCTGGTCTAAAGTCAGTGGCGCTGGTCTAAAGTCAGTGGCGCTAGTCTAAAGTCAGTGGCGCTAGTCTAAAGTCAGTGGCGCTAGTCTAAAGTCAGTGGCGCTAGTCTAAAGTCAGTGGCGCTAGTCTAAAGTCAGTGGCGCTAGCCTAAGTCAGTAGCGCGTTATTCAGATGCTATTTTAGGGGCGCATGCTTGGCCATAATGTAGCGTGTGCACAACGCGCATACACTTCTCTCATCTAAACGGACGCAGCAGTTCCCATTTTTGCAAACCATACATAATTACAAAGGAAAATATTACTGAAAATGTGCTTCAGGTGTTTGGATAGATCAGGAGGCACTTTACAGTACAGTCCTTAAAAAGTCGCAGCATTCTTTGTGGCTTGTTGTGTTTTACACAACATTTCCATGAATCATGGATGTGTTGATGACATAAATGAGGAAATATTAGAGGACTTAAGGAGACGTGATGTTGAACCACGGCGGGATCTGGTCCGGGAGTAATGCGCAATGTGCTCCTGATAGAGCAGGTGGACAGAGATGGAGTACGCCCAAACCACACCTAGCTACTTCAGACCAACCCATTTAAGATTTGCGTTGGGCGCAAGAGTCAGTACTTGGGCTAAAAACAAACCAAAAAAACAGCTATTTCTCGGCCGTTTCCCGGGATTCCCGGAATATGGGCTGTCTATTTCCCGGGATCTGATTCATCTCATTTTCGGGAAAAATATTAAACCCTAGTACTGATGAGTTTGTTTTGCTGAATGGTGGAGAAAGCACAGTTTTCCTGACAATCGCAGAAAAATGGGCATGACTTTTCCCCCCCGTAAAAGAGTATCAAGTTCCGAAGTATAGAGATATTTTCACTGAATTGATTGATTAATGTCCCCTCTAAGCAGCACTGTGCATAAATGTACGTTACAATTCCATGAACATCTTCACGATCAGTGGCCATTATTAGCCTCTTTCCGACCAAGTAGTTACAGGAACGTAGTTATAGGAACAGTCCACTTCTAAACTACTAACTACTCTCCCCCAAAACAGTTTTTTCAATTTGCATTCACACTGGCCAAGTGGCCATAGGAACTGGTAGGAGGGGTAAGGGAGTGACACAAGCACTGCAACGGTCTTTATAGCGTCGTCACTTGACTTTAGCATCACAATAAAGAATAAACGGAGTTGGAACGGTGGCGTTGAAAGACTAGGCTGGGGTACTTAACAGAGAAACACAGCAGATGAAGGCTCCAGCGTAATATGATCCTAATTAATATGATGGAAGAAGATAGAAGAGCAGAGCGCAACAGGCAAACAAAACGACGGGTACGTTTAACTAGCATTAACAATTAGCTGGTTGAATGCGTGATGTTTGTCTTATGAGTTAGCATACGTAGGCCAATTGTAACAGACAGTGAAGAATATGCACTGTTTGTGTTTCAGACGTTGCTAGGTCACTAAGGGTTCCTATGCGGAAAAGGGAAAAGACCCTGCCCTGAAGTAAGAGCTGAAAGAGTTACAGGATCCGCAGCCAGAAGAACTTAATAGTCCCCAAATTGGTCCAGTCGGAACTCGAGAAAATAAGGGTTCTAGGAACATTATTTTCTAGGAACTGCAAAAATCCCTCTGGTCGGAAAGCGGCTATTATGACGTCTAAAGCACTGCAGTCCTATAGAAAGTTTACATTTTGGCTCAAAAAGTCTGTAAGAGAGCTCTCAAAGACATGTTCCCTCTAGGACAGCAGCGAGCCCTCAGAGACTTATCCGTGACTAATTTCAAAGTCTAAAGGGTCTGTGACGGTGGACTTTGGGACCGGGTCCTAGGGCAACTGGCATACAGGAAGGAGTGCTCGAATGTCAATTCAAATGCCGAGGATAGTTATAGTGGTCGCTGTTCAGGCTTTCAGTCTGCAGCAGTGAACAAACTGGAAAATTAGCAGGCAACACAAACCGGTGACAGGAGCACACAGGCCTTGCAGGTCAGGTGAAACTCAGTGGAGGCAACCTGTGGGCATGTGAGGAGTGACATACTGTGAGAAATTCCAGAAAACACCCTGAGATTATGGAGGTAGACACGCAGAGGCTGTCTCTGAGGATGGATTGGCTGGGACCAAAATCTTAATCTGTTTGTATCTGTGTGCTCACACAGAGGCTGCCTCTTTATGACCTCTTTAATGCCCTTTCAAATACATTTAAAACGACTACATACATTTGCACAACCAAGTTATTTTTTTTAGGAAGGTAGTGCAAAGATGAATAATTCAGATACTGTAGATGTTTAAAGAAAGATTATAGTTTGTTATGACGGGCTTTTTTATCTCCAGCAATCTGTATTATTGGTCATGATAACATTGTACTTCCCAAAGTACGCACTGGTTACTGGAAGTTTTATTTATTTTTTTTTAGCTTATTTTGGTAAAAAAAAATGTCACTGCACATTTCCAGCATGTATGGACTGAAAGGTTAATACAAGGACTCAAAGTGAGGTGCATTATACCCCTTGCCCACCAAAATTTGCTTGTATGTAGGTTTTTTAAACTTGGGTAAACCTACTAAAAATAGGCAACTCCTTTCCTATTGCCAGTAGCCGAGTATGCCTGTCACAAATGCGCCTGAAAGAGCTTTCCGATATAGTGCACAAAACTGCAAACGCTGCTGTACATTGACTTGGTATCTTCGCTTATAAACTCTAAACTCTCCTTGGCTCAGACCGATCGCTCTGCATTCGTCCTCACTCTCTCACTCACTCCACCACATACTCCCCAGACACTGTCACACATGCACACTACGTACTTACTCTGCTATTCTCCAAAATTCTCCAAAAACAGATTTTTAATTTTTTTAATATCTGTTACTCATTCAGTCTATATTTCAAACTCGGTGCAGACTAATTTGATGGTCGAGCGCTGCTTGGGCGGAGGTTGACGGAATTTGTGGCTGAGATGGCAGAAGTTCGGAAGGAGCCCAAGCGTGTCACAACATTGTGCTGGACAAGAGATAAAAATTAGCATTTCCACCTGGGTGTCCTGTTTACATCACTGCCGCCTACTGCAGAGTCATTTGTCCCGGGATTGAATACTGATTGTAACATTTCTCACTGCAGACAAAAGCCAGATGTTAGTGGGTGTAAGTGTTTTTTTATTTGGCTAGTTGGAAAGGGGTATTATTTTTAAAACGGGATCTGTATTTTGAATTTGAGTGGTAGAGATGAAAATTACAAGATGATCGTTCAGAAAAAGCCTACCCCTCATGAAACTGTGTATTTCCATCTACAAGAGGTATAATCAAGAATTCAACCTGGGGCTTTGAAAGTCCCTCTGCTGCATTCAGTCTGCTCAACTCTAAGTGAGAGGCGGCTGTATTCTTGGTCCAGGTGAAGCTCTCATGAATGCTTTGCAGGTCAGGTATATATCCGAGGAGCCACTTGGTTCCTGTCTAGGGTAATTCCTGCACTCTAGTCTGCCCCTCAGGCAGATTACTGTTAGCCCAGTGGTACTGTACTGTACCTAGTTCAGAAAAGGTTACATGCACTAATTTAATTTGAACATGCCTTTCACTTTGCTGCAAATAAGTGGTTATAAATACACCATAATGCCTAGGGAAAAGGCCAAGGTGTTTTCAGGGATATGTATTTTTCATTGGTTGGGTCTACCTTTGCAGGCTGTAAACATCAAGCCCCAATCAAGCTGTCCATTGTAGGAGCACTTAGAAAGCATGTGTCCACAGAGGGAATGGATCCACAGCTCCTCAGCGTTGGTAGGTCTGTGTGAGAATAATGTTTCGGACAGCTCTTGTGAGAAAAAAAATAAAAATAGAAAAAAGACATCATTTATGCGTATTGAAACACATGACATAAAGCCTATAAAAATAGCAGAATGATCCCGAATGAAGCATGAAGACGAAGATGGAGGTTAGAAGAAGGGTGTGACGCATGTCCACTTGTTTTTAGTCTCTTTGGAGCCTGTCCATCACAACCTGATAAATAAAGACCTTTTCAGGGCCTAAATTGCATTTCTTTGACAGATTGTGGGTCTTTAGAAATGTGTTAATGGTCTAATGTACTTGGATGATCACTTGTGTTTGATAGCAAATTGCTCTATCTGAATGTTTAATGGCTCTGATAATTTGAGTATTTAGCTCATTGTAGTTTTCTTTTTCCTTGGTCCACACTGCTGAAATAGTTTAACCTAAGTTATCATAATGGATTTGGCATTGAGTGAAATTGGTTCATTTTATTTGAGTATAAAAAAATATGCCTGAGCACTTCTGAGGGTCAGCAAATCTTTAAGTATCCAAAGTAAGTACATGCCCTGTCTGCAGGGAATGCATGGTCAATTAGATGCAGTTGTGTAAGGCTACATCTACACTACTAGTGTTTTGGTTTAAAATGAATATCTTTTGCTATGTTTACCCCTCACGTCCACACTACTTGGGGTTTCCGAGACCCTAAAATGGAGACATTTGGAAACACTGCGGCCCTGTTTTGGTTTGAGAACTCCAGGGTTGCTTTGTAGTCTGGACGGGCACAAACGCAGACTTTTGGAAATCAATGACGATGCACGTCAGTCAGTCTTATCTGTTAGGTATTATTATTAATAATAATAATAATAATAATAATAATAATAATAATAACGCTTACATACCTTTCAGTAACTGTTCCACCTTGTCGTTGGTCCATGCAACTAAATCCCCGGTCTTACTTTTGGTCATTGTTGTTCTTTCTCAAAAGTATTTTCTGTATTTTCAACTTATACATTTGAGCTGCACATTTGATTGCAATTTTATCGAAATCGCAATATTGACTAGTGCAATATCCAAATCGCAGGGGGTGCAATATTTGTTTTGGCAAAATGTGTCAAATCATTCTGTATTAAGTATTATGGTGCAGAGACGTCCCGCCTACAAATCGTAGCCTACAGACGATAGAAAACATCTTTGTTCGGGACAGATCCTCACAAAAAGTTTAATATTTTTCAATGAAAATGAGAATAATGATACACAGATGATCATTCCCTCAATATCCTAAATCATTTTGCAATATAAGTCAAAATAATCACTATTAGATATTTTCCTTATATCGTGCAGCCCTATTACATCCATGATTTTCAACTGCAGAGTAATATCAGACAATCAGCTTCTTCTGCTTCCTGTTTACACCAGCATGCGCATGCCCAGTGTATGTAAATGGCCATGTGATATGAGTTGTTAGACGTGTTAATATGAACAGAGATTAGTTCTGCTACTGGAGCTAAAATGCCGCTTAAAAATGAAAACGTAGTGTAGATAGCCTAAGGTCATATCCAACAAAAGAAAAGTAATCAGGTTAGATTGTGGTACTAAGTGATAATAATTAGTATTTTCAGAATGGGCACATGTTGTAAGTGGCTTTAGTACAGCTAAATTCATAACTGTGAAGGGTAGGGAGGTATGTGGGATAAAGATCCTGCGTGAGGTGAAAGGGACTGGCGCATGCCGGTCTTCTAAAAACAACGAGGAGTTAGTTATTTTAGTTTGAGCCGATGATCTCACCAGCTTTTAACACCGTCTGAAGTTGGAGCTGCAGCAGCGTCTGTGACACAGCCCATGGAGACAATGAAGGTACTTTAAAACACTCGGCGCCTGATTGCTGTAATTTACATCATTTTTAAAACTTTTCTCTAGGTAAAATCTGAACACAGACATGGTACGCATATATTTTTAGATTCAATGTGACTTACACTTTCCAGGGATATAATTATCTATGGATAAATGTCCATTAATCTGCTTTACGGGGCTTTCACGCCTACCTCGTTTGGTCCAAACTTTCGGACTTTTCAGTTTGATTTGAACAAAAATTACACGTGTGAAACCTCCGAAATTTGGTCAGATGAAAAGAAGTGATCTTGGTCCGGATCAAACTGAACCATGGTCCATTCTTTCTTGTGTGAAAGCATTTTTTGGATGGTTTGGACTTTTGGACCAAATACAGAAAGTTCTGGCAGGCTGTTCATCAAGAAGCATAGCTCAGAGAGAGAGAGAGAGAGAGAGAGAGAGAGAGAGAGAGAGAGAGAGAGAGAGAGAGAGAGAGAGAGAGAGAGAGAGAGAGAGAGAGAGAGAGAGAGAGAGAGAGAGAGAGAGAGAGAGAGAGAGAGAGAGATCTGAATATGTATGAATAAATGCTACAGCTCCTCACAACCCAAGTAAAGTTCCCTTGTCTCGCTTCTCAACAACTCAACGAAACAAAGAGAGCTGTGGTAGCACGGGGAGAGCAGCAGTCAGCTGGGAAAAAAAACACAGAAACTCCAACACCAGAGAGAGGCTACGAGAGGATGGGGAAGCCCGTCAATCAGTTACAAGAATCGGGGGCGTGGCTCACTGATGATGACAGGACGTAGTTATGTCATGTATAGTTCTTTAGTGTATAGTTCTTTTGCAGTGTGAAACCAAAACTAACAGGATCAAATGTATACAATATAATAAAAACATGAACCTTGGTTCGGACTTTTAGGTGTGAAAAGGCCCTTTTAGAAATCATTAAAAAGATGCCTGAGAATCATCATTTTTTTTTTTTAGCTTTCTTCAGTACCAATTCAGTGAATATGTCCCTTTAGAAAAAATGTCACCAGCGCGTTCTTTCTGATAGTGCCCGTTATTTGTGTTTGTGAGAAACAAAATCTGTGATGGTTAAATAGGCTCAAGCTATTGAATTAAAACTCAATTAAAACAAGGTATACTTGGTTCATTCAGTGAAGTAAATTATATTTTTTTGGTAAGTTTATTAGACTTGATTTCAGCACAGATGCTGTTTGAATAGCCTGGTGCAGAATGAGGAACTAAGGTTTGAATGCTTCACTTAATGTTGGGGCAGTACTAAATGTCACAAGTTCTATTTATTGGGTTTCAGTGTTTCCCACAGGTTGAGAATTTACTTGTGGTGGTGCGGGATGTGACGGCGCGGCATATGATGGCTGGGTTAGAAAGAAATAACTATTTACATATTAAACCAGACTAGAAGATGATACAGTTGAGATGAAGTGTAACGTTGGCTACATCTGGTTGGTTTGTCAAATAAAATGTATGGTTCAGCAGATGAAATACATGATTAAAGTTACCCCGAGCTGAAATGTTGTTTTAACAATTTAACCTTAAAACCTTAAAACTATGATCCGTACAGAAAGTTACATGTTATTATAAATCTCAACCCTGTGTGCACCTGTTATCTCCTGTTGCATCATATTACACTAAGGCTATCCAAAGTTAGTTCTTGTTCATTTTGGTTGTTATGGATCATTGTTCAGTTTTTAAAGTATTTAAATCCGTATTTTGGGGATTTTAATAACGTTAAACAAACAGTTTTGTACTATGTACATGTCTGTGTTGCTTTCATTAAGATCTTACCTGAACAGTTTCCTGTCATTCAAACAACTCTGGATTGTAGTTTAAAACGTTTACAGCACAGGGTTTTATTCGGGCTAGAGTGCATAAATAACATTACAGTTAACAGGCACGGAAAGAACGTTAACTGAAGGCTCGGTTAGCAACGGTTACCTTCTTCTAATTTATTGGGTTGCCAACAGTTGAACGTGAGCCCATCTGACCTGTGTTTTCCACCATTTCTGTCCAGATCACCTCCTCCTTGGCTGGCTACGTCCCCAGATGTTTTGGCACAGAATGTGCTGGTGTGTGTTTGGATCTGTAGCTCAGAGACTAGAAGTCTAAGATCAATCAAATCTGTGGATATATTTCAAGTCCCCCTCTCAGGGGAAAACATCAAAGCATGTGGTCAGATACCGATGCTACTGTATATGTCATTTTTTGGTTTGGTAACTCATTTTCTCTCATTTTTTAGCTGGAGAGATAATCACTGGTTTTAATCCATGGATTTCTATGATTATGGCTGTTTGGCAGTTAATCTGCCAACGTTTAGTTTTATTTCTGGTTATTTATATAAGTAAATGTTATTTATTTAAGTAAATAAGAAACCTGATTTAATATTTGTATTTATGTTTTGACAAAACGTCTATATATCACAGAAACACTGCAGTTTAGCCCTGTGGTTCATATCGATGTATATTTACATTTATCATTTTATGAGCATAATAATATATGTGTGCATTTGCTTCTGGATTTATGTGTATTGTTGTTGGCTCGCGTCATTCTTCACACCGTGCCCTACATTAAAATGAACCGTACAGGCTTTGCAAAAGGCGCGGCCACTATCCTGGTGACTAGCAGATATGAATGGAAACTGTTTAGTCTAACTTTGCTGAAATTTGCAGGTGTATTTTGATCTTAGGCGTAACGCTGTCCCTTTTTGACAACAGCTACAGCTACGTGAGTTAGCTGGCCCGTCCGCCTGTGCCCTGCACCGACCACAGCTTCACACACGCCCCTTGAATTGGGTTGTTGGTTGCAAGGTTGCGGTGACTGATGGGTTGAAATTGTATGTAGCGTGTGGATTTTGTGTGTAGATTCTATTTCATAGATAATCTTGGTTGACGTCAGACAAACATTCAAAACGTATGGATCCGTGTGTGATGATTATTCATAATAATGTTTTAGAGCCTTTCATATTACGGGAGTTCATACAAACAGGAGGGCGCCGGGAGAGGACCTTGAAATATGTGTTGGCAAGTAGGATCTGGGTACGGTGATAATAGACTGTTGTTTGCATTAGGAAGATACCAGGAGGGAGTAGGTGTAAATGCATGTGCAAGGCATGGAGTGGCTGAAAAATAATATTAGCACTTAGTAAATCTACTTTGGGTAGATAAGGGTCTTAATTAAAGCTCAATTTAACTTTATGGCAACACAAGCAAACAGGAAGTGAGGCATATTTCCTTAAGACTTAAAAAGGTCCCCAGCTAGCTGATGCTTTCTCAGTCAACTTTGAATGGGTTTGTGGCACAATACTTGGTATATGTGCTATAAAGTGGTATATGTAAACAGCAGAAGTTTGGTCTCGATGGTGGCAATCTAGAGCAGGGGTCTTCAACATTTTGTAGGCCAAGGACCCCTTAGCTGAAAGAGAGACGGAGTAGGGACCCCTACACATTTTGTATACAATTAAGTTGCACGTTAAACTGGGCCGGAAGGCTGAAAAATGAATAGATGTATTTATACATCATGTGGAAGGCACAATGAATCCTTAAACTTAACGCAATAGCTACCATAGTGGCTATAGTAAGCTTATCTTCAATGTGTCAATTCAATATTTTTTTTCCCTTTTGTTATTGTAATATGTTGGATTCATATTAATGTATTTTTTCAGACATATTTAAACTTCTTTTTACATAATGTGGCGTCTCCTCTGTACTAACTCTGAGGAGTACAGTTTCCACTGTTCTATACCTTTGGTTAGAGTAGAATGTTGACAGTAAGCTCTGTAAAGAGTAAAGTGCACATTGTCTCTGAAAAAGGCATGTTGCTGTTAAGTGTCCGAATGTCACTTGTCAATGCTTTGACAACAAATTAAATTCCATTCACTTCTGTTTTGGGCGGGAGAGGGGGGGGGTACACGTCAGCAGATCAAACCAAAGCTATTTGCATATCACCGAGGGAAATATGAGAGAATAGTAGCATTTCCTATATTTTAACACTTTCATTTATTTCCAGATCTACACTAAGCAGGGCCACAATTTATTTTCTATTGATCAAATAATCAGCTTATTGTTTCTTTATTGTTCACATTGTCACAAAAAGTTGGTTTAATAAAACATTTACACTTCAGGTTAGTTTTATGTCTTCAGATGTAACGTTTTAATAGATATTTACTTAAAACATACTAAGCGCACACATTTCCACATTTAGCTGAGAGTAATAAAAAGAAGACTCAACGCTAAAACTGCTAATTAAAAGTGGAAAAGTAAAACAGTTTCAGAGGTAAACACATTAAACTCACTCAGTAATTGAGACTTGAGTGTAAGACTGCATGAAACGACACCAAAATAGAGCCTGTTCATCAACATCCTCTCCCTGGAGGAACGCGTCCCCGGCGCCCGCCCCGGCTGCTGGTTACTTATCCTCCGCGGCCGGCTACTCGCTGCGCTTGTGGAAAACCGGCGCCTCTGAAAACTAGGGAGCATATGCTAGAACAAGGCAACACCACTTCAAGCAATACTTGTTCCGTAACATTAGCGCAGCGTAAAGAAACTGAAGTGAAGTTGTGAAAAGACTTAGTTGTCAGCTGCATGCTCAAAACATTGTATTATACTTGCAAAAAAAAAAAAAAAGTGAAGGAGGCATGGATAACAATCCCAAACTGGCGCCCACCCGTAATTATGATGTGGGTACAAAGAGATTTTTGCCATTCTAAAGGGAGAAGGGGAGTGTAGGTGTATTAATTCCTATTCCTTCCTGCTTCTTCGACTTGGAAGTTCAGATTTAGAAAAAATAGACCCCCCCCCCTCACCCCTCCCTCAAAAGAAAAGAAAAAACAAGAACTGTCACATTGACTGACGCCAGTCGTATGTAGCATCTGTGTACCCACCACTGCTCCCTATAGTATATGCCACTCTGTGGCAATGTGGGAAACTGACAATGTCAATTTATCAGAACAAAAGAATTCCTCAGCAAGAGGAATACACATGGTTGGGCCCTGGAGACAAAAAATGATTCCACCCCCACCCTTACCTGTATCTAAACAGAATGTAGGACATTCACAACACCCGAAATAGAAATTTCACTCACAATTATCATTTTTGTGTGTATCCCCTGCAGTCAAAAGTTAGGATTTCACTTTAGGAGTTTGAGCTGCACTTTTAATGCTAACTTTCCTAAAGTAAACAATTGAACGTCGGCACCGAGGTGTTGCGGCTGCAACCCAAGATCGGACAGTTTAAATGAACCCATCCGGATCCTTTCTGCCCTAAATGATAGGTCTCTTTGTGAAATGTTATTTTGATTTCAGTGCTGTATAATTATTGTGTGTTTCTTTTTAGGTGTCTGATCCTGTAGTCCCCACCATCGCTTAGAGTTAAAATTTGGGTGAGTACTCAACCTAATTTTTCCCTTCTTTTCACAGCTGTAAATACTGTACATTCACAGAGCATGAACACTGCTGTTATCCCTGGCTTCATTTTATTTATCATATTAATGTATGTTTAATCCGATAAAAGAACTGTTGCAGTTGTAGTGGTGGCGAGATTAAAGAATGCATCTTTTCTTTCTTTTTGGGCCATCTCACATGCACATCTCCCAGATTTAGTTTAGTAACTAGCAGTCATTTTGTAATCTTTTATCACAAAACATTATGTTTCTACCATTGCATCTCTCCTAATCCTAATAAAAATCCATTATAATAGGCTTTATTTGTAAAGCACCTTTCATACAAGAAATATGAAAATAAAAGACAAAGAATGAACATAGTAATAACGAATAAAATGCCATCAGTAATGCAAAATAAGATACTGATTTTTTGGGGGGGCTTTTGCCTTTATTTGTGGTGACAGTGAATGGTAATGATAAAAATAAAGTTAAAAATATTAAAATCAGTACCCATCTTTGCATCATGCATGTATACAACACCAATAAACACTGCAGCAGAATTAAAAGGTCTTCATTCTCTTCTACTCTCTGTTCCTATCTTTTCTTTTCTACATCAGTGGTGGAGAATTGAATTTTTAAGACGACCACTCAGAAAGTAACAATCTATGAACTATTATAGATAAATTATATATTACTATATACTGTATATTACGGCAAAGCCATTTTTTTTTTTTTAAAGAAAGAATTCCATTATGACAATTTCAAATGAATGAATCTGATAACAGACCGCCTGGCAGAGTGCCACAGACCCCTGGGGCTGCCCGGACCCTGATCTAAGCACATAGATAGAGCAGTAGGTTGCAGACATTTAGCCAGAATTATTATAAGTGTTCTCTGATAATTTATCTATGGCACATCATCTAAACCAGGGGTATCAAACTCAATTTCACTAAGGGCCGCACTGGGAAATAAGAATCACATCAAGGGCCAGGCGCATAGTTTATTGACTTTGCTTTTATTTAATCAAAAAAAAAAAGGTTTTTTAAACATTTTTTGGGCAGCTAACCAGGCGCCTAAAAAAGTAAAGTATTTTTGACTGTTATTGCATGTCTCATAAAGCCTTCTCACTTACAATTTGGTCCACAAAAAGCACTTAAAAAAAGTCAGCAAAAGGGTTCTTTAGCCATCATATAATTGAACAAATCAAGCAAAACAATGCATTCTCATTATAGCCGGCTCGCAACAACCTGGGTCACAGGCCTGAATATGCAAACTCACTGGTTGACTCAAAGTCAGCAAATCAGCCCATTTCTGCTTTGAGTGTCACGTCATTGCAGTTTGAAAACCGTTTCCTGTCTTCTTGGTTTGGCGCACAGCTAGGTGAATTTTTGTTTTCTATTGTGAACCTAAATTGATATGCCGATATGTTCTGATTTAAAGTTATTTTTGTAAAGCCTTTTCATCAAGGCTGGAAATATTGAGATATTCTTGTCCAAGCTCACTCATTTTGCTGTGTTGAACTGGAAATAAAATGCACACCTGCGCTGTGGGCCTGCACAAGTTGAGTACATTACAACAAAATACAAAAAAATGTATACACCTCTTCAATGATTCCTAGGCATGAAGACAAAAAAATATATTTGTATTTTATTTCTAAATTATACAATTATATATTGTATTATTTATTCTATAAATGTACAGCAAATTCGTCATTTAGTTATTGAATCCATATTTTTATGAGAAGATCTTTGCATCCATATTTCCAGTGATTTCAGTTTGCAGTTTAAATTCCTCTGTCTCGCCGATGCATTTGCGTCATAGAAAGTTGGCTAAGGGGCAGGAGGTGGTTCTAATGACGTACAGTAAGTGTTCCCATGACACATTCTTAGTTTGATCAATTAGCCTTGGTTATGAGAAAAACAAGCCATTTGTTTTAGATTAATAAAATGTGGAAAAAAACAACCTCCCTCTAATCAAATAAAGCTTTGTCCAGTTTGCTCTTCAGTCCTCCGATAGACCTACTCTAAGACAGCTTTCTGCAGCTCCATTTCCCACAGCTGGCGTTCCCTCCAGCATAGGAACTGATTTATTATTTAGTGTAGGTTTGAACTTCAAGACTAAATGGACATGTGGTATACAGTGGGGGAAATAAGTATTTGACCCCTTGCTGATTTTGCAGGTTTGCCCACTTACAAAGAATGCAAAAATCTACAATTTTAATCATATGTACATTCTAACAGTGAAAGACAGAATCCCAAAGAAAATTCCCGAAAATCACATCATATGAATTTATTAAAATTGATAACCATCTGATGAGGAAAAACAAGTATTTGACCCCCTGGACAAACAGCATGTTAATATTTTGTAGAAAAGCCATTATTGGCCAGCACAGATGTCAAACGGTTTTTATAGTTGGTGACGAGGTTTGTGCACATTTCGGCAGGGATGTTGGCCCACTCCTCCCGGCAGACAGCCTCCAAATCATTCAGGTTCCGAGGTTGTCGCCTGGCAACTCGAATTTTAAGCTCCCTCCAAAGATTTTCAATCAGATTCAGGTCTGGAGACTGGCTAGGCCACTCCAGAACCTTGATGTGCTTCTTCTTCAGCCACTCTTTTGTTGCTTTGGCGGTGTGCTTAGGGTCGTTGTCGTGCTGAAACACCCATCCTCGACCCATCTTCAGCTCGCTCACTGAGGGAAGGAGATGTCGGTCCAGAATTCCACAATACATGGCCCCGTCCATCCTCCCCTCAATACGATGGAGTTGTCCCGTCCCCTTGGCTGAAAAGCACCCCCAAAGCATGATGTTGCCACCACCATGCTTGACGGTGGGGATGGTGTTCTTTGGGTTGTACTCGGTGTTCTTTGCCCTCCAAACACGACGAGTTGAGTTGAGGCCACAAAGTTCTATTTTGGTCTCATCTGACCACATCACCTTCTTCCAGGCCTCTTCTGAGTCGTCCAGGTGGTGAATGGCGAACTTCATGCGGGCCTGTACATGTTTCTTCTTGAGCAGGGGGACCTTGCGTGCGCTGCAGGATTTCAATCCATGACGGCGTAGTGTGTTACCAACCGTTTCTTTTGTAACTGTGGTCCCAGCTGCCTTCAGTTGATTCATCAGTTCCCCTTGTGGTTTTGGGATGATTCCTCACTGTTCGCATGATCAGGGACACCCCACGAGGCAAGATCTTGTGTGGAGGCCCAGACCGAGGGAGGTTGGCGGTGGTGTGGTGCTTCTTCCATTTCCTGATAACTGCACCGACTGTTGATCTTTTCTCTCCAAGTTGCTTTCCGATTCTCTTGTAGCCCATCCCAGCCTTGTGCAGATCAACAATCTTGTCCCTGATGTCCGTGAAAAGCTCTTTGGTCTTGCCCATGGTGGTGATGTTGGATGCTGGTTGTTTTGGTGTTGACAGGTGTCTTTTATACAGGTAACGAGGTGAGGCAGGTGTATTTGATGTAGATAATTGGTTCGGATTGGGGCTGTGTCTTAAAGAAAGACTAACTGGCTTGTAGGAGCCAGAATACTTGCTGTTTGTCCAGGGGGTCAAATACTTGTTTTTCCTCATCAGATGGTTATCAATTTTAATAAATTCATATGATGTGATTTTCTGGAATTTTCTTTGGGTTTCTGTCTTTCACTGTTAGAATGTACATATGATTACAATTGTAGATTTTTGCATTCTTTGTAAGTGGGCAAACCTGCAAAATCAGCAAGGGGTCAAATACTTATTTCCCCCACTGTACATAAAAATAAAAAATGTTTGTTTGTTGTGACGCGTTGTGGTCCGCAAAGACTTCATCCCGTACATACCAAAAGAGAATTTACTGAGCTTCACACACACTCAAATTATGATCTGGGCTCAAAAACGTGGAAAACTAAACAAGCATACATTTCAGCTTTGATGTAATGACGATGATGAATCATTTTATTTCAGTTAACATACATGAAAGAAACCATTATTTCACACAATTTGCCACTGTAGCTAACCAAAAAAGGAATGGGCTGAAGCCAAGGCTCCTATAATCCCCATAGAATCACCCAGAAATCCAACAGATAATGATATTACCTGCAATAAATAAACAGATATTAAAGGTCCCATGGCATGAAAATTTCACTTTATGAGTTTTTTTAACATTAATATGAGTGATAGGTGTAAACCGAGCCCTGGGTATCCTGCTCTACCTTTGAGAAAATGAAAGCTCAGATGGACCAATCAGGAATCTTCTCCTTATGAGGTCATAAGGAGCAAGGTTACCTCCCCCTTTCTCTGCTTTGCCCGCCCCGAGAATTTGGCCCACCCATGAGAGAGAGACTTAAAGTCTCAATTGAAGCATAGCAGTGAAGCATGGCAATGTGTCAAGGCCACACCCCCACCCTCCACCTTGCCCCCCCCCTCTCCTCCTCAATAGATACAGTATTAGGGGCCACTAAGGCCTATATAAAAGAGACTTCAGATACAGTATTAGGGGACCACTAAGGTCTATATAAAAGAGACTTCAGATACAGTATTAGGGGACCACTAAGGTCTATATAAAAGAGACTTCAGATACAGTATTAGGGGACCACTAAGGTCTATATAAAAGAGACTTCAGATACAGTATTAGGGGACCAGTAATGTCTATATAAAAGCATCCAAAGAGCAGCATGTCATAGGACCTTTAAAGTTTTCTCAGTTCTGCATTTCTGCTGCAAAATAAAACTGTAAATGATGGAAAAATGCTTGTAGACCTAATGGCTGCATATTCATTTTTTATTAAGTCTGCATTTGGTGTGTTAGTTAAGCC
Organism: Perca flavescens; assembly: GCF_004354835.1. NCBI lineage: Eukaryota > Metazoa > Chordata > Actinopteri > Perciformes > Percidae > Perca > Perca flavescens. Next base: position 682,241 of record NC_041339.1, read on the forward strand.
CACAGTGATTTTTTCGGTAACACTTTACTTGATGGTATCTACGTAAGAGTGACATGACACTGTCATGACACAGTCAGGACACATGAACCCTAACCTTAAGTTTTTTATTCACCAGTGGTCCCCTTGTGCCCGTGCCCCTCGCAGTGGCCATCCCGGGCGTTGCGTTTTAACCCTAACCATAACTTGTCCTGACATAAACCGAATGACGCTTATTAAAAGAAGCGTTATGTCATAAATGTTTCTGACTTTGTTTAAATTGTTTATGACACGTTTAATGACAGTGTCATGTCACTCTTATGTAGATACCTTCAAGTAAAGTGTAACTGATTTTTCTCCTGATTAGCAGACTCTCTGTTGGCATAATTTCAGATAAGCTGTGGAGAACTCCCTTAACTGCCCGATGAAAATTGTGTTTGCATGTCCTCATAACACTAAGACATTTTAGCAAGCTGTGTGGTGTTTGTGTTTAGCAAAGCATGCACAGTGGTTGAATACCAAAAGTTGATATATTTTGTGAAACAGATGGCAAAGGTGCTCATATGGGAACCTAAGCTCTTCTTCACTGAATATGAAAATGTTGAACAGGTGTTCCAAGGAAACTTACCTTCCCCGCTATGGCTTTCATTAGCACACTTTCTATTCGTAATAATAAGCTTACTTGTTCCCTGAGATAAAGGGCAGACAAAAGAGCTGCTTCTTTTTTTTTAATAGGCAAAAACAGGCAAAACGGTTGCCTTGTTATGTATTATTCTTATCAGACACAACCCCCTCAACCAACATCACCAAAAACCCTGACTCCCCCAGTGTGAGCTTGTTTTATGATCTGATTGGCGTCCAAAATTCTGTTTATTAGAGCATTGGTTTTGCTTTGTGATTTTGCTTTAGCTCCGTTTCAGTGGCTATGTGAGACTACCTTGCAGTCATGTTTGGATGTACAGAAGTTTGGTTTTCTCATTCAGCAGTAGCACAGAAGTGGAGTGATGGAGACCACCTTATGTGCTTGGGCCACAGCGATGGTATAAACTTAACTGGCCTTGGATGGTTCTTGGTTTCTCAGACTGTGTGTTTGGATTCCTGGCTCACAGTTTGTCTGTTTGGGCCAGATTCTTGAAGCACACATCAAATCGACGGATGACTAGCGAGGCTGGCTGCCAGCTGAATTTCAAGAACAGTTTAGCTTCACTGTAGAATTTAAAATACTTAACTCTTTGTTGGGCTTGACTAGAGCTGTAGCCAAACGGTTTTCCTCGATTCATTTCGGAAAATAAGGGCTTCACATAAAGAGACAAATCCTTAGGTGCTTGCTGGACTGTCAGGGAAATTATATTATGGCCTCTCTTTTTTTTTTTTAAGGAAATGTTGTTTTCTCTCTCATTCAATAGCCATGCATTTCATTCAAACTTAATACCAGCCTACTATATGGAAGGTAAACATCTTTTAGATACATATAAGTCCTTACTCTGATTCATTGTTTTCCTCACATTTTCTTCATAGCGCTTCCAACCTGATAATCTCAACAGCATGTTGGTGTTAAAACCGCTTTCAGGACTAAAAGAAAAATCCATGTAGAATCTTATCCAAATCTACGTTAGTTTGGTTTCTTGCTTACATTGCGAAATTGCAAACTATTCCATATTTTGCTGATATCAAGTCAAAACACTATATGTATGGTAGCTAATCTGCATCTTGTTCAGTGTCTCCCAGTTTCATATTAAAATGTACAGATGCTTCTATATGTCAGAACATTCTTCCGGCTGTTCAGAGCCTACAATATTGCAATATTTGTTATAGGCAAAACATGTGTTTAACCATTCTAAATTAAGTATTGTGGTGCTACAGAGACGCCCCTGGCCTACAAATCGAATCCTACAGACTTAAGAAAAACTTCTTTGTTTGGTACAGATCCTCGCAAAATTCACATTATAATCAGTTTAATTTTTTAAATTGTAATATTTTTCAATAAAAATGAGAATAATGATTAAAAAAATGATCATTCCCTCTATATATCGTGAATCATATCGTAATTGCAATATCAGTCCAAATAATCACAATTAGATATTTTCCTCATATTGTGTAGCCCCACTGGTGTCTAGCCAAAAAACAAAAGTCTGAATCAACTTCAGATACAATCTCTATCTACATACATGTAGCAGGAATTGCCCTTACAGATTGCTTTTAAATATCAATATGAGACTATTTGGGTTTTGATGCTTTGAATTTGAGTCAGATTTGACAGATTTTTATAATTCCTTATTCCTTACCATATTTACTTAACTGACAGCTCTAATTATCAGTGATTAGAGCTTCTTATGAACAAAACAAGATACAATAAGATAAGATTAGCCTTTGTTGTCTCCCTAAGGAAAAAATATATCTTGGGCATTTGAGAAAACACAGTTGATGTAGCAGCGCACAGCCTCTCCATATACACACAATATATCCATATACATGTACTAATCACACAACAGTTAACATTCAGTGACACATATCCATAAAGATCAGAACATACACACCAAGAATATTGGTGTAAAATGTATACTGTATACAGTCACAGTGGTGGCCCAAGTGTGGCCTGATTATATGGTCCAGAACAAATATTATACCAAACAATAATAATAATAATAGTGATGCTAATGAATGAACTGGAGAATTTGTATATTCACAAGCACTGTTTTTAACAAAGACCCACTATAGCTCTGTTGTGGCATCTTTTATCATGGGATTGTGCAACTCATTAATGTCGAATTTGGCAGATCTGAATGAATGAGGCTGACAGTGTAGTCACCTTTTTTTTTTTTTTTTTTTCTTCTACTTTTTCATCATTTCTTTATACTTTCTTTCTTTCTCCACCAAACTTACACCGAACTATACCGTTTCTGCCCTGTCCGACTGCAGTAGATAAGAATCGGTGAGTTATGACGGTCGAGGCGGACATGACCAATTGGTCGGAGCTAGATTACATAGCATTCAAAATAAATAATTTTCTCGTGATTTCTATCCTAAAGATACTATCACAAACAGAACGGGCGGTATTCTGTCACAGACTGTGGTGGTATACACCATCAAAAAGTGAATTGCTGTGTGTACCAGACTCTCCTTATTTGATGCCCTTCAATTGAAAAAAACTACTTCTTTGTACTTGAACATGTTAGACTTGTAGTAGAAAGAAGCCTGAAATCTGGCTGTTAAAAGTATTTTTTATTGTGCATTGGGCACAGCTTTTGCCATTTTTTTTTTTTTTTTTTTGGGGATTTGAGCACCCTGAGATAACTTTCTAGCCTGGAAGAAAGACAAATTTGTGAGCTTATGTTTCAAACAGTCAAAAGAGGTTCTAGACTAATACGCATTTGCGAATTAGTCTGGCAGTGCCAAGCAAGGAATTTTACATTTTACAATTAAAACACTTACACATAGTTTAATAGTTAAATATTCTATTTAGTATAACTGAACAGTTAAATAAATAAATAAATAAAATATCTTTTGGTTTGCTCAGTAGTTAAGCTAAGGCCCTGGGCTGTGGTCAGCAGCATTCTTCTCAGTTATTATTGTAGCAAGTTTTCACAGTGGCTCTAAACTATTTAAAACGAAGTCCACAGAAACTCCTCAAACGTCTCCTGTAACATAACTCACTCCTTCACTTTCCCATCTGTATGCTCAGTATGTTCCAAACACCCATATGTTCACCAAAATATTGCTAAATATACTGCTTCTGCTGGTAGCTTGCATTTTGTTTTTGTAAAAAGATGAAGATTTGAGGTTGAGTATCGCTTCAATATTAACCTTTGTACTTGGTATTGTATTGTATACAAAAAGTCAGCCAGAACAGAAACATTGTATTTTCAAAATAGCATCCAACTGTTTTTTTATTTAAATTTTTTATGAATTCTGTACCTGATTTTGACTCCATTCAGTCTTGGAAATAGATGAAAAGCTAAATAAAACCAATGCAGTCAACTTGTTATTGTGTGTTTAGCTACAGATTGTTTGATACTGGCTTTCACATTATAGTTGTGCAGTCTTAATTTTCAGACATCAGTTTAATTTAAACAGAGAGCAATCATCTGGTTAACGTTATGTCTGGCACAGAGACACTCTTACTATAGCAGAGTGCATATTCAGAAGGCAAACACTGCGAGCATGAATCTATTTCATTGAATCAATGCTGCTCTGCTGCCTGAGCCGGGCCACACGCCTTAACAATGCAATGAGAAATGATTGTGTATTGAACTGGCGTATGACAAGGCTGTTCTAGAAGACGTGGAACTCGCCAGTTCCCTCTCTGTCAGCTACGTAAAATTTATGCTGAATTGTCTATTTTACAAGCATTAGCTGTGCTTTATGTGGTTGACGTTGGACAGTGATGGCATGTGGCTATGAGTCGCTCAGGAATCATCAGAATCAAATTGATAGTCTCCTGCCTAGCAGGACCATCTCATGACTACCAGTCGGTTATCAGAATACGGAAATCAACTGGGCAGTGTCCTGCCGCCTCTGCTAGCCTGGCCGTTGAAGGTTTTCAAATGTAAACACAGAGGAAAAGGTGAAGATGGCTATTAGCTACGACGTATGGCTACGATCTCGATTACCTGGACAAGCGTCCATCTCCATATCTACATCAGAGGGGGCAGCGAGGCAAGCATGGAGGAATTGGAACACTGACTGCCACCTCTCTGCTGGGCATCCTGCTAGCCAATGTGCAGGCTACGGACGGTGAGTTGGTTGGCTTGGGTGCAAAGCTAACTTTTTTTTCCCCATCGGCCAAATGGCTAGTGAATGTTCAAACTTTACAGGCCACTCAATAGATCCAACCATTTAGTTTTTGGCTAGTGAGTGAAGCAAAGCTACCAGCCACATGCACATTTTACCAGTATTTGCCTGGTGGATTGTGCTAATTTTGTACCCTGCGTCCATTCCTCCGCCGGTTTCCAGCGGGATGTCCGGAGCTGTGATGTCCTTTTGGCGAGACTTGCCTGGATCCTAGAGTCCCGGTGCCATTCAACCGGGTGACTCTTCTTCTGTGTGCTGATCTGACGGCCACATTCTGCTTCATGATGAATCACACACAGGTTGAAGGAGCTGATGGGATAACATTTCACTGGAATTGTACCTCGTATGATTTCATGTGACATAACATTGATTTAGTGGTTGAGTTGCACCCTTTGTTCACAGCTCTGCAGATATGTTTGATGGTTGCTATCAAGCCGCATGTTTACACACTGAGGATAAAGGACTATTCTAAAACAATTACTGTTGCTTTCAATGAGAAACTGGAGCACAAGATGATATTACGCGGAGCTGCGGTCATTTTCTACAAGGAAAGTGAGGAACAGAAAACAAGTAAATAAGACACGCTTAAGATGGAAAGATTAAGACAACCCCGGAGTGATTAAGAGGGCTGACATAGATACCCTGGCTGGATTTTTAAATAGACCAGTGAGCGGGTTTGGATTTGGTTTTAAGCAGCAGGAACATATAAACAGCAATAGCTATCAGTCAATTAAGGATAAACCCTTTCCAAAAACAACTAGTTTAACTTTGCTTTTCAATTAATCTTCTTTGGGTGTCGCCAAGGGTCACAGCGCTGCAGTGTGAGCAGTGGAGAAGTAAAAGATTAAATAAGCGTCCAAACAACTGGGCACGGGGACTAAGACTTGAAAACATTTAACCCAGCCCCGCTGATGCTGCACAGATGCTTCTGGCCAAATAGGATTTCAGCACTTTGTTATTTTCAGGAGCTAGACATGGATCTGATTTATTTTAAGAAGTGATCCATGGATGAATCATGGAAGTCCAAATGTGTCCAATTTTTTAGATTTACACAATCCTCAAAATGTTTCTGTTCTTCTACCAAGGCCTTTCAAAAAACATTTCAAGGTTAAAAACAACACATCTGTGCTATAATGTGTTTGCCAAAGCGATCTGTAAGAAATCCCTGAGCTAAAGTCCTCATCTGCTGTGATGTACTCTGCTGTGGATCTAAATAATGAAATCACATTGTTTACCGTAGAAATGAAACCAATCGTATTGACCTCATGAGTTTCAGCAACTAGGAAGTGCTGCGACTGTTATTTTGTCTATTTAGTTTCTTCCTGGTGCTATGTTCCCCACACTGGATCAATTTAACCCTTTGATTTTAAGTGTGTATAGCCAACAATAGCAACTGAAGTTAAGAAACAAAACTGGAAATGAAACAAACTAAGAATGGCACTGTTTTATATAACCCTAAAATGTAGATTATCAACTTGTAATCGATCTCAAGCTCTTTGTCCCCAGTTGTTGTTAATGTAATAAACCTCTCCCCCAGTGGCTGAGAACCTTGTAGTGAGCTTAGCCACTGGTATTGTGAGTGTGAAAGAAAGTATGAGGAAACCCTGGCTCAGTGTGACATGATGATGAAGTTATGGACCTAAAGCTCCTCATTGTTATGTATCTGTGGTCCTGCAGCCCAGCGCTGCAGAATACAGAGAGAGGGTGAAGGAAACAGCGCTGTGGCTGCCAACCCACTGGGCCTTTTTTCTGCTCCTGAGAAAAGAGTATACAATTGAAGGAATGCCTGTAAGTCAAGACAAAGGGCATAAGCACCCTGGCTTTTTGTCAGCCTCTTTCATCAGGCCAAGCCCAAATGATTTGGATACAATTGCAATGTAAAATCTCTGTCTGCTGCAATTGCTTAAATGGTAGCTCAAAAAAATAAAAAAGCCCAGATGAAATTGTCATAAGCTTACACTCATTCATGCCTTTACATCCTGTGCTGTGCTAAGGGGATTCTTGAGAAAAGTCATCTGTATTCAGTAAACAAGTGTTATTGATGAGTTGATTCTATGTGGCTTTGCCAGTGAGCAAGCCGGGGAAGGGATTATGTCTCCAAGCCAAAACCCAATAGAAGTTTGACTGAGAGGATAGATGTGCAGTGCTCATTGTAGCAGTAGAGGATAAGCTGTGTTCAACATTCAAATAACAGCTCAATATCTGTGATATGAAAAGGTTTGGAAATCTCTTAAGTGGGAAATATCTCTGTTTGCTGTCACCAAATGATATATTGACCCACGTTTTTAAAGAGCACTAAAGGCAACAGAAGTATCGTAATTCCCTGTGTTTTGGTTTCATCTGATGTTTGTGTTGATAACTGCATGCTGAGGGTCCGTAAGGAGATTTTTTAGAAGACCTTTCGATGAGGTTTAGTTTACTGAAGGATTTAAGCATCTCCACTGAGTGAGACCGGAAAGGTGTAGCCACAGCAGCATATGGCAGAGACTGTGAGGAATCGAGAAATCCACTAATCCACCATTCCTACAGTATAGGGATTATACCTTCTGTGACTTTTTTTCTGTTTGTTACATCTCACTTTCCATTCATCTGTCCACAGTTCAGTTTTAATCACTGTTGTTTTCAGCTATGAGGGGTGTTACTTTGTTTTCAATGTTGCATATGGTCAGGAGGCGTTTTCCTACCGAAACATCTTGTTTACAACCCCTGTAGGATATCACTTTCACTTAGCTCTATGATTTATGAAATGTTTTATCTGTTGTGCAGCAAATAAATAGTAAACCTCTCCTTAGATAGGCTGCATGGAGTGTTTTTGTCTCAGTGTTATACTGTTGTATGGCTGCTAGGAATAACAGCATACCTAAGCCCCTGAAAACCTGATTCCACTGTAACATTAAATATTCAGTACACAATGTGTAAAAATCAAAGTTGAAATTTAGGTTAAAAACATGTTTAACTATTATTCATGAAGAGTCAAAACTCTGTTTGGGTGTGGTTTTATCACACTTGATTGACAGTGCTGGCATCATAAGCAAACAACCCGCCAACTGTAATCATTTAAATTTAAATATTGCTAAATCCTGATTGGTGCGCAGACATTTTCTTCCATTGACCTCAATCATTTTCATCATCTCAACTGAAAAAAACTGTTGCTGGAGCAATCAACATTGGACTGAACTATTCTTAGAACATGTTGCTTTAACGGATGCATTTTATGGTGAACAGCTATCTCGTTGTAATGACGTTCATAATTCAGAGATGCTTCTTTTGTTGTTGTTTTTAAATGCATAGTGTTATTGCTGTGACTTGAGAAACGTAAATGGGAGCAGACTCATCTCTGTCGGCTCTTAGAAATACCACAAGGGCAGAACTGAGAAAACAAATCTTGTAATTTCATAGGGGTTTCCCACACATATTCCTTGGGAGGCTGGTGTTAATTCAGTCTGACTTCTAAAGATCTCAGTGTTCACGTTTCACATCAGAGAGATGACACGCTGACATCAACTTGACAACTTGAGGCTTTATTGCTTTACAGTGACAGTGATTTTCTGTTACATGTCACTAAACCAATACTACTGCAGAGGTGAATCAGGCAAACAATGATTAGCTTGGTATCATTTTAGATCAGGGAAAAGGATCTGACACCAGGGTTTGTCCTGCGTAGAGAAAGTTTTGGCACCCCCAGAGGTTTTAGCCAGCGCCAAAGGAAAATCACCAGCCCCAAAGCGTCTTTATTTTCAGCAGACAGCCTCCCTCTCACTGTATATTCAACATCACTGACAATTTGTTGATCAATATTTCATACTTCATAATGTTTAGTATTCATAACACTATTGTTTTATTGTACAAATTAGCTACAACAGTAAAGTAAAAGTGAAGTTATGCCCTGTTCATACTTCAAATTAACTGGACTTTGTGGTCAAGTGTAGTTGGATGCGAAACCCCCCTTACTGCATTATATTCCTTTATGTTTTGAATTGTTACCTGCCACCAGAATTTTGTGTTTTCCTTGACGTAAATAAAGACGTTTACATCATACATTTATGCCTGAAAATGTATCCGAATGCATGTATAAACATGCCAGGTAACTCATTGATTGGACCATTTTGGTGATGTCATTCTGCATCATCATTAATAGTCGAGACCTCTCATATCATAAATAGTAACACACGGGAGTCTTATGGAGTAATATTATGGTGGGATAGTTGCTGTGAGGTCGCAACATTTCACAATTTATTTTATTAATGAGGAACTGGGAAAAAACACAAGAATACCACACCTATTATTACTCCTTTTCACTCTCTGATTGATCAGGGGAAATCCCTGCACATGTTACCAACTTTATTGGGTACACCTGTACACTGAGTGTGTATACATTGATTACACACATTGCTTTATTAACAGTTTGTTATCAACAGATGGATTTAATAGCAGCTTGGCTTTTTTAATTCATGCTAAAATCACATATTAAAAAAACGCACCAGAGTTTAGCTTGGATGTGGTTGTTTAGTTCACTTACTCCCAAACTTTTTTGACGTCAAGGAACCCTAAACTCACACAAATTAGACCACGGCCCCCGTTTGATTTGAAGATTTTGTCCCAGGCCTCCCCTCATCTGACAGGGGTTTTGCTTTTAGATGTTTTATAACAAAGTGTATAAAACCCCATGGCCAAAATAGTCATACAATCTGTCATTGTAGTACTTATGGATGGAATTATAGTGAAAATAAAGCATTCCCCTTATTGCTGGGGACCCCTGGAACCTCTTCAAGTACCCCACTTTGAAAACCTCTGGTTTAGTTTACACCAGAGTTCGATTAGCAGCTTTCACATTAGCCTTAACCAATCAAACTGGGCAAACACACCAGAGTTAGTTTGAACTGGTTGGTTTATGAAAAGCACCCTTACAAATGTATTCTGCTAATCCATAAACGGGGGTGTTGAAACATCTCTGTCAGCTCCTGGCAAGTTAACAAAGGCAGAATCGACAAAAGAAAAAAGAAAACATCACTGACTGGTTGATGCTCCAAATAAAATGGGGATATAAGATAGGTTCTTCTAATTGCCATCTGACTTAAATACTAATGATGCAAATAACAAAATTTTGCTATAAGTTGAAAATAATGATGATATTAATTAGGACTGGGTATTGACAATGATTTCCCCATTTGTTTACATTTTTGATTTGATTCAGTTTCATTTACAATTCAATAATTTTGCTTGGATATAAAGATTTTCAGAGAACTTGTGCTGTAAATTGTAAAAGCAAGAAGCAACAATTAAATATTTGCAATATGCACGCCCAAAAAGAGGGTCAATTAACCATATCCATGGTGAAAAGGCATGTACTAAAATATTGATTTGGGGATTTTATTAATCAATATCAGATCACTCAAACGAAGATCGATTTATTTTAACACATGCCCTGGTATTAATCTTTCCTTTTGTTTATTGATTTAGTCAATTTTCAGAGTAGCAGATATAGCTCATCATCAGATCATAGTGGTGTCACAAAGACGGGACAAGATGCAGTTTAAACCTGATTAAAAATGCAGTGATATAGCCATATCCATCCCAATCACCATAGGTTTTAAATAAACATGTATTTAAAACTGATTTACAACTCCTGCACCACACACATACCATTATAAAGATACACACAGCTGACAGTTTGATCCCCCAAATTACACGCTTGCCTCCCTTTTTATCATATTTCATCACTCCAGTCTTCAGCAGCACAAGAAGTTCCAGTCGGACAGCCAGTCACTTGACACTTTGTGAGTTCAGGATCATAATTAACTCTGTCCACTGGTAAAATGTGTCCCCTTGCAGTTCATACTTTTCGCATAAGATGCGGATTCCTGTCTGTCCGTGTCTTCATAAATTACATCCCAGAAAGTTTTTTCCAGGAGTCTTTGTGTTTTTTTTATACAGAGAAACCCCAGTCAACTTAATTATCACCTAGACTTGCATCGTAGACTGGCCTTGAAACGCCCCACTCTAGTGTCTTGTGTGCAACAATCCAAGCCTTCTCACTTCTCACCAGTTTGCATCGTTCTACATCTGTAGAACAACTGCTTCCACCACAGTGAACACATACTGTATTTAAAATAGAGGGAGCAGCTCCTGTAGTCCTCTAGTATCAGTCTACCAGCAGACCCCGCTGAGTCACTTCTCAACATCAAGTGCTCATTTTTTAGAAATAAAAGGCAGCAATTAACACATCAGGGTTGAAGATGGTAATATACTCGTTCCTTTATCTCTCTCCAGTTCATGCAGGTAGCAACAGCAAAAAAAAAAGAAAAACAAGTCTTCCTGTTGAATGATAAGCATTCCCTCTGCTGTGATAGGAAGGCCCTATACGATGCCTGTCAGATGAGGCCAATTAATTGATGGCTCAATGTGATGTTTTATCTGTTTAAGGCAAGTCTGCGGCACGTCTCACTCACTGTTGTTCCCTCCCAGATAAGCTTTACTTTGTTGACTTTGCCCCAGTGCATTCCAAAAAGCAAAGTCACTCATTAGCTACCTATCCGAGAGTGACATGTGTAGCTATAGGCCAGCGTTGGATAACAGTCCTTCATTGTCACCGCTGTAGTTTTGTGGATTAACACTTTGATTTAATTATCAGCCATCATAGCCTCAACACAGCTGTTTGGCATTTTTGGAGGCAAGCACCAATGTTTCCCCTTAAGCTGCTCAGCGAGGCAGTTTGGATGTTAAATCATTTATCACACACATTAGTTATTTTGCTGTACAGAGAAGGGCTGTATGCTAGATAAGGAAGTATGAGATGCTCATTAGAGGGTTGTAAATCAAGATCTAAGCCAATGTTGTCTTTTTAAATTGTTTTAAAAGTCTGTTGACCACAACACTTCCATAGGGTAGAACTCAAAAGAAAAAGGAATACTTTTAATTGTATTGTTTATATTTTTTATCTATAATGTAATTCGCAAATAAGGAAAATTCAGCCAGGCTTTATACAATCTAATACATAAACTCAAGTTTAACCCTCTCGGGCCAAAGATGTTGTTTCTTTACACTTTTTACTGCAGCCTGGAACTACAGTGCATGTCTGTCTTGTGTTGGACCCCAGGGAGAATAATCTTCACCAGGGTGATGACTAATAAGGATCCTTAATAAACAATAAACAGTTTCTTTGTACAATAAACCTATAAGTATGTACAATTAGCCCATAATTATGAACCCGTAAATCATGTTACGTATTGTTATATAGTATATAGTTTTCAAATCTTAAGTATTTCTATATATTCAACGCTTAAAGGTGCTTTAAAAACAGTTAGAAACTTTGGCTAGACCTGTGTGTGTATATTTAGGACCTCATCACTCATGGTAAGAAGCTGATTGAGAAAATCTGCCTTTAATAACATAACATAAACATTTTGATGAGAAGGATTTATTAAATTTGGTTATTTAAGAAGAGTTACCAAGATTCCTACTGAGTGGGATACTTTACATTTAAAAACTAAAAACTTGTCCCTGCTCTCAGGTGGACTAACTAATGGGACTCTGTTTCTGAGCTACAAACAATATTTCGTTCAGTACTTGTATTTATGACCAAATACCTGTTAAACTAATGACACTCCAGTCAGGCTCAGCCGTACTTTGTGTCACCCTCATTAGCAAATGTTAACATGCTAACACGGCAAACCAGCATGTTGAACATGGAAACCATTATACCTGCCTAACATCAACATGCTAGCATTATCATTGTGAGCATGTTATCTTGCTTATGTGAGCATTTAGCATCATCACACCTCTTCCTATCTTTAAATAGGATTTGTTTTTGCCCATTTCTATTGTTATAACTTCAACCACTTTTGAGAGATATTGTCCAAAAAACTGGTTGATAAATAAGTTAGGTACAAGTTAGGTAGAAGGGGGGACACCTTACTTTAGTTCTATTCTTAATAATGCTTAAATTCTGTTAAATTCTCTTCTAGAGGTGTGGCCGTCATGCATCCATCCCTATATGTCTCTGTAGCAGAACATTACCCATTACGGTCAAGTGAAGGTAGATCATCTTCCATCATTTGCTATTGATTTGCTAAAGAAAAGTGAAATATACAGATCTTCTCTTTGTTTACTGTTGATGCAAATATATTTTTTCAAGTCTGCTATCTACCACAGAGGTATGCGGGAGATGGTTAAGGTTGTGTTGTGATATATTTACAGCTGTCAGTCAGTAAACCTCCTGAGACTCAGATAAGATAAACTCCTGAGACGTCGCATCTTACCACTTGCAGTATCAAGGAGCACATACTCCAGTCATGCAAGCCACCCGATTCTATTTGATATATCCCAAGCCAATACAAGCTGTCAGTCAGCATTAAAGTCAGATTCACATATTTACAGAAAAGTTGTGCTTCTGTCATTAGGGAGCAAAGGCCAACAACTCAAGTAAACTACTCAACAGCTGTTCAGAAAAGTCATGCAAATCTTGTTAGGAAGTTTTTTGCTGTTACTTTAACAAACATAGCTATTATCCAGTGGAATAAGTGGTATTCATATGCCCAGGTGACGCAGGAATGTCATTCTTGTTTTTGCTGTAATTCTGAAATTTTGAGCACAAAAGAAGTGTAGAGAGCATATTCAAACAGTAGATTTTCTCAGTAAGTATTTTTGAGCCTTCAAACTTTCTTTGAGCCTCTTTTTGTGTATGAATGTTGCAACATGTTCAGTTAATTAGCACAGCTGAAAACTTCAAAGACACAATGACAGCTGAAAAAAAGGTGCAGTAAAGGTTGAAAAAGCCAAGATGCTGTGAGCGTGCGCTTCCCATGGAGAGAATCACCATTAGAAATTACGGTAGGAATTTGACCACAATTACTTGAGGTCAGAATTATAACAAGGACTGAAAGTTCTGCTTTCACTTTGTGCACTAGCAATAAAACATTCTGTAGCCAAAGACAGAAAATACCAGTTTAATATCTGTGAATCACATCACAGTTTACAGGACTGTCTAAGAGAGCGGATGGAGCCAGCTATCACCTATGTTACGTTTAGATTGGAAATAAGCTTTTAGTAATTTTTACAATGTCTACATTTTTTACGTCTTGCAAAAACAAAATTTGAATAATTCAAATTACTTTGATATGTGGCCCAGTGCTAACATAGGCTACTGACTGCTGTATTTTGTCCTGCAGTGATAATGAAGTATCAAAACTGATTCGAAGTCTGCATGTCGATCCACTCGGGTTATAGAAAAATTAGTCTTGCATTGCCAGACCTTCCTCCACAGTGCTGCGGAGGAGGGTCTGGCTAGTCCATGCTCTGGTTTATTGCCATTTCTTAAAACCAATCACAATCGTCTTGGGCGGTGCTAAGCGCTGTACGGAGCAACTGCGCCTCTGCAAAATAGCCTCGGGATGGAACTTGTTTTGGTGGAAAATGGGTACGTTTTGTATGTTTTAGTCGTGCAACAGAAAACTCCGATTGGACAGATAGTCTAGCTAGCTGTCCCTGCAGAGATCTGAGGAGCAGTTAACCATAGTCCTCACAGATCCACCAGAGGTTAGAACGCCAACACAAAGAAAGCCCAAGGCAACGGATATTCGGCCTAAATGAGTGAATCTGACCTGCTGCCCTTTGCTGCGTGTCATCCCCCATCTCTCTCCCCCTTTCCAGCCTATAGACTATCACTATATATTAAAGGGAAAAGCCCCCCAAAAAATTATCTTAAAAACAAAAAAAAGTAACCCATCTACCCATACATGCATACATTACATACACCGGCTTACTCATAAACCAACGCATAAAAAAGAGGTCTAGGATAATGTCACAAAACCTGAAATAGCACCGTAAACACCTCCAGTTTCTAATGCCCATGTAATGAGGCTTCTGTAATGAATCTAAGTGTGCTGAGATGTACATTATTTGCTTGTTGCTGTTTTATTTATTTTTTTAACTGTCTTGTCTAATTGTGATTGTACTGTATATTTATGTCGCTAAACGAGATGCTACATCTCTAGTGGTTATTCCTGATTAAAGAACTTCCAAACCAACATTAGCAGAGTCATTTCACACATTGAAGCTATTTTCAACTTGAGAATACATTTAAATTGATGTCTAAACAGTTGAGTCAAGGCAGTGCAGCTACCTTTTTCTTTTCTAACCCGTTATCCTGTTTTATTTTTTATTTTTTTACTTCTGCTTTGCTCAGGGAGGTGGTGGTGGGGGTTTTACTCTTTGTAGTAGTCACAGCTCCAAATCTCATTTGTAATGCTTATCAGCTGGTTGGGGTCTTCACAATAGCTAATGGGGAAAACAAATCGGTATTTGCAAATGTTTATCATTTGATTAACCTTCATATTATCCCTCTGTGTAATTAGCCTAATTACGAGGGGCTTTACACTGGCTGTCTGATAGCTCCTTGTACACATAGATCTGAAATGATCTGGCCTTTAAAAATGGACTCTGAGACCGGTAGGCTGTTTTTATAAACAATATGTTGAGTTTCATTTCAACCAAGACATGCAGAAATGTAGACTAGCCTGAAAAACAATAGTAGCAGCAGACTAAAAAATACTAATACAAATACACAAAAAAACTTTATAAAATAAAAACAACACCAGTTATATAGATTTAATACAAACAAAATGACCTTTGACCGTGGTCTGATCCCTTCTTATCGAACAAGCCGATATAAACCTCGAACTCCCACGTGAAAAATACAAGTCAGAATTCTCATTTGCCAGTATATTATATTATATATATTATAAGTCCATGAATGGTCCCCAAACCTGTTTGAAAGTATCTTGTCTATCCTTAACCATATATGTTATTCTTTCCATTTTTAGGCAAGAAGACATTTCCCTAAACCACCGACCAATACTAGGCCTATTCACACTTTTCCAAACCTGAAAAATCAACCGTTTTGCTTGCAAAAAGCACATCTTTTTTTAATTAGGATCGGTTGGGTGCAACCCCAGGATAAATACTTTGGGTTGGAGAGGCACATTAGACAGGTAGACTGTTGCTGTAAAACACGTTGTACTCCTGTTTCCGTCCATGATGAAAGAACAATTTGCAATTTAAAACTCACACACGGTGACCGTTTACAGCGCTGACCTCATGTCGGAAATAGTTGAAGCACCTGATAACGTATTCATCAAGTAGCCTGGCGTAGATAGCTTTTGTTGGTAGATAGGAAACAAAGAACACACTGTTGCACCGCTGATATAGAAGTACACAAGTAACCGTTGATGTCTGTTGCTGCAACCTGCCCGACAAGTTTGTTCTCTCTTTCTCTGGGGAACACTCGCTGCCCCGTCCGCTTCTGTCAAACTGGCATCAGCTGCCTCTCGCCGGGTGGAGACACGATGAGTTGTGAATGAGACCCTCTTCTTCACAGAGCTCTGAACACGCTCGCTTTGACACAACACAAAGGGGATTTTGCCTGCTAGCTTTCCTTTCCCTTGTTGTCATAGCTGGTTTGTGTTAAAGTGGCGCATGCTGTTGCACGGATTGACTTACAGCAAGTGACTGTGAGACAGCAGTGTTGAAACAGGACAACTACGTTGTTGTTGGTGTTAGAGGTGAAGTTGCTTCACTGTAATGTATCAAGACCCCAGAGGAGCTTCTTGCGATTCTAAAAGTATTGCGATTTGGTAGTATTGAGTATTGTTATTTTCTTTTCCTTCTTAAACAAAAACAAAAGTTGAATAATACACTTCTAAAGACAATACATCATGAGACATTTCAATAAAGTACTAGTTTTCTAAAAAGAATGCACATCACAAGTCAGTTAGTCTGTCAGAAAACATTTATTTCATTTGTAAAGAAGAACATAGCATGGATTTTCTGCTGTCGCTCTGTTTGGCTGGACATGGACAGTGTTGGGCAAGTTACTTCCAAAATGTAATACATTATAGATTACTAGTTAATGTCATTTGAGAGTAATTAGTTATATTACAATATTACTGTCTCTGAATTGTAATGCGTTACACTACTTTTGAATTACTTTTGAGTTACTTTCACCAAAATAACAGCGGAAGTTTAACTTGGCAGCTAGCTTGTGAATTTAACCACTGGATCAATAAAGTCTCATCTTTATCCACTTTAATACATCACAGATTATTCATAATATTTTGTATAATTAATATGAATATGCAAAGTAACTAAAGCAATAAAAAATAGATAAGTAAAACTTACAATAGGCAATGTAGGAGAAAATGAAAATACTCAATTAAAAGTACCTTACAGTTGTGTTGAAGTACGGCATTCTTGTGAAATGTTTGTTTAAAGCACTTGAATAAGAAATTCATGTTGTTTAGTTTAAAACAGTCTAAAGGGAATTGTCAATTATAGTGTGATTAAAACTCACTATTTACATTATTTACAGTACTTGATTTACAGCTGATATGTGAAAAGGTCCACAACCTTATTTGTTTAACAGTAATTTAGTTTTACTGCGAACCGTCGCAGGAAGTGCTTTTATTTTGAAGTAGCCTACACGGAAGTTGTCGGTTGTGTACCTTGTGTACTCTTGCTAGCTTACTGAGATGCAACTGTTATGCATGTCTATGGATGCAACCTATGGATACAACATGTCCGTCAAGCTAAGTTGCTCACTTTATTATTTGTAAAACTGCAACTGTAATAATTATTACCGTTCATGACAGAAACATATTGAACAGTAAATGGTCACAGTAAAAGACAAGCCTTTTTGGTCGTCAAGCCATTCCACTACAGGCAGAGTTACTCTCCACCGCTGATAAACTGCAATGATTTACGTGTAAGCAAGACTAAACATTAATTCCCGACATGTTTAAATCTGTCAGCAGCTCGGACACACTGCTGTCCTAGCTGACGTACCGTCACCTGTTGGGACACAGATGTTATGAAATAATACGCACGGCTTTTTTTTTCCTGTGAACAAATGATTTGCGGTGTTGGGAAATTCTTAAAAAGTGTTGCGTTAAAATACGTTGTAAGTCACGTTACTGAGATTGTAACGGGTAATAATATTACCGAAATTTAATTAGTAATGCGTTATATTACTGCGTTACAGCAAAAAGGAATACATTACTGTAATTGCGTTACTTTTGTAACGCGTTACCCCCAACACTGGACATGGATATGATGTAGTCGCTGTCAGCGGTACTGTATCAACAGAAAATATTAAGGTGAATCATTGGTAAATTAAATAAATAACGGTTCTAGGGAAAAGAATCTGTTTTAAAAACCGTGGCAAAAAACATCCCGATACATACTATTTTCACTTTAATAAACAACAAGGTATTAATTTAATTACACAAAACTCGAGATGACAGAACAGTAATGAGGTCTGGCAAACATCTTGAATTTATTTTCTTCCTTTATAAAACATTTGCAAAGCCGTGTTTTAAAAATCACATATGCAAAATTGTGCCACTTTTTTTTAAGAGTAATGTCTTCTTTCTTTTATCCCTCAGGGGACTTACCAAGACCTCTCACTGTGTTGGGACTTAACAGTGATTTTACACTTTATTTAATCCATACCATACCCTAAATGTTTTATAGGGATAAGTAAAAAATAAAGAAAATCCTGTCTAATAGGGCTAAATAAGTAAATTCTTACTTACTTTCTCACATTTACATGCACTAAAAACCTAAATTTGTCACATGGATTATGTCTAGCCCATTGAGTGATAAAGAACTGCAGCCAATGTGAAGATACTTTCAGCGAAATGCCGCTTGTTAGCCATGTAACATTGAGATTGCAACAGTGTTACATATTTAAGTATTCTGAAAATATAATAATGTGTTTCATTAACTATATTTTTTAATGACTTTAAGTGAAATTGGCCTCAAACAAATGAAAGGCCTTTGGGATTAGAATAGATAGAATATTAATAGAATAGAAATGCTTCTGAATTAGCAGCATCAGTGAGAGAAATCCCCACAGTATTTGTTCTGGAGTTAGTGTTGTGGTGATCGTGTCATGCCGCTGTGCTGTTTGCAGTGGCTATGTTTCAGAACACGATGTTTGACTTGCCCAGTACTCTGATGCCCCGACACTGGGGTTGCGCTTCCAGCATCAATTTTTTAACACTTGAAAGAGGTCCAAAACAGCCTTTTGCTTTTATTAATATGTCAACACATTGCACGGTGTCAGACTTCCGGCACTTTCAAATATTTACCCTACTGCACAAAACATTTCAAGATCCATCGTGACCATGTGAACTCGTCCCTGTTTCCAAACAGTGGGACGTGGGGAGCGAGCTCTTGTTTGTGTAATGTCGCATTAACCTGTTCAGCCATTCAACCAGCCCTCTAAAGCAGAGCGAGGCCAATGCTGGGAAGACTCGGCAGCAACCTCTTGCAGATGGGAACCTTTTAATTTTTTAAGGGTTTTCATCCGCATGGCCGATCCTCCGCACGTTGCGTCACGAACCGTGAGTGCTAATCCCAGTTGCCTCCCACCCCTCTATTTGGTATGAAAAAACCTGCCAGCCAAAGTGTATCTCCATATTCATCTCTGCAATGTCTTTTTGAAGTGATGTTTTGATCGGTGCCTAGTGAACCAAGGCCTGTGTAGTTTTAACTGAACTCTACTCTTGGGATGAAGCACAATGTGGGAGAAGAGCAGCATAATTGCCCTTTAAATCTTAGTTACATTTTTCTTTTAAACGTTAAGATATAAAGGGACACATACAGTATAACGGACAGCACTGGACAACCCTATACAGGCAGTGTAAAATAGTTTTATGGAGTACATTCACTCATTTTCATTTGCAATCTCCTCTTTACTGTTGTGTAAACTCGGATTTAATGGCTCCAAATGTGAAATACAAAGCAAACCCTTTTTTTTTTTTTTTTTTTTTATAAATATATTTTTATTGAAGGAAGAACAGAGTGGTGCATCACATACAGAACAAGTTTAACAATACTCCTTGTTTTTACAGTTTTTTCACAAAGCAAACCCTTTTAAAAACCGTGAACTCTACTACTTCATCTGTTTCTCACCTGACATTTCCAGAGGGTGGACATTTTTGACAAAACACTTATCAAGGTAAAAACCCTTCTACTACTGGAACAGTCAGTTACCCATATATCTCTGTTTGTTCATGTTAAGAAAGAGAAAAAGAAAGAAGCTAATGAAGCTACTACAGCTTTTTTAATATCAGATGAACACTGCCAGATCATGTTCTGCACTTTTGTGTACGTTTTTATCGCACGATTCAGTCTCCCAACCACAGACAATTTACTAGAAAGCATGTCATGCTTTCCCTCAAAAAAGAATCTCTGAACCCTGCCATTTCATGTTCGAATTCTGTACTCTCTGTGGTCCTCTTTTGGATGGTTTTTGTTTGATAGTTTCCTTGGTGGATATGAAAGATTAATGCAGCAGAAACACCTGCAGCAGTTCCTCAATGACAGCTGTAAAAGTGCAGCGGAACAGCTGTTAGAAGACAACCCGACTACCGTGCCCCCCATAAAGCAACACTCTTAAACACGGTGTCACAGCTTTGTGAGTCATCTTGTAACTGCCCCGGCAATCAGAATTGACTTTCCTTTCATGAGGATTCAATACGAATGCATCCTTTTTATTTTTTTTATTTTTTTGGCGACTACATGTGCACTTTCGACCTGTGCCTCACTTATATCACTCCATTGTGTGTATGCGTATGTGCATTTTGTACACGTCTCCTTGTGCTGTGTTCAGTTATTTGCACAAGGGAGGGGCTTTTAGTTTTTTTTCTTTTTTTAATCACTGAACACATCAAAGCTGATACAGAAGAGCAGTAAGCAAATGCATTATTTAGCTTATTAATTAGCAGGAGATCACTGTACACTAAGTCACAGTTAAATAAGCAAAAAAGCATGTCATGTTTAGTCGAACATCATCAGACCTCTCTCTCTACACGCTATTACATTGTGCCGGTGCAGGAGAAAGGTCTGAGATACGCACTGCAATGAGGCCGCATCTGTTCTGAGTCAGAATACGTCTACAACAAAGTTCAAATTCTACACATATGCTATAGTATGTGCTGCAGATATTGTGTTTGTGGGTTTCCTCCCACAGTCCTAAGACGCGCAGGGTGAAATGGAAACTCTGAAGTTGTGACCGTGTTCATCTGCTTGTAATAGGTGGACCCTCTGTCACTGCTGCATGATGGGGTCGTCTCCAACCCTGCTTTATAGAAAACGGATGCATAGAAGACAATTAATACAATATAGTAACATGCAGTATACTTTGCTTGTCTGGGGGAAGTGCTCCACGGTGTCTTTATAGCTGATCTGGTTCAGACATGGTTAGATCTGTGAAAGCAACTGAGAAACTGAAAGCTTAAATGCCTTTTAGGAGGAATACAAGACCAAGACATTATGTTGATATCAAAACAAGGCCTTGTGTTGTAAGCAGCTATTAATGATGCACAGGTGGAGCTGGCCCTAGTACCAGAAACGTGAGTTAAAGAATGAAGGAAGGAAGGAAGACATGAAAGACATCAGATAAAGCATGAGGTGATCAAAATCAAACAGGAAATCAGTCACATGACTATGTACTGTATACTGCAACTCTTTGAGCAGCGGTGGGCGATATTGTTAGAACCACGTAATCCCTGACATGACTCACAACAACTACCACTCTATCACTTACAGGAGCTAAACTATGCTCTCTCACAGTTTGACCACCAAAAAGCAAAACAACAATGGGGTCAGTGGGCAAAACAAATGTAATGTGGTGTATGCCCAACCACCGTGTAACATCAGTAACAATGACTACCGCGGCAAGCCCACTGTTGAGTTTTTAAAATGTATTTTTTTGCCACTTCGACCACCACAAGCTGCGTGCCATCTAGTTGCATGATATTGGAGAGAAGGCAGACCTCTCTATGGCCGATATCTCCGACACTGGGCAACTCGTGCCAAAACTATCTAGATTGATAAATAGTATTACAGGTAAGAGGGAAAATATGAATTTTTGATTTTGGGTTGAAATGGAGGCAAAGCAATTAGTTGTCTTTATTACGACAAGTAGTCTGAGTCACTAGTGATTATGTACTGAAATCATCAGTGTGTGGTGTTCAGGTTTGTGTTCCCAAAATGGCACATAAATCATTTGTTTAGAATAAAGTTTATTTGAAATAACAGGCAAACAGATGTTAGTGGGTTTAATGTGCACTTTGGGGCCCAGTACATATACAGTGACATCCCACTGTGAATTATTTGCCATCAAAAAAGACATTTTCCATTCAACACGTTGTGTATTCAATCTTACTCACACATTCTAAGATCATTTCTCCCTTTTTCTCCTTGTTTTAATTCATCTTTTATTTTGTTAGCCATTTGATCGTCGAGAAATGAAAGCATTTGCATTGAAAGGACAGGTGGGCGCGCGTGTCTGAATCGTAGCATTAAGAGCAGGGGAAAATATCAAAAGTCAGAAGCATTCATGCGGCAGGAGGAGCAGGGTTTTGAGCAGATATTAAAAGATGATTGTGCGTGGGCTTTTTCTCCTGTGCTCCAGAGAAAGAATGTAAACCCTGTATCAGTCAGACGGAGGATAATAAACAGCCCAAAACATCAGAACACAGCACAACAAACACAAACAAAAAGAAGGATGGGAAAAAGCGCGGCGTATAAATAGTTCAAATATTTCAAGTGATTTCAGAATGCGATGGTGAAATACTGGATGTTTGTGTCCTCAGCCACAGCAAAGTCTTTTACTCGGTTGTTTTCACTGTAACTGCATTAAGGCCATACAAGTCCACAAAACAATATAATATACTAATAAAAGTTATTATATTGATTAGCTATCAATATTTGCTGCTTCCTGAACAATTTCAATCCAAGTGTCCCCCACCATAAAAAAACCCACAAAGATAAATACATTAATACATATTTATCTCTGTACATGACTTATAGACACTGATCTGATCTTGTTTTTTTGACAGCTACATCAACACTGAAAATCATAGATTTTATTTTTTAATGCTTTTTCTGTTATGAAGTCTTTTTGGTTTGAAAATACTTTGTTGTTTTTGATTGGACGTATGAATGTCTGTGTATTACCTTGTTTTTGTTGTTTTACAAAATAATATTACCAGCTGCTTTAATAGTCTGACTCAGTAGCTAAAATGCAAAAAGTCGACTTGAATCTTATACACACATGGAGAGAGTGGCCAGCCTCCTCCATTTATTATACACAAACCCTTAGAAACCGTGGGAAACCTCACACAATGTGACAAATTGTGAGGCGTTTTACTTCTAAGCTCCGGACGGAGCCACGGTGCCTCTGCTAAATAGTCTCTTGTTTTGTGTGTACGTTCAAAAGTAGTTTTAGTCGTGCAACAGAAAACTCAGATTGGACAGATAGTCTAGCTAGCTGTCTGGATTTACCCTGCAGAGATCTGAGGAGCAGTTGACCATAGTCCTCACAAACCCACCGGAGGTTAGAACGCCAACACAAAGGAAGTTGAGCAATCCCCTAAGTGGAACGCGAAGGATATAGACTAGTATCAGCCCGATATCCATATTGGATCGGTACATCTCTAGATACTAAATTACATTAGTTTCCTACACAACCTCAACCCCCACTATCCGTTAATATCATTACATTGGTTGTGTGGTAACTGCCTGTGGTCGTACTGCTGGTCAGTTGTCCATTGTAAACCATTGTATTTTTTTATATAAAATCATGAATTATGTGTAGTATTTTAATGAATGTCCTAATTTTCAGGAAATGTAAGTTAACTCTAATCTAAAACCGTTCCAAGGGCCACTACAGGTTGGCTTAGGAGACCCTTTTTGACTTTTGTTCTTACTTCCCTGGCCAGATAACTGGTGCTCCTGTCCTTGAAGAAACAGATTATGTAGCATTTCTACTGATGATTCCAGCTGGCAGGACTTCCTAGATTGAAAATGCTATAAGATAAATGTTGTTATTAAAGTTTAAGTGTTTGGAGCATAGAATGCATTTAAAGATAGACCCCAACAGTGAAGCCCATACATCTCAAGGCCCCTTGGCTGCTGGCTGCAGTAATCATAAATCCCGCCCCCTTCATGTTAGCGTAGTACACGTCTAAACATTTTATTTCCCCTTGGGGAATATTAAATGATGTCTTCTTCTTTTTCTTCTTCTAATAAACTCTTACCAAAGACGGTTT
Organism: Perca flavescens; assembly: GCF_004354835.1. Taxonomy (NCBI): domain Eukaryota; kingdom Metazoa; phylum Chordata; class Actinopteri; order Perciformes; family Percidae; genus Perca; species Perca flavescens. The sequence continues at coordinate 706,123 of NC_041339.1, forward strand.
CTGCCATTTTAGGTAGCTGTGTTCACACTGTTGCTTGTTTTAACTGACAAGTTTGGTTTGAATTATTTGATGTTATAAAAACCAGGGTGAAAACGTCATGATTGACAGCTGTGATAGACTCGCGATTGGTCGGGCCGGTGTTTAGGTGGGAGTTCAATAACACCCGATCAGTTCTGTGCAGACTCTAGTTGCAAAAATGGAGGACGGCAGCGCCTTTATATACATTCTGGAGCTGGATTATTTATTTATACTGTATGTCATAGCGCCTTCCTTTTGTGATCCATAGTTAAGTTTTCTCAGTTCTGACTGTAGCTCTAAAGATCTTTTGTGGTTTTCAGAGTGTCTCCATCACCTATGTTGACTGACGTTACTGTATGTCGTCCAGTTTCTTCTTCTTCCCCTCTGCACTCAGCCTCACCAACAAGGCCCCGGACCCCCACTGACAATTGACTCTTAACACCCCCCATCCCCATCCCTAGTCACTACACTTGCACCAGCATTCATCCTGGACTATACATCTGCCCATTGCACATACTATATATTATTTGCACATTCTGCACTCAACCCATTCAGCCTCTCAGTTACTTTGTTTGTATATATTTCTTTCTGTATTCATTGTTTATTTCTGTTCATGTTTAATATGTTTGTTTGTATATGTATACACCATTCACCAAGGCAAATTCCACATAAGTGTAACTTATTGTGTCAATAAACCCTTTTCTGATTCTGATTCCTTGAGTTCACAGGTCCAAGCTTCAGTCTAAATAGTGTTTGTCTTTCCTCATCAGAACCATGTGGAACCCAGTGAACAGTAACGACCAAGCGGGACAAGTGGCTGCCAGGATGGAGACTACTTTGGGTAGTGCGAGCATCTCCATCTCCCAGCAGCAGGCACCCAAGAAATTTGCCCCTGTAGTCGCACCCAAGCCCAAGTTCAACCCTTACAAACCGGGGGGAGAGGCCTCTGACACTTCAGGTAACAACACAGGAGAAACCACTACATTACTAATATCAAGTACTTTAAAATGAAACCTTTATACTGTCACCGTGGACACTCTGAAACAAGAAGAATAAATCAAAGAACATTATTGTTTTTTTTCCCACTAGCTGGAGTTTATCTTTAGCATGCCATGTCCGCTCAAAGTCAGCATCCTCACTGTTTTTACAGCCAGATCAAACAGGGCCCAAACTGTCCTGAATCTCCTACGTTACAAACATCAGACTTTGCTGACGTCAAACACATTTTATTTTTCCCTCTCCATTTTTAGTATGACTAAATGTTCATGTTCCACTTCTGTTTAAATTATTTATTTTTCTCAACGATGGTGTGATGAATTAGAGAAGAAAGAAAGACCTGGTAAAGTAAACTTAAGTAGCAAAGTCACTGTATTGACTGTAGGTAGTCATACAGTACACAGCAGACAAAAACCCCAACTTTAAACCCCCAACTTTAAACTCCTAACTTTTTCACTTTTCAACAGTTTGTCTTCAGAGCTACTGTTAATTTTTTTGCAAAACACAATCAATAAAGGTGCGATTAAAGTTATTTGTTTAAATAATACACATTCCTATTCACCCTGTATTTCCCAGATAGCAGAGCTATTTAGTATTGGTTGCCATGGTTATAGTTGGATATATATTTTACAGTCCTAAAAAGCTCATTGATAAAAGATGTGACTCCGGCCCGCAGTCTGCTGCATCTGGACCGTGAACAGAGGAGCAGTAAATAATGTAAAATGAAAATAAATAAAAAAGGGGTGGAGAATGGGAGCACAAGGCACTGAAACACATTGTACTCAATAATGCTAAAGATACTTTTATTGTCATGGTAACACTGATCATCTACTCTTACATTTCAGTATAGTTCTAGTTTAATGCTACAGGGATCTTATGTTTGTAGTTTCCATCAGTATCAGAACATTGGAGTGCTAAGCTGTGCTCCGACAGAATGCAAAGTGAAGTTTCATTAAGTTGTGGCTGTCTAAAGTACAGATGGACCGCGTGTGGCGGTGTGTGTTCATGTGGCAGCTCAGACTCTGGTCTGGAACCTCTCTCCTTTTATGCCTCTGTGCATGTATCAAGTGAAGCCGTATGGCCTTGCAATAATTGCACATTTTTTGATGGAGTTTTGCTTCATGCATGCGCTCACATCTTTGCATTTTGACAGAGGCCTTGTTGCATGCCTAATTTCTAATAAACATACAGTGTAAAAACTGTGGTTTGCAGTCATGTGCGTGTCCAGGAAGCCTTGCGTTGTCTGCTCTTTTAGGCCCCTTGGGGGCTGATGGTTTGTTTGTATAAAAAGGATCTAGTGCTGCAGGTTAATGTGCAATAAACACATTTACTAATAGAGTTTTAGTGAAACTCCTTTAATTAGCCTTTGTTCCACTGCAGCAGGGTTACTGTCCGGAATTATTAAGATTCATATCTGAGGCACAGATTATTTAAGATAATGCAGAATGATGTTGAGCAAACACAGAGGCTGTGCTCCACAGAGCATAACTCTGTGTCTGTTTTACATGAGACAGATATGACTCCTCACTGTAACAACTGCCTTTGATGAGTAATATCTGTCGAGAGAGAAGCTCATATTATAACATATAATAATTAGTTTTCTTTCTTAATGAAGACTCCTGGTGTTTAGTCAAATAGAGATGTAAAGTATGTTTGAGTTTTAGGCTTATATGGTCATGTTCATAATAATAAGCACAAGCCTTTTTGAACCAAAGAAACACAGTAATAGGACAATCAATGCAAATAAAGAGAAACCTCTCTCTTTTGCTGTGAAGAAGAATATGAGATTAATGTCTTTTGAAATCTTTTCAAGTCATTGGTGATAAATAAAACTGAAAACTGAAGACATCTACTCAGTGTTACCTACAGGCCTTTCACAGGCATTGATGCTTCATTTTTGCATATGCTCAAAGTGACTGTAGCAACTTATAGGAAAACAATACACAACTTTGTGTAAAGAGATGGATACACATTTCCTCTATAGTTTTCATTTTTCACAAAAACTATTACTATTGAGTCCACAGTTAATTTGACCGAAGTTATCAGTGAGCAAGTTGTTGTAAAAGTACAACACTTATCATTTCATCGGCCATATTTGTCCCACCTCCCCATCTGCTATGTGTGTTGTAATGCGAACATTATATAAACTTCTACCCTCAAACCCCCCTGAGAGCCCTAGATTTCCAAAACAGGGGAAACGGTTATGAAATTCAGCATGCAGTGAGCCCACTGTCGGGTTGAAAACACTGCTGTCTGTTGGGGTTTGTGGTTTGAGCTGCGGACCTGTCTGCTGCTCCAGATGTGAGTTCTTAGACGGCTCCTGTTAGAGCTCTGCCCACCACTGAGGAAGAAAAAAGAAAACGTCAGCAGTCATCCCATCTTGTTCATTTTCTTAATTCGGCCTGTGGTGTAGATCAGAGACCTTCAACAGGGGGTCGGGGGTCCTCAGAGTTACTCAATCAAATTATTGTTCATTTTGTGAAAGTTTCCAAGAAAATAAAAATATGTTAACATGAATCCAACATATTATTAGTAAATATAAATCAGCCTATTTGTGGAAAAACCCCATTGCTGATAGGCTTACTGGCCTATAGGTAAGGTAGTCACCAAGGTAGACTCCACAGATCCAGTTCATCCTAAGGATTCACTGGGCCACACGTATGTTTAACATTTAAACATGATTTATAAAATCATGCCAGCAAGTATTATTTTAATAGCGTAGTATTCTATGCAAAAAAAGGTATGTGTAAAGGCTTTAGGCCTCCCTATATGTTATTGTAGGCCAAGTTTAATATGCAACTTCATTTTTATACAATTTAATAAAATGTTTGCGATGTCGTAGGGGATCTCTGCTCCGTCTCTCTCTCTCAGTTAAGGGGTCCTTGGCTTGAAGACCCCTGGTGTAGATAGTTCGGCCTACAATGAAAGGGTTTATTTGGAGCCACAAACTGTTTTGTATCAGTTGTATTTGATTGTACAATATTTCAGCGACGTTGCCTCCATTTCTCTTGTCACAAAAGAACGGAAGGAACCCTGGAACTTTTAAGTGTTGATATTTACCTACGACCATGTTGACATATTTTCAGCAAAAAAAAAAAAAGAAGAAATGTACAAAGGCTTCTTCTTGACCGCAGTGGCCCGGGTTTGAGTCCGACCAGTGGCCCTTTGCTGCATGTCACCCCCCCCCCTCTCTCACTGTCTTCAGCTGTCCTATTAAATAAAGGCCAAAAAAGACCATACAAATAATCCCCCCTAAAAAATTTATTTTATTCCCAGTGGATGATTTGTAGCATTATTAAAGCCTCCAGAATGTCATTTTACTACAAAAACATTTAATCTAGAATCGTTGGCTACTGTCTTATATTCCACAATTAATCATTGTCTGGGAGTTAAGAGGATTAATGAAACAATATAAAGAGGGTGGGGATACATGTGTAGATGATATAATTGTTGCAATGTAAATGTTTTACTTTTATGAATTCAGTCATGCTGTAGTTGCATTATTAATATCTCATCACCTCAGTGACTTGAGAAGAAACTGTTAATCCCTCTCCATCTTTCACACTGTTCACGTTGACTGGGACGGTAATTACATAAACTGGGCAATACTTAGAATGAATTCTTCATTACAAAGATTCAGTTGAGGTCAGATTGAAATGAGAACTATGGAGGAAACACTAATTAATAACTGTTCTTGCAGCTGTTGTGGGGTTTCATTTAACATCTTATTGCGGATATCTAAAGGTTGCAGCATGTTGTAGTGATACATTCAAGTGGTCATATGTTCTGCCTTTTGGGCCATGACATCATTTTTCATTAAACCATTAACATTTAATAATGACAGTGGTTGTAGTCAGAGTTTTAAACATGCACATGTGTAAAGCCATCTGCAGACATCTCCACTTGTCAAAGGATAAGACGTCTTTATGGACAGATTATCTGGGTCTCTCTCTCTTTATTTATTTAATATCTTTTATATCAAATGTGGGGACTGTCTGATGTAAAATGGAGGATTAGCATAAAAATTAGGGACAAGTCAATTTGGCACAGCGCCTCGCTGTCCCTTTGTCTAGCGGGGGCCAGTATCAGGGCTGGAATGAACTGTCTGGGGCCAGGTTTTATTGTGCAGACAAAGAAGCCGGGGACGACGGGGCGGTGCACACTTAGCAAGGTCTGCCCTCCGATTTTCTTTTTCTTTTTCAGGGAGAACTTGTTCTGATTAAAGCCCCAGCAGGAGGAAGTGAATGACATATAGGTCTCAGACAGTAACCCTTCACTCCAAATTCCTTACAACACATCAGATGTTAGGGTTTAACTTGATCTCATACGGTACATGTACTGTAGGAAGGCCAGTCGGGATTTCTTTTTGCATTGAGAAGTCAGTGCTCCAGTTCTTTTACAGCACATTCTTGGCTGCAACATTTTGAGTTTTAGGGAATTTTAAAAGTACCCTGATATGAATGTAATGCTTGTGTGATTAGATCCGAAGCGGCTCTGCAACACACTGAAGGAGAGGTGGACAAAATATCATGAATAACTATACAAGGTAATGCAATCCAGTGCAACAGCCCTGCAATAAAAGCGCCCTTGCTATGGCATATTAGCTTCAGTCTGCAACAGTATTGACAGAAGTGTGTCTGTCATTTATTATTTCCTATAGTACATAGTAAAAAAAAAAAGCATTCATGTTATTGGCAGATGGAGGAGGTGACAGGTGCACCAATGCATTGTGGTATAAACCGGCCTTCCTTGAAATCTCTTGTGACAACGAGACCTCACATCCCTATTTGATGCTAATAGATTACTTTCTACCTTGATATCTATTGTTTTTAATGAATAATTTATTTTCAATTTTCAGTCACACAATTAACTAGACAAAACTGCAATAAAAAAAGAGCAGAAACAGACCGACAGAAAAAAACAAAAACAGGTGTGGGGCTGCCAGAATATCAGAGTGCAACATCAATACCTTGACATCCTTTTTAGGTTTAATTGAAAGTGGTAGAAAAGTATCCTGGGTAAAATGTTTTGCACACGTGCCGTTGGCTTTGTGTGCAGCTGCGTGCATAGATCAACACATGTTGGTGACTAGTTAGAGTCTGCTCAGTGCTCTCTGGGACTTCTCTGTTTCAGTTGAGCTGCGCATGAGAACCGAGTGTTAAACGTGATGTCGAGGACAACGGTCATATTCCTAAAAACAGACTGTAGATTCACTTTCTGTTGACTCCCATCAGTACTTTTCCTTTTTTATTTCTGTACTGTACATGACATTCTAATCAGTATTTTCAGAAATTTCTCAAGCCGCTGCCTTGCACTATTGTTACATTCAGGACTTTTATTTTTGCTATGCAGTATTTTGAAAATTTTCTTCAAATATTTGTTTAGAATGATATTAGTCAACTGTTTAAATGGGAAATTTTTTTTTGGTTCTGTATAAAGTGAATGTAAATATACATTTGGTATGACCAAAGAGTGCCTGGCACCACAAGAAAATTATTCACACAGGAATGAGTCATCACCAGCAGCTTCATTCAGAATATATTTATCTTATATATGAATAGATTCAAATCTATAAGTTAATATATTAAAATCTGACTTTCTTCAAAAACCTCAGAACCACACAAAGAAACACAGATGCCATTTTGTGACCGTAACATGGTGTTTTGTCTGCTGTCTCTTATGAAGGTTAATAAGTTTTTGTAGCGTGATAATCATAGTGAAAGTTGAAAAACATCTGAGAGGGGCTGTTTTGGATCAAACTTCTCGCGCTAAGTTACCAGAAACCCGCTAATTGTTTGCTCAGAGCAGTTCAAAAGTGTCGACCATGTGCATAAGCTGCTTTTATTCCTCCCTGCTTGACTGGCCAGAGGCAAACTGACTACCGGTTGTTATGTCAGAGTCCCTCATGGGTGTCACCAGGAGAATTTACAGGAAATCCACCGATGAGTGTGTCAGTGTCCCCATAGAACCCACAGGCCCTGCTACTGGAGCGTACACAGAAGGCCACTTTTATCTAAGTAGAACACATACCTTAACTACTTTTTGTGTTTTGTCTGCACTGTGTGTTAAAGCGTCTGCAAGTGAACTTCTTTTAATCTTTGCTTCAAAGTTTGTTTTCTTTGTTCTCATGTTATATATATATATATATATATATATATATATATATATATATATATATATATTCTTTTTTACAGTGTAACTTTTTATCTACACTGCATAACATTTCATGTGTTGCTAGTTCTTATGCAGCCACATTGACAAGTTTCACTTCTCTAAATCTTAGCACGATCTTAAAGGGTCATAACATTGTGAAAATAAATATCCTGTCTGTTCTTTCAAAGTGATGTCTACATACTGTAATCAAAGGAAGTTTGAATGCTGAGTAAGATTTCAAACACTGATTTGCGCACAGGAAAAAGTGGTCTGCTATTTGATTGCATGAAGTGATAATTGATTATGAGACAACACATAGTCATTGTCATAGTCATATTCATGATAAATTATATATATATATATATATATATATATATATATATATATAGTACAGGCCAAAAGTTTGGACACACCTTCTCCTTCAATGCGTTTCCTTTATATTTTCATGACTATTTACATTGTAGATTCTCACTGAAGGCATCAAAACTATGAATGAACACATGGAATTATGTACTTAACAAAAAATGTGAAATAACTGAAAACATGTCTTATATTTTAGATTCTTCAAAGTAGCCACCCTTTGCTTTTTTTATTAATAAGGGAAAAAATTCCACTAATTAACCCTGACAAGGCACACCTGTGAAGGTAAAACCATTTCAGGTGACTACCTCATGAAGCTCATTGAGAGAACACCAAGGGTTTGCAGAGTTATCAAAAAAAGCAAAGGGTGGCTTCTTTGAAGAATCTAAAATATAAGACATGTTTTCAGTTATTTCACACTTTTTTGTTAAGTATATAATTCCACATGTGTTCATTCATAGTTTTGATGCCTTCAGTGAGAATCTACAATGTAAATAGTCATGAAAATATAAAGGAAACGCGTTGAATGAGAAGGTGTGTCCAAACTTTTGGACTGTATTGTTTGTGTGTGTGTGTGTGTGTGTGTGTGTGTGTGTGTGTGTGTGTGTGTGTGTGTGTGTATATATATATATATACATATACATATACTCTGATACTGGTGTGTTGAGGCCAATCTTGTTAGTATTTAAGAATTCAATTAAAAAAAAATAAAAAAAAAACATATTTACCATCCAATTATATTTTTTTCATAAAATCATTATAGAAAAAAACTTGAAAAACTAGTCTGTGCTCTCTGTTGGACAAACTACATAATGTGTCAGATTCTAAGGGCGCTTTCATACCTGTAGTTCAGCAGACGCGCTGCGATTCAGGGTTTGAAGTTGCAACATTGTTGCATTTTTCATTTGGTTCGGTTAGCGTTCACACGACACTGTCAAGCAACAAAGATTGTAAACAAATGTCACACGGTGGAAACAGTTGCTGGTCTCAGAAATAATGGAGCAACACCAAATATATAAAGTCTTGGGCTTTCTGGTTTTGCCTCAGTCTTTCTAATATTTTAGAAGATGGCAAACAATATGAGCAGCTGACAGACAGCGAGGGAAGGAGATGCGCGGATGCATCGGCTGATGTCCTATTTACCGGCATCGGCCAAAAAGGTGACATGTTCCAATGTCAGTAGCCGATGTGTATTTATTATATATATTTATGCGCTGCCTTAATCTTGTGTTAATGTGTCTGACTGATACAACAGTAGCCTACCCTTCCCCGTGGGGGAGTTATGGAAACAAACAACAAAGCATGTGAGCTCCAACGGGACTCTATGGTGCCTTCAGGTACGCTCGCTAATGGTGGGGAATTTCTGCTCTTTCAAAGTTAGTGTGATTCAATATTTTCTATAATGAGATTTGTTTGTTTACCTGGCGCAAAAGAAAACAACAAACATCAGCATTGGTATCGACCAAATGATTATTCTACACATCGGTATCAACATCGTTAAAACGGATCAACCTGCTCAGGTGTGAAAGCAACATATTCACCATAAACATTTTTGCACGCACATTTCTTGTTACCAGTAACAGCCTATGTTGGCCTAGCTCCAATACTGTATACACTAAGTACTTTATACTAAATCACATAAATATATATGATCTTAAAAAAAGAAAAATTGAAATGTAATTTCCCTAAGTGGGATTAAAAAGCTATTTGATAGTTGCTATAGTTGACAAGCACAATGTAGTTTTCTCCATCAAAGAGATCAATTACATTAAGTATCCATTAGATGGTAATTATGTTTAAATGTCACCATATTATTCACACTGTGGAACTGTACTTGTTAACAGTGGAATACCCATCACAAGTATGTTATTTCAATAGGTCATAAAGCCATGTGATACAAGGCCCGTTACCCCACATACACTTTGGCACTTGGTCTTAGAGTAACTGAATGTAGGTTTCCAGTAGGTTCTCAGCAGGGCAGAGGCTGTTTGAAAAAGGTTTCATGTTCTGAAACTGGCAGAGTTTACACAACAGTGACTGTCTGCTGTGACATTTGACTGGCTTCATTTGCTCTCTCTCCCGTTAGTTTATAAGAAATGACAGCAAAGCTCCCCTCTCCGCCTTTGATGAATCACACTTTCACTCATCAGCAAACCCTCCATCACCTTCCTAACATCACATTTTGAGGCACTTATTGTTCAGCCCATTTGATGTCTTAAGCTTTAGGATGGAAAAAAAGCCAACTCTGGCTCTCAAACCATTCACCTATTCACAGAATATGTTTCTTTGCTTTTATACAAAAACATAATCCGTCTGTTGTTCCTGATTTGAATTTCTCCTCCCGTGGGAATTCTCCTCAGGGTAGCTAATTTGGGTCTGCTCCTTTACACTTAAAACAAGTATATCTCCAAAGACCTCAAATCCCTCCCTTCCATCTCCAAACCAAATGAAGTCATAAATCACTCCTCTATACATATCATGCTAATTAAGAGCAGGGCTCAGCTGCTCTTCTCCAGCAAAGGATGGAATAAAATGTCTCCATAATTATGTCAAAACAATGTGCACTCAACCTCTGCCACAGCACATTTGGGATGGCTATGAGGAGATAAAGCATGTGGAGTGACACCCAGGATTAAAACACTTTTTTTCCCCATTTTGTCTGGAAGGGATTCAAGATTTTTTGCTTCTGTATAGAGTAAAGACACTTCTCTGATTTTTATTTTAAATACAGATTAAGTTTGTGTAAATATAAAAGAATGAACAACTTAGATTTTAGGGGTCAGGTACTGTAGTTCTTTAACTCAACATGCCCCGATGCGAGTAGAGCTGTGATTGTCCTATGACACATGTGGACCCACCAACAAGTCCTTCAAACCTTACCATGATATTCCTCTAATCTGACCCACGGGAGGGTTTCATAAATTAGCGCCCCCTAGTGGTGGCAAGAAATACAACATTTTTATCTAAAGCAGAGAATGTAATGTTAACGGTCGAGATTTTAACTTGTCTTTAAAATTTAACGTGAAACTATTGCAGTTTGGTTATGTTTAGATACAAAAACTACTTAGTTAAGTTTCGAAAAAGATCATGGTTTGGGTTGAAGTCAGACGTTACTTCATTTCCACTTACTCAAGTAACCAAGGCTTTAAATGAACACCTGCCAACCGGCCAAATGCCGGTAAAAATTTACTTTGGCGGGTAACATTGTAAAGTTACTAGCCACTTTGGCTCAATGAAACAAACAACACTGTTTGAATCGGCCGGTTGCAGAAATTTGGGCGGTTTTGCGTGTGTTTGGCTTGGAAATGTGTCTTTATCTGGCAACACTGCTTGTACTAATAATACTACATTTCCCATGAACACCATGTCAACTGTTGGCCCAAATCACCATGAAATTAAGTAATTAAGTTATTAAAAATGCGTTGAAATTTAGTAATTGGATGGTAAATTAAAAACTGTGCTAGCCATGTTGGCTGGTGATTAAAAAAAGTAAATTTCAAGCCCTGCATGTAATGCTATATGTGACGTAAAGTTAAAAAAAAGACTTGCTGTTTACTTTTATTTTCAAACGGGACTCGAACCCCGTCTCAGTGAAAACACAGTCTTCTGCTGTGTTAAGGCCCTGATCCTGGCCATTCCTACCGGAGTTTCAAAGCAGTCCTTCTCCTATCATCTCTCTCTCTCTCTCTCTTTCTCTCTCTCTCTCTCTTTCTCTCTCTCTCTCGGTCTCTCTCTCTCTCTCTCTCTCGGTCTCTCTCTCTCTCTCTCTGGTCTCTCTCTCTCTCTCTCTCTTTCTTTCTCTCAGTCTCTCTCTTTCTTTCTCTCTCTCTCTCTCTCTTTCTCTCTCTCGGTCTCTCTTTCTCTCTCTCTCTCTCTCTCTCTCTCTCGGTCTCTCTCTTTCTTTCTCTCTCTTTCTCTCTCTCTCTCTTTTCTCTCTCTCGCTCTCTCTCTCGGTCTCTCTCTTTCTTTCTCTCTCGCTCTCTCTCTCTCTCTCTCTCTCTCTCTCTCTCTCTCTCTCTCTCTCTCTCCCCCAGAAGTGTCTCTGTCCGTTTGTCGGTCTCTCTCTCCGTGTGCCTGATTGCGTGTCTTGCTGCGAGAAGTCAAGACAGCCCAAATCACCATGAACCTAGGTGTTTAATTTGAAATGGGTTTTAGTTTTATAAAGTATCTGGCTGCTCTGTGGTCTTCTTGTATGTGATTACCTGCCTGGCTTGACACATACGCTCGCATCTCGCGCAAGAAATGGAGGAAACGCCGAAAAAAAAATAGCTGCGCTACGTGGCTATACGGGACGCTTGCGTGCGCCGTAGCGTTTTCACTGTCAGGTGAAAGTCCTGTTTGTTTGACCCATCGACTACCCTAACCGACCTCCTCACGCAGGAATTTGGTGCTCTCATACTGTACTTTGTCACCTTACTTCCTGCTTTGGTCCCGTCACTAGAGCGTCACTATAAAAGTGAATATAGGTCATATTTGCTGCCTGAACAAACAACCTCTGGGAGCGTTTTTCGGGTCAGTCTCGTCCACTGTCTCACTCCCCCACACTTATTTTGGCTCATTGCAGCATGTGTGAATGCTAACAGACACCAAGCTCTCAGCAATAAATCGAGTTCAGATTGTGAGAGATAATTTATGTTCTGTTTTTCCCAAACACACAGGCAAACATGGTGTGTTTCTTTTATGATGATGGGACAAAACTCTCCCTGTGTTTGAGATTTCTTCAGTTTTATCTCCTTTGCACTTTCTTTCACTGAAACGTTGGATGCATTATGAGAAAGGCAGTCATGCTGGGCTTTGTCCTAAGTCGTTACAGACCAGATGGCCAGCGCTTACACACGTTTAACACTGATCATATTGTACATATGTAAATCTATAAACATATGCTCAACCTTCAGCCGCCACAGCATATCACAATCCTCAACCTGCAAAGGTTTTATCTTCCTACAAAGAACTATTCCTTTTTTTCTGTATCATTTTGCAACAAAATCCATAGTTTCAAAACATTTACTCATAGACAATCAAGAATAAGACTAACAAAGTTGGCAGTCATTAGTTAAATACAGTACTTGAAGTGTTTATAAATGTGTCACTTACTTGAAAAACAAAATATAATATTAGTCCCAGTGTCACAGCTGGATCCATCTCCACCCTTTTATCTTTCCCCTTAACAATACTCCGGATCCCGATAACCAATTATACCTCTTATGGCCTCTCAAATAACTTTAATCACCGATTAGGATTCCTTGTTCACAAAGAAGCTACTTAAAAGTAATTGCTCAATAAAGACAGGGGAAGTTGTCGTATTAAGTAGGTCTTCCTGCTGCTTTCTCTCATTAGTGCTCACTTGGAGCTTTCAACTCCCCATTGTCACAAATGGAGCCAGCTTCATTCACAGCACAGAAGCCGTTCTCACTCTGCCTAGTTCACACTGCTTTGACATGACGTGACAGCATAAGCACCGCGCAAACCTGCAGAACAGAAAGTGCTTAACCGCCCAAACCCGTGTTGATTTTAGATTCATTAGAACAAGCAGAAATTTCGGGTGACGCAGATTGGATAGTTTTTCCGTGGACTACAGCAGAGAGCCAGGGTTCGAGTCCCGGCGGTACCTCTGTCTTTCTTGCAGCGACCTGCACTGCTTGGTTGGAAACAGATGAAGAATAGACACACAGGAAAAAAAAAAAGAAAAAGTAAACGATAGAAATAGTATATACAGCTATCTGTACTATTTCTATCGTTTACTTTTTCTTGAATGAGGGTCATTATTTTCAGAATTTTAATATTAAAGTTTCCCCCCAGATATTATGTTGTTGAGAGAAAAGAAGGTCCTCCTTTTGAAAATAATAACAGTTTTATAATAATTTATTTATATAGCGCTGACATGGACGGGAAATTATTCTGGTAAAAGAAAGAGAAGTGGGCAAAGACAAGTGACATTTTTATTAAAAGGGTATTAAAAGGTAATTCTTTACAAAATTATTTTCAGTATGTTGATGTTTTTCTCAGATTTTCACCCATTTCGTAATATTTCAAACAACCCCATATGCTTTGGAAAGTTCTGGTTTCTGCAAAGCTTTTGCTTTAATATGGATTCATGTTGAAACAGTTGAGAAATAAGTTAGGTTTCTTTCCTCTTGCCTCACTCTCTCTTTATCTCACTCTTTTTTTAGACCAGTCTGAAAGACAGAGACTTCATTACAAAAAAATAACTGAACTGTTTTAAAGACATTCATCCCGTCATTACACTATCTTTCAATGACAACACATTCGATCATACAAATTTATGAAAGAACCTTTAATATATCATTTTTTTCACATGAAAAATAACTGCTTCAAAAGCCCTTTTAGCCTGCTATACAACTAATGTAACATACTCAATGACAATAAATTTTTTTGTACTTCAGCCCAACAAAAACATTTTGTAAAAAAAAAAAGAATGAATTAATTGTAAATGTAAAAGCCATTACACAAGCAATAGAATATTAATATATTTTCCTGGGCGTGTAACACTGCTTTTATCAAGTTAAGATGGTTGTCAACCCACTGTGCCGTGAGGCTAAGCATACTCCCAGGGCTAGTATCCAAACTCCATATATCAGTTAAACTGATGGCAATGATGTCATGAGACAGTAGTTTTAACGCTGAAGATTCCGGGGAGACAGACGTCAGCAAAATGAAAACGACACCCCCACGTTCCCCACAACGGAGAAAGGCTGGCCATCTAATGGGATGAATTCCATCACCTTGTTAGTAGTCTCGCTCTGCCAGCCCTTGCTCCACAGCACTGTGAGTCACAGCCAACCCGTAGGTAGGGCTGCGTATTGTTAAAATATTCAATACCGATACCAATACCGTGACTTCGATACCGGTTCCTGAACGGACTCAAATCTGGGCCGCTGCAAAGGACTCAGCCTACATGGGGCGCACGCTCTTACTGGGTGAGCTAGAGGCCACCGCGGGACAAGTCTTTTTATTCATCTTTCAGCTCCTACTACGTAAGCCTGTATATGTATAACGGAGAGTTTTTCCTGTGTGTGTCTGCGACATGTAATGTTAGACAGCCAATCACAAGCATTATTTGATCTTAGTAGTAGTGTATTTATGAGTGGCCCCCCATGTTGTTTGTATCATGCATGAGGATGCACGTGTAACGTACAAAGAAGTGGTGCAACGTGCATTTTGTGAGTAACACTGAACATAAACTTTTGTTTGTTTGCAAGAAAATTCCACTCGGCAGCTTTAATTGCTTATTTGCAGTGTGATAATTGTTCAGCCACAGCTATTTAAATGTGTACATATCTCCAGTGTGAGTTATTATGTTGAAAGGGCGTGTTTTAACGACCCTCTGGCTTTGGCAATTTGAGTTCCTAAAGTACTAGAGAGAGGTTCCACTCTTTAGCATTTTGCTAAATGAAGCCAGTAAAATCATGATGATTTGAATGTACAAATACTAAGATATGGTCTGGCTATTTTCAAACTCAGATAATTCTTTTTATAGAAGAATGTTAAGTTTAAAAAAATAAAATAAAAAGCTAACATTACATTCTACTTAATTGAAAAGGCTTCTAGTAAGCGACTGTTTCCTAGCTGACCCTGAATCAGCCACAAACATCTTCAAGGTTGAGTGCAGGTATTAATACGAGAACATGTTTTTGCTTGGAAGGATTACAGGGAATACTAACCCGACTGGTGATTGTGTTTTACATGGGCACATTAACACATTTGAACTCCTAAATGACTGTAATGGCACGATTACAGATACTAGAAAAATAACCAGAAAGATCCTTTCAGCAAAGATGCTTAATGATCTGTGTTCCAGCTCCAAGTCTCGCTTTCCACTGTTACACAAACTGAACTCCTTTTCAATGAAACATGCATCTCTGTAACATTTACAACTCTTGTCTTTTCCTGAAATGAGAAATCTATAAACATCTTTGATGTTCGAGAGAAATGTACATGAAACTTAATGTTTTAATTCTCCGTAAGCCACAGGTTACGAGTGACTTACAGATCTGTGCTGGAGCGGGAGGGGAGGGAGGACCGGGGCAGAACCTTGTTGTCGAGCAGCATATTTTATTTCCTCTCCCAGAGGTTTAGAAGAGCTCTTACTCTTGAGTTTAAGCGGAGGTCACAAGGTTATTATATAAACAATACATGGATGCCCTCAAGCCCCCACAGGGAATGTTTAATGCAATGCTCACAATTTCTGATATGTTGTATTGCTCAAGACATGCACACCAATGTGTCCAATTCTAACCATGCTGCATTATCACTCTGTCTTGCTTTTTTATTTCTTTCTTTTCTTCGGCTGTTTTTATCGAGGCTACTGTAAACCTGCGCTGAATTAATTTGGTCAGCTGCCTTGGATAAACTACATTGATGACATCAATTATATTCTAATGAAAACAGATAAAAGCCATGGAAAGCAAATGGAATTTCTGAACAGGACTCATCAAAGTCTTAGCATTGGAACAAATTCCCATTACATCTCATAAAAGCCTTTAATTTGCAAAGCTCATGTCTGGTTTGGGGACTTAGAAGTACATGGTCAAATGATTCAGTGTTAAGTCCTTTGCCAAGAGAAGCCAAATCAGAATTTAATTTGGCACGTAACTCCTTATCCTGTCTGAAACATGTGGTTGGATGCAATCCTTGGATTAGCGTGGACTTTAGAACTACAAATTTGGCTTGTTTCTCCTCCTCCTCCTGGCAGAACAAACACCTAGTCTAACTCATTTGTAACACAAAATTTACATTTCCAATCTCTGGGGGAAAAAAACACATGCTTACTCCAGATTAGTACAACTTAGTTAACCAAATTGCTACAATTATGTGTGTCACTCCATTGACATGGGATGATGAGGCTCCATTTCTTCTCTCCGCTTCTCTTTTGTAATAACTGTATAACCTCTGATTTAATTTTACAGTTCAAGACAAATTTTGATGAATAATCGTCATTTCTCAGCATTTTGTACAGATGCTGCCTTTAAGAAATGGTGCATTATATCTTTCAGACAACTTAATGAGAAATATGGATATCTAGATTCACTGTGTTTTGAATATTTAGCTCAGAGTAACTTTAGAGGTACTTAAATGCTGTGTCATGTCATAATAATCAATCAGATCCTGATGAGTGTTTGCAGGACCTGAAAGCGAGTAATGCAACTCTTTCAAACGATCTTTGAACAAAATTATGTGTTGCAACTATAAAACACAATAAACTCAATTCAAAATAGCCATACAATTCAAACATCACTTAATATTAATGGTAAATGACACAGTGTCAAATGTGTACAAATACAGTATTATACAGTACGTTCTTAAAGTTAAACCTGCAATAATATATTTGGCCGCTCAGGGCAAATGACATGTTGGCAAAACGGTTGCTTATTTACACATCCAGCAGACACAGAGCAACATTAGCATTCATTTAGCTCGGTTTTGTTCTCTACCAACTCCTGAGAGAAATAGCTGGCACTTTAGTTGCTAAATATTCCACTATGTTAGCTAGCTAGCTGCTAACTTTGTCTGTCTGCTGTTTGGTGCTGAGCAGGTTGTGTACAGTGGATTTTTAGAGTGGGTTGTGATGAGAGCGATGGTGGTTGAACCAAGTTGTGGACGGTAACAACCAAAACAATGAGCTGAGAGGATCTGCAGAGTTGGGTGATAATTCCCTGCAGGTTCTTTACTATGAGTGAACCCTTTCAGTAGGGCTGGCTATCGCCAATGATTTTCCCAATCTATTCAATTTCGATTCACAAGGATTCAGTATCAATGAGGTTAGAGTTAGTTAGTTACATTACCCATTTTGCTTGGCTATAAAAGAGATTCCCAGAGAACTTGTGCTGTAAATTGTACCAGCAAGAAGCAACCCTCAGATATTTTTTTTAATGCACCAGGACTAACATTATATTAACATATTAAAAGATAGATTTTTAGATTTTATTAATCGATATCCAATCACTCAAACAAAGATCGATTTTTATTGGAGAATCGATTATTTTAACCCAGCCCTACCTTTCAGATTAGGCAGCTATTTGATCCATTGTTAATATAACAAATATGGATTATACAAGCTTTAACAGTATGTGTTAAGTTGTAAAATGAAAGCATTTGTGGCAAATGTTAGCCAGCAACTACCTACAACTGTAAAGGAGACTTTTTAACTTGACCCATTACATTGTGTTCTTTATTTGTTGTAGCTTCCACAAATACGAAAGGGCAAGGGTTCCAATAAAGTGCTCAGCACATTACACAGTTCTCCACATACGGCATATCACTTTCATAGGTATGTTTTTTGAATGGATGGACGTGCACATTCTCCACAGATCAGCATGCAGGAGCCCGAGCAGATCCATTCATATTTTTATACACAGTATCCTCAGTTAATCTTACTATGTAATCTGCTTTTGACCTTGGCCATGCAGAGCATCATGGGAACTGTTCACTGTCTAGTTATTTCCTTAAAGTAACAGAAGGAGTTTATATGATTCACCTTATCCCTAGTTTTGTACCCAGTTTTTTTTTTTTTACTTTTAAGAATTGTGTTTAAGTCTAATTTCGGTTTCTGTACCTGTCACACTAGTTATTGAGAAAATAAATAAAACTAAAATTAAGTTCTATTGTGTGTTAATTCAGTATTGTAGCGTCTGTTCTTTTAGAATTGTGACAGTTTGAATGTAGGAAAAAAGAGGAAGTATTTAATAAGCTGTTTTTGTGTGTGTGTGTGTGTGTGTGTGTGTGTGTGTGTGTGTGTGTGTGTGTGTGTGTGTGTGTGTGTGTGTGTGTGTGTGTGTGTGTGTGTGTGTGTGTGTGTGTGTGTGTGTGTGTGTGTCTCCATCCCAGCGGACTACCTTCCCCCTCCACCACCTGCGGAAGAGTCAACCGGTTTCCCGCCCTCCCCCGGTTCCTTCCCTCCTCCCCCACTGATGAACTCATGCGACTATCAGGTGAGAGAAAGTGTTGCTGTATTCAATCTTCTCGTTTGTCTGTAACTCTCCAAGAGTCGGCACAGAAAGCAAAAAAAACGCCCCGAGCTCTACGCTGAGTTCGTGAACTAAGTCCAGTGAAACTGTCTGTCCATTTGAGTTGCAGCCAACTGCAGAAAACATCCAGCTCCAGATGCTGCCTGGAGCCAGCCACCCTAACTCAAGGAGCCACAAACAACACATACTTTCTTCAATCCCTCAGAACTCTCATGCAGGAAGGATGGAAGGCTGACACCTATTGGTGGAGCCTGGTCACTTTTCTCTGCTCTGCTGGTCATGATACCCACAGGCTTTTGTCCCTCCTGGGATATCTGGCCTCTGCGATCTCACTGACACTCTCAGCACTTGACCTGTGCTGCGAAATCCTCCAAGTGATTCACATTCTTTTGTTTAATGTTCCTCTTCAAGCCCCTCATTCAATTTGACCAGTTTCTTGCCCTAAATGAATGCTTCCTTTGTAAGTTTGGAGACAGAATGTCACATCATTTAATTATGCAATGAGTGTAAAATCACCACTCCTCCCACACAAACTGTACACACAGACAGTATAATTCTGCATCCTGGAGAATAGCAGGATATGTCTTCATGTGGTGTTATGACCAAATTACAGGCATACATACATAGTACAAATATATATATTTTTTAAAGGTGCAGTGCAACGACAGCTCTGAATTTCATGGTTTTTCTTTAACCAAGGGAATGTTAGGCTCAGCCAATCAACATAGCTGCTTTTCCCTTTACAATTGGCTGAGCATAGAGAATGGAGTACATGAGCAGTTAAAATGTAATCAACAAAATATTTTATGTAATTTGAAATCAACAAGAATTTGACGTGGGTTCAGCATCAAATCATTAGAGCCCTAAACAGTTACAAATCCTTTCTGCCACTGTTGATTTAATATAGTAAGAGATCATTTTTAGTCGAATTACAATGGCTATGTTTCTGCTAGCGACCTGCCACTCTCACTTTTCTAAAACCACATCTGTTGTCTATGCTCATATCTACAGTAACTGTGTGGGTGTGTAAGCTAACATGAAGCTATAACGACACATCCATTTTTAACTGTAATCGGAGACACACCAACATTATTTTAGGGCTTGTGCAAAGTTTAAATAAAATGTTTAAAAAGTTTAATGAAATACTATTTCATATTCAACCTGGTTACTCAACGCTATCAGAAATTCTTAAAGGAAAACAAATAGTACCTTTGTGCATGTTTTACAGTAATAAGAATCCTTTGCTGTGTCTCAACTCACACACTTGCTATTTTGAGTACATAGTGCGTTCACACTGACAAGGTATGGCCAAATACAGTACACTACAAGTACCCGGATGCTGCACTAACGGTCAAAACGTTGAGTGTGGAACGCTGGACACTACTACTTTTGGCGGGCGACAGTAGGTGGCACAATGCTCCGCCCGGCTGCAGTTTACCTTTTAAAAAGAAGAAGAAGAAGGAGGAAGAGTCATTTTTCAGTGCATAACGTGGATGTGTGATTTGAGACACTACCTTGTCAAAATGTACACACTACACTAGTCAGTACATATTTTACAATATGTGTACAGTTGCACTGTCTCCATGTACTTCTGTGAGTGTGTAAGTGTACTCGCAGAAGTACCCGAATCGAGACGCACTTCTACGTATTTCCAATATACACTTTTTCATATATTGTTTGAAATAGTCTTTACACCCCGACAGCAATAAATAACTTATGGGCTCTGAAAAAGGAGGGAAAAAGATTTATCACCTGTAGCTCATGATCTCCTGTAAAAAAAAAACACCAATCACTGCCTCATGGTCCGCTTGGAACAAACCAATGAAATGCCTCCTTGCCCCGTACTCTACCCCTCCCGTGTATGAGTCTGAGCTCAATGGGCATCGTCGCCACGTCGCTAACGGCAGTCATGTCAGTTTTAAACATTCGCCATGATAATATAGGTGATTGCTTACCGGTGAATGAGACGTGAAGTCAAATTGCGGTCCTTTCTCCACTCTGCTCTGAAGCTGCGACGCGGCTGTGTGTGTGTGTGTGTGTGTGTGTGTGTGTGTGTGTGTGTGTGTGTGTGTGTGGGCGGAGCCCTGAGGGCAGGGGGAGGGGTTAGACAAAGCCCCGGGGAGATGCTACTTTCAAATCTTGCGAGCTTTTCAACATTACCAACTAGGGCTGTACGATTTGAGCAAAAAAATCTAATTGCGATTTTTCTGCCAGATATTGCGATCACGATTCGATTTGCGATTATTATTATTTTTGGTTGCATACTGCACCTTCTACGATCATGTTAAATAAAAATCCACTGAAAATAGGACGTCTTTAAACAATCTGTGATGTGTAACATTATTCCAGAATTTATTTTAGGAAAAAACAGTAAATTACAAGAATGAAAAGAGGAATAAAAAAATGTTAAATCAAATGTTAAACCACAACATTCAACTAAATTATTCAAATTTATTAATCCCGGATTCATGATTAGCTGATCGCATTCTTTCGAAACCGTGATTTTGATTTAAAAAAACAAGAAATCTTTCAGCCCTATTACCAACCCTGCCTTTATGTCAATGGCAAGTCGCAGTGCTTCCAGATTTTCATGTCCGTCTTAAACAAAATGTTCACTGAAACAGGTTTTACTTGCTGTCCTCACTCCTCCCGTTCACACTGACCATTCAAATATCCCTTTCTAACGCACTGCCATGTACATGTAAGTGATGGAGGAATCTGCAGTCCTCACTCCGTGCAAACATATATTGATTTTTGGGTTTATCTGAAGCTAATATGAGGCTCCAGATTTCTGAGTTAGTCAAATCAAGTCTTTTTTTAGCACGGAATTCCCTTTTTGTCTTACCATCCCTTTACTGTTGCTCAGCACCAAAATAATCCGAGGAAACACAGAGTGAATTTTGAACAAAAAAGACTAACTTTGGAAGTTGTTCATCAGACTGCTGAGGCCTCATATGAGCTTCACTGTGGAATGTTTTTTTGCGCAAAACAAGGACTGAGGATTTTGTCTCTCATCACTTACATTAAAGGCAAATTACGAAGGGATCTTTTAACGGCCAGTATGTCCATGAGGAGGAGCAAAGTCTGTTATAACGGACATATGGGCACCTGACTATTGTTGTAAGACAGACTTGAAAGAAAAAAATGGTGAACATATCCTTTAAGGTAAATAAACAATTTAAAAACCCAATTGGACTATGAAAATGTTTTTCTTAGCTCATAAAAAGCTATCATATACAGTTTATTACAGTAAGTGGACATAACAAAGATAATCAGTTTAGCTTCTTTCCCTATTTACTACTGCCATTTCTGCCATCACTGCTCTTCTTCGGAACAGTATCAACAGTAGAAGTCAAATATATTTGAGGCCTGGAATCGCAGAAAGAAATGAAGTGCTTAATTAGTTTGAAAAGTGCTTTCGTGTTTTCATCTTAGCTTTTCATATCCTTTTCCTATCATATTGGCTGTAGAATCCCCCCTGGCCATGCAACTTAATTCCCTAATACACCACTGGTATCTTAATTATGTGTCCTGTAGCCAGGGCAGAACTCATTTAACTGCAGGCGCCGTTTGGAAAAAAAAAAAAAAGGGATGGATATCAGTCGAAATGTCTTTGCATCTTGTTCTCTCTGCCTTAGTAGAGAAAGTATACACACCGAATGCATAAAACAGTGATGAAATGGTATTTCCTCAGAAGAATGCAGAAATATTCTCGCCTTTATCACCCTGGCTGAGAGAGATGTCTTGGTTATGACATGTTAATGCCAAAACCTTTAGCAGGAGAGAGGAAGACAAAAGCAGCTAGTTCTCATCGCGGATTTTGCCCACATTATGAAGCCCTACACGTCACAAAGACTGCAAGGTTTCCTTTCATCCTCCTCGTTATCCCCGTTAAATAAGTTTGCCTGTTTTTTTCTTTTGTTGATTTGAGACAAGCCATTAGTGTTTTGCTTTGTTTACCCCCGCTCATGATTGCCTTAGATGTTTTTAAGCAGCAGCTCTGCTCCAAATGGAGGCAAGCGCTGCCTGTAATAGATTGTGACAGGTAATCCAAACACATAACATTAGAATAAGAAGCAGTCACTGATCCAGCCAACTCAAAAAGCCCCCGCAGGCAATTGCAAGAAGTCTTCTTGCAGTTGCAGCATAGTTCAGAAGACTAAAAATACATCTGTCATTCCATGGAGAAATTCCCGGGAATTTTGTAGAAAACCGAGTGTCACAAATGGTCAAATCATTTTAGCTACTTTCCAGATTTTTGTGCAACTGTTTTGTTAACATTTTGGGTCTTTTTTTAAAATATGTTATGTTATGAGGTTATGTTTTCTCTGTGGTGAAACTGAAAAAAATGTAGATGAATAAATCAGTGGGGTCTGAGACTGCTGCAGTGATCCTGTTGCTGACACTTTCAAGCTTCCTCTGATAATAAACTAGTTAATTAAAAATCTGAACAATTCTTATCATCTTTTATAGGGCAACTATTTAAAATATGGAATAAAGTAAATCAAACTTTAATTCTAAAAAAAAACTGACTTTTTTGTTTGAGAAACTGCTGGATGAGATTGTGATGAATAATGCATGAGGAATGAAATACTGTAAATCCAAGTGTGCTGAAAAGCAGGAGGTGAATAGTGCACTGCTTTATGACACTTGTCTTTCAGACAATACATTGCTTCTTATTTCTCGCTGCATTTCTCTCCCGAGAGAAGTGTCTGCTATTGATGTGTGGCTTTCAAAAAGATTGTCTAAGGTCAAGGTGAAGCATGAACTCCAAAACTGTAATCCAAACAAAGCAGCCGACAATGTCTCCAATTACTCGCCATTGATGATTATCTGTCCTTAACCTTTGAGTGCAACAAGACAAAAGCACCTAACTAATACCTCTTTCACACCCCCTACCAGGGTTGGGCTAGGGTTGTCTGATCAGGGTTCAACCCTCCTTTTGGAATTTCAAACCAAGCCAGTCTACATGGGTATATCCCTGGTCATGACAATTTAGAGATCACCTTTCGCAGTTTTGCCTGTAAAACTCTGCTATTGCCCTGCAAAAAGGCAGACTAGTGACCATCCGGGCCCCCACTGCCAGCAGACAGTTTGGAAATGAATTTAACCGCTCCACCTTGCTGTTGTTGAAGCTGCCTGTAATAATCCTAGTTTTATACAGTCTATGGGGACCCGGTGTAAAGGACAGTGAGACAGAATGTATGTTTTTTTTTTTTTTCAAAGTGTGCGGCAAACATAGGCGGCGACCTGTGACGACTGCCCCACTGTCATTTCCAACCAATCACATAATTTGTCCCGCCTCGGCTGTTAGCGACCCAGGTCGTGCACAATTCACATCAAAATCGACCCTAGTCCTACCCTCATCGAGTCTATATCCACGACGTTCCACTTCCAGGATTGCTCCGTTGCCGACGGAAATTCCACCAGATTTCACTTTTTTCAGCCGGATGTCCCGTCCCCTTCCTCTTCCTTAGTGTTGGCGTTCTAACCTCCGGTGGATTTGTGAGGACTATGGTTAACTGCTCCTCAGATCTCTGCAGGGTAAATCCAGACAGCTAGCTAGACTATCTGTCCAATCAGAGTTTTCTCTCGACTAAAACTACTTTTGAACGTCCACACGTTCCACCAAAACAAGTTCCTTCCTGAGACTATTTAGCAGAGGCACCGTGGCTCCGTCCTTAGCGCCACCCACGACTATTGTGATTGGTTTAAAGAAATGGCAAAAAACCAGATTATGTTTTTCTCCCATCCCGGTATGTTGTGTGGACTAGCCAGACCCTTTGCCACAGCGCTGCGGAGGAAGGTCTGGCAAATCTAGTCCTACCCTGATCAAACCCACCTGGCAACCTGGGTCGCGAAGCCGAGTAGATGGACGAGGGTTACCCCATTCAAACACCCCGTCGACCTGGGTATAACCCTGGTTGAGCCATTGGTGTGAAAGTGGTATGAGTGTCATTACAGGCTGTTTTGGTAATTTCCTCTGCTGTATTACACATATGTGTGATGTTTGCTCCCAGATGAAAGCACCAGAGAAGACCCTGGAGGAGAGACGCTCCAGTCTGGACGCCGAGATCGACTCCCTCACCAGCATCCTGCAAGACCTGGAGAGCAGCTCGCCCTACAAGCCCCGGATCCCACAAGTATGAGACCGACACAACTTCACACCTGCACATACAAATATACACTGGAACTAAGTATATTAACTCAAGAGCGAAATATTGAGTTTCAAACACTTAATTTCCTGCATTCTGGTGAATGTTTCTGCAACAATTTGTGCCTTTTCTGCATTAATTTACGGTGCAAATGTGTTTATTGATGCAAAGGAAGTTATTATATTCTCCTGTATTGTTCAGAACTTTCTGCATATTCAAAACATCACATGTGTTTCTCAACAACAAATCTATTAGAAAATGAGACCTTGTTAATGCTAGAAGCTCCAAAGTTTGAATCTACTTAAATCTATCTATATTTTCCTCGCTCCTGTTGTGTTCTTTGACACACAAACGCAGTGTCTAGTTGGGGCTACTTTTCATATTTCCCTGTGTGTGTCCCTCTTTGAACTTTTGAGTAAAATTCTCTAACATTTCACAAAAAAAGCAAAGATTACAGACTGGATTTTTCTGCAAAACAAGTAATTTTACATTTGATACCTTAGGTATATTTTCATGATGATACTTCTGTTATGTTTTTACTTACTTAAGTAGGATTTTGTAGGCCTTTAAGTATTTGTACATGGACGTACTAGTACTGGTACAGTAAAGTAAGGCACCTGAGTACTTCTTCTACCACTGCTGGGAACCATAAGTGAGGAAGAGATGATACACACAGCTTTTAAACAAGTTCTGCTGTATGAAGGATGCTATTGGGTAAAGCCAACCAACCAACTACAGCCTGGTTGAATTATTTTTAGACAATTAAAACCAAATGATATTTTTTAGCAGATAAGGTTTCCTGCAGGAAACAGAGCCATATGTTACATCTCTTAAAACTGTTTTGCAGTAATGACAAAATGAGTCTTGACCTAAATCACTAGTTGATATCAAACGATATTAAGAGCAACTTCGAAAAGTCAAAGCCTTGGGCAGTTCACTAAATAGTTTGACACACAATAAATGTAGGACAGGCAGATAAAAAAACCTAACCAATTGTGTTTGGAGTAGGAAGGCTCAGAGGGGTTTTTAACACCATGCAGATCATATCTCTAGTGAGATATTCGAGCAATAATGCAATACCTGAAAGGTTGTTCTCTGAGGGCTACGGACGCGGCTACACTGGGATCAGTAATAATTTAGTCCAAATATTTGTGAATATACTTAAAGGTAGTACATTTTTTATTCTGTGGGTAATGTACAGTGTAGTTACCATGCCTACATGTTTTTTTTTAATTTATTTATTAAAAGATGCATGTGTACGACAAAATACAGGGTTAAGATGATACATTATTGACAGGAATTTGTTTAGCTAGAGACCTCTGTGACCTCATACAGTGAAACACATACATATTTACATTCACCTATTGCCCTTATTGTATTATTGCATGTCAGATTGTGACTTTATTGTGCAGGAAACATGTTGTAACTACTTTCATAGCACATTTTTTAGCACATCTGTGAATATACTCTCCTTTTTAGACTAGTAGAATACACATGTAAGATGCTACGTTTGTTGTAAAATGACACTTGAAACATGGTATTTTTGGGGGAAGTGTGCAGTGTGACAAAGACAGACAAAAGACTGCTGGTTGCGAGTGCTTGGGTCCATTGGTTGAGTGACTCCTGGCTCCCTGGTTAGAGGGAGTGAAATGGGTGTACCACACACAAAGTGAAAATTATTGCACCACACAGGGGAAACAGCGGATGCAGAGGGGAAAGAAATGAACCACGTGGTTCTGAAATGATACACATGATAAAGGCAATTAAGTCAAATATGACTTGGTGATTTCTAGTATGCTTGGTGTTGTCCGTGTGTTCACAGGTGCTGGTGTTAAATGCGATACCGTTAAAAAACATAACATTATGTGCTCATAAAATATGGTGAAATGCCTTAAAGACCATGTTTGTAGTAGAATACAGACGTTGTATTATAGGGTTATTATAGTCTGCATAGAGCAGCTGCCCGCAGGGCCTCGTAGCTGGATACGTTTGAGGTCACGATACACATTATTAGTAGTTAATGAAACCGGTAACAAAATCCACCAACCTCTGAAGCTCACTTATTAACACGTCCAATCTCGTTTGTTTCATCCATTTAAAAACAGAAGTGTAAAAACAATATTGCACTGTTTTACGGGGGCTTATGTGCCAAGAAATAGTCCCCCATATTGGACCCCTCCCAATAAAACCACAGCTTGTTGTTTTTATACAGATTAAACAACTGACAAGTCCTATGCTAAGCTAAGATAGACGGCTCCTGGGTGTTGCTTCATATTTAGTGTACAGACATGAGAGAGGTAGCAATCTACTCATCTAGATTGTGGCAAGAATGTGAAGAAGTGTATTTCCCAGAATGTTGAACTATTCCTTTAACAGTAGAGAAAACAAAACAATTCTTATGTTTAGCTGTATAGTATACATTATATATCCTCTACATGCTGCTAGCTGTCAGTGTTACAAGGTTTGCATTCAGAACAAAGGGAATCTACAGCACAATGCGAAAGCATCTGTTTCCTTTCATTAATTCTCTATTTCATGTAAACACACATACACACACACACACACACACACACACACACACACACACACACAGAGCCTGTGTCTATGCAATGCATACACATTGCATAGAAGTATAAACACTTTTTTTAGGATGTGGAGCTACCAGCTGCTGAAACACGTGGCATATTTTTCTAAATAAAATATAGTATAAGTGCACACCTTTTGTTGGGTAAAAGAACATGCGCTACAGTATATATTGGAGCAGGAGTCTGAAAGCTTTTGTCAACACGACTTGAAAAATTGATGTCCACCTGTATAGCTCTGTGAGAGCCCAGCTTGCGACTGAGCAGCTGAACAGTCATACTAACTAATGTATGGCTGTTGTGGTGCTTTTACCTGTCAGGGTCAAAGTCGCTGCATGTTTATTTTTATCGCAACCTGCTGCAAGCTTTTTGAGTTACGGATGAGAAGCCACACCACCTGTGTCTCGGCAGAGAACACATACTGTACATGCTATGACATGTATTTAGGGCTGCAACAACGAATCGATAAAATTCGATTACTAAAAAAGATGGCAACGAATTTAATTATCGATTCGTTGTGTCGCGCAACTATTAGGCCACCTAGTCGCGGAGATAATAAAAAAAAAAATTGAGTTGAGCGCAGAGCGGAGCAGCGCGGAGCAAAAGAAAAGAAAAAAGAGCAGAGCGGGGGTAGAGGAAATACGGAGAGAGACCGGAGAGACCCGTAACGTTGTTCTGAAACACTCGGCGGAGGCAGAGAAATCAGTACGACCCAAGTCATCCGAGGTGTGGGAGCCTTTCACACTAAATCAATCAAAAACGTGTTAATTGCAAGATAAGCAAAAGCGACACGGCATGGCACGGGCGCACCACGGTGATGAGTCAGCACCTAAAACGTAAACATGTTGGAGTCCTTGATGAGGAGGAAGGGAGTTCAACAGCAGGGTAAAGTCACTACACTATCCTCCTTCTGTTCCGGTCTGAAGGGAGGAACGTACCGTCCCTCCAGGAGCTCTTCTGGTGCTGCTGTTTACTCGTTATCCAGCTGACTAGCATGACGAGCTAGCGTTAGCTCGGTAATAACAGTAATAAAGCAGGGGGGGGATAGTTTACAAGACTAAAGACACGGTTTTATTCACTCGCCTTTTTTGGCCCATTCATTTTTCAATCTGTTATGTATATATTATGTGCTTTGTCCCATATCAGTTATTGTTGACAAATATAATAGTGTGTGGTGTATAAACGAACTTAACTTGCACTTACTACAATGATGGTAATAATTTAATGAATAAGTGTGTCTGTCTGTCTGTCTGTCTGTCTGTCTTGTCTTGTCTGTATATGCTTTTTTTAAATCCGATTCATCGATTAATCGAAAAAATAACCGACAGATTAATCGATTATTAAAATAATTGTTAGTTGCAGCCCTACATGTATTAACCATACAATGTTATGTATCAGACATTTTGTTGACTTAACCCTGTTTTTGCAGTCTAACAGCCAAAACACACCGGGCGCGTAAGTGTCCCGTATAGCCGCTGTAAGGCAGCCCCTGTGCTATCATGATGCCCGTTTTACTGCCGCTGTGTCTTCTCTCTGAGAGCTGTTTGCACATGGAACAGAGTTGCTTTCAATGTGATTGTTTATTTTTCAGTATTACGTGCATATGCACACAAACACGCACACTTGCACGCTGTTAGTCTCTCCTCAGCTGATCCTGATTCTAACTGATTAACTCCGGTTGACCTTTTCCCCTACCCAGCTGCTCCTGTCAGTCCGTGCTCGGGCTCTTTCAATGCATTATTCTACAACACAACGCCAGTCTGTGTCACGGGCCAGGTTTCATACTCCAACATTGGCACAACATGCTGCACAGTAATCTTCTCCTTGTATAAGCAAAGAGTAACGAGCAATCTTGATTTGCAGCTTTTCTGCGCGCAAGCAATCACAGAGCCAGCGCTCTAAAATCAATAGGCCGCCCCGCGCTCTCCCTTTCAAGAGCCTGGGAGAGGAATCTTCCATCCTGACGTTACATTTTGGAGTCAGCTAAGGGGACCTTATGTGTGCTCGCCTCCCAGATGAAATTGCAATGGACGTTGCTGCTCATTCATAAAAATCTAAGTAGCATTCCTGCGAAACACTCAGCCGGCACTGATGCTTCACAGACATCAAAACAATTTTGTTTGCTTTAGTTGGTATTCTCTGTGGCATAACAGTGGGTAATGAAATGTGATCATTATATAATTCCCATTTGTTCTCTTTCCACTTCCGTCTTAGATGCCATTTGTTATTTGACACAGTTAACTAAGTTTGTGTTTGCTTTATCCTGCGACAGCAAAAAGGAAGCCAGTCCCGATTATAGTGATGATGCTCTTTATTCTGTGAGAGGTTTCTGTTATTTCTTGTCGTACCAGATTTAAATCAGTAATGTTTGAATATAATTGAGCAGAATGTCATGAATTTCTTTACACATTCTCATCAAATACTTCCCATAGGTTCTGCTTCAGTCTAGGCCAGGGGTCTGCAAACATTTTTTAGGCCGAGGACCCCCTAGCTGAAAGAGAGATGGAGTAGTGCTCCCTTACTGCTGTACATATATTGTATAAAACTAAGTTGCATGTTAAACCGGGTCGGATGGATGAAAATAAATGGATATTCATTTATTATTTATACATCATGTTTTAATGTTAAACATATACTGTATGTGGAAGACACAGTGACTCCTCAAACTTAACTGTATGGCTACCAGTGTTGGGGTAGTTACTCAAAAAAAGTAATAGATTACACATTACTAGTTACTTAAAAAAATAATGCCTTATTTTACTATATTACTCACTGCTGAAAGTAACTATTAGTTACATAACTTTTGGATAGCTTCATATCCTGAGATGCACCATAACTTACTTGCCAAATAACAATATCAAGTTAAACCTCATGTATGCCCAGATCAACACAAACCCTTATTATTATTATAATGACGACATACACAAGATTTCTCTTTTATGCTCTTTAATACCACAGAGCTGACAACAAAGTTGTGAACACCAGATTCAGCACAAAATTTGTCAAGAAGTACTGGCGGCCGTCTGCTCTTCGTTATCTGTGTTTTGCCCGGTATGTTTCGGAAAGACGGCGATTCCACTGTCGAAACAGGCCACATTTCCTCCATTATGTATGCTGCCACAAGCTTATTTATCTCTGCTTTGTTTACCTGCTGCATGGCTGCTGTTGGCAACATGCTCTTTTCATCAGGTTCTCAGGGTCTGGGGGACTTTAGCAAATAGCTTAGATTGGATGTTGTGTTGGTGGCGGTGGAGAGGTGTTTGTGACCGGGGGACAATTTAAATTTTTATCCTTTTGCACAACTAATTTGAAGTAATGGGCCTTAAAAGATGTCTTAAGTGGTTTGTTATTTGTTTCGTCTAATCGGACAGGTGTTATGGTGGCGCAAACATGCACGAAAATGGACTTTTGATTTGTTATTCTCTCCTCCCGTTATGCCAATTTATATTTGCTATAATATTCTGGATTCATATTATTGTATATTTTCCAAACATTTACATTTTTGAAAAAAAGACACTTTCAAAAAATCATTTTTTAACATAATTTGGCGGATACCCTGCACTAACTCTGAGGACCCCCTAGGGGTCACGGGCCCCCTGTTGAATATCTCTCGTTTAGACAATATATTTCAATCTAAAAAAATAACATTTATTTAAAAACTCTGAATCTGAACAAGTTGTAGCCTGTATTTAAAACATTCTCGGCACTTCACGTCACACAGTAGGCTATACATACCGAGCATGCAATACACACTCGCTGTTTGAGTTAGTGACATGAATACGGCAGAAAACCAAGTAATATAAGGAAGTGTATGAGTGATAGTAAACAAGTATCAAATGGACTATTGGAACTGAAATGTTGTGTTAAAAAGATGAGTCCCTTAGTGGAAACGAAATGGTTGAATCAGGTTTTTATTTATCTTTTTTAAGTTCAGTTGTCAAAACAATTGTTTGTGTTGGTGCTCTTGTCCTGTATATCTATCTTGTGAGGATTCACATTTTAGATCAGGAGAGTGAGAAAATGTTGTGAGTGAGTGAGGACATTATCTTCTAAGGGCTTCTAAGGGCTGTTTGAGGGTTTAGCTCACCTTACATGTAGTTTTTTGTAACGGAAGTGAACAGAATAGTTCTACTGTTTACCTCACAATGATTGCTGCCATGATAATCCATGCCCCAAACCCCTCCCCCCCCCCCCCACCAAAACGATATGGAATTATGTGTTAATCCATAAAACTCTACGGCAGCCAACTTTACTGATTACCACACTTTTAGCTATAAAGGAGCCGTTAATCGGTCTCCTGGTGAACTGTCTGGTTGGCGTAGATCCCTACATATTTTCGTCCATACATCACATGTTGTTTACGATCCCGTTCTAAGATGTTAATAACAGTTTCTGTCCTCAATTCTAAGTTCTGGCATGGTGATTGGAGGAAACACAAGAGAGCGTGTTCATGCTAAATCCTGCTGCACTGCAATCTGCGCCCAACCAGCCCTGCTAATATGCAGCGTAGGCCTGTCTAAGCACATCAGATCTGTTGTGGGGGAGCTAACAAGGAGGCCCAGATGAGTGTCAAAATAGTGCGCTCATCAAGCGCCAGAGCAGCAGCAGCAGCGCTACAAAAGCTTTGCCCACTGTGACCTCTGATTCACACCGAGCTCTGGGGAATTTCTAGTAATCAAACACATCGCCAACCCTTCTGCTGAGGTTCTACAACATCCAGTGTGTGCTTTATTTTGTACATTGTAAAAAGATTTGTTACACATTTAATATGCCTTTAGGTCATTATAAACAAAATAACAACATAAAAACTAAGTACCGCAATCAGAACTTAAAGTGGCTATTTCTAACTTTCAGTTTGTGTTGATTCTAGCGGCCCCTTTGGACTAAAGCGGTAGTGTTTTTACCACAGCTGCTGTCCTAAAGCTCTTTTCTTTACGGTGCTGTATTACCCATTGTAGATGACAGAGTTAGCGTTACGGGGAGGTCATATAGTTACGATGAATGTTTTGCTCAGACAGAAAATCATTCATTTACAATAAAAGAATAATTTGCAGATGCATCGTTGCATTTCAAGTGTTGCATACGGTAACTTAGCCTAGTTTGGATGTATCGTGAGCTAAACTGAGTAACGGTATCACTGTCACTGGGTCACGAGCCAAACCATTAAGAGATTGTTGTAGCAACCAACATAATAATAACTCATATGATTTAACTCCTATAATATAATAATTAATTAAGCGCATTTCATGAAACCCACAAACGCTTTACACAAGTAACTTTACACAGGTACAAGGGAGAAGAAAATAGTAGGCCAACACAATCACGGGCTAAAGTAAATAACACGTCCATGCTGAATGGAAGGGGGGCGTCATTTAATGTTGGCTCCTGACGTACAACCACATCACGTATTGTAAAGGTATTTTATCAATGAAATAGACATATTACATACCTGAAGGCCAATTCGAGGTCGGTTTTGAATCATTTACAATCCCGTAATTGTCTCTATCTGTTAAAGCCCGACAGAGTGTGACTCACGTTATCGCCCGTTGTCTTTCACTTTCCCTTTCCCTTTCCCTTTGAGCTTTTAGTTGTTCTTCGTTTAATTTCCTTTTTTTTCTGTGATGGTCCTGCCCCAGTATCAGCATAACTACAGCAGATAACTTCTAAAGTAAAATTAAAATACAATTAGGCCTATATAAAGAAATCTCAAAATCTTACCTGGCTCAACACAGGCTTTTTGGTGTTACAAAGAAATCTGTGACCCATCAGAATGTGTTACTGTAGCGCCGTCTATCTGCCGCAAATCATTCTGTGACTTTGCAGGGGAAATCAAAAACACTCTGGGTTGTTTGCATTTCTTTAAACCAATCACAATCACCTTGGGCGGGGCTAAGCTCCAGACGCAGCGACGGTGGCTCTGTACAATAGTCTCGGGAAGGAACTTGTTTAAAAGAAAATGGCACATACAATATTAAATTAACTGTTGACACAATACAGTAACGTGAGCTATTTAAATGAGCTGATACATGGTTAAACCTCATTGGTGTATCGCCGTGTGTACTTCATTGTTAGCAAATCCCTGCCAATCCTCGCCAGTCAGTCCCAAAATGTCCCAGTTTGAGAGTAAATTCATAAACATATTCTTTGTGAGTCTTTACACTCATTCCCTGAAAGAACCAAGCAGGTCTGCCTTGTTGCAGATCAAAATTTTCTGCAAAACTCGCCATTTTCAGCGTGTAGCTTGCTATCTCGAAGTTTGTTCCTGAAGAGAACGGAGTTAGACAGCGGCAACACACAGCGGCGCTGGATGTTGTATTTTATTACAATGGTCTCTTATGATCATGCAGTAGATTTGTTGAGGAGAAAAGTGTACACCAGTGCTGATGCTCATCACTAGTTATCCATTGTATAACCCATGAAGTAACCACGTAAGAATTTTGTTCCGCATTAAGCAGTGACATTTTTGTCCGAATTAAACTCTAATGCACTACATCCATTTGGGCTGCACCCTTTCTTGATCTGATTCAATCCGCTGTGATAAGATCTAAATTGAAATTAAAAAGCTCTTCCTGTCTGATTCATCTACACAATGCGTAACGATAATGTGCATCATTGTATATAAAATATTGAAAGCCTCAGCTCCATAGACCTACAACCAGGATAAACTTCCCTGCGTCAAGAGGGAATGTGTCTGCATGTGTGTTTTATGGGCGGTGCTTTTACTGAGGAGGGAGAGCTACTCAACTGTCACTAGGCTGCCTTCTGGCAATGCCACAACTTCTGGGACCAAAGAATGTGTGACTCACTTACAGTCATGGTTCCACCTCAATTAACAGTCAGTCAGTGAAGTGCACTGAAGCCATCTCTTTGTTTGTGTCCTTGTTGGAGACTGAAGTGTGCATTTGTTAATGCTGTCTAGAAAAATGACATGAACCGTGCTGTTGAGCTCCTTGGTGCCTCTAAAGAAAGAGGTTGTGAACTTCCATTATTAAACACTGGAGTCACAGAGCTCAACAGTGCCCGCCGACTTTTTGAACGGCTCTGGTTTCGGAAGGGATTCCCCTCATTCAATTGACGTTTCAGAACATGTTAACTACAGAATTTTAAGCCTGTAACCAAGCCAGCCAACCACGAGATGAATCATAGCCATAAAACATTTGATTTTGCACAAAAGTATTTTGGAAACAGCAAATTAGGCAAAGGTACAAGACTGTAACCATAAACGATCATAGACTTTAATGGTAGCAGCTAACTATACATTAGCCGTTCGTGGGTGCTGTAAACATTTCCATTATAACCGCAAGCTCCACCAATCAAAGACGTTGCTGTTAAGCTTAGGATTGTGGGTAGTGTAGTACTTCTACGTGACATCGCAAATAAAAATTTTTCTCAACAGGCTTGATAGACGGACTACAGAAGCATTAACCATTGTTTAGTCTCGCTTTGCCAGACCATCCTCTACAGCGCTGCGGAGGAGGGTCTTGCTAGTCCACACAGCATACCGGGATGGGAGAAAAATGTGCTCTGGTTTATTGCCATTTCTTTAAACCAATCACAATCGTCTTGGGTGGCGCTAAGGACGGAGCCACAGCGCTTCTACTAAATAGTCTCAGGAAGGAACTTGTTTTGGTGGAACGTGTACGTTCAAAAGTAGTTTTAGTCGTTTAACAGAAAACTCCAATTGGACAGATAGTCTAGCTAGCTGTCTGTCAGCAGACGAGCTGCAGAATTGCACACATTGGTCTGTTTTTTTTTTTTACTCAATGTCAAATATCTTGATGTCTGCGTAATAAGTTGTCATGTCCATACAAAACAAATGGGCATTATTGAAGTCTGCTGACAGTTTAGGTGAAGCCAATTGCTTGAAATGCTGCTGAGAAGGATCCTTCCACACGAGTGCCCTAAGGAGGCCTCAGTTCACACTGTGCCAGTCAAGCCATGCCGTGACACTCCCCATCTCTCAACAGACAGAGCATTGCGGATGGCACTCGCTGTCACAACATGGCAGAATGATAGGCCCTCACTGCTCGCTCCCTAGTCTCCCACTGATAATGGTGTCTACTGAACAGTCGCAGAGGATGCAGACTTCAGACCACCCTGGTGGTGTCTCAGCTCCCTGAGAGTATGATAGGGTTGGTGACCTTTCCTCTGTACCCCTTATGAGGCTCAAACTCTGGAGGCTTCTCAAGGGACGGCCTCCCCATTTCAATTCTTCATGCCTTCAGGAACACTCATCATCTCTTACACCTTACCTCCGTCTTATGTCCATATGAGGGGCTTAAAAGAGAACTTGCATATACACAGGGATTAACACTGAATGTACATATTTCATGTCAGGTATAATTAGGGGTGGGACAAAATAGCAATGCGGCAATGTATCGTCCTTCTTTGTGCGATACGAGAATCAATACGCTGGTGCCAAATATCTGTATTTTAATTAATAAAATGAGGCGCTCTAAAAAGATTTCACTGCTCCCGTTGCTTCTTACTGCCTTCTCGAGGTGGCGCTCAACACGTGAATGAGGGAAACTTGACTATAAATTAACTAGCCTAAGAGGTTTTAAGTTTTTAACAGTATGGCGAACAGCAATTTGAGGAAAATAACATTAGGAGATGCCCCAGCAACATTTAACTTAGAATGATAGCGTGATGCATCATTATAGGATTGTCTAGCAGTATATTGATTGTAGCAGAATTGCTGTATCGTGAGCCATGTACCATGTTCTGTATCCTATCGTGAGGTACCCTGTGATTCCCAGGTATAATCGTGCCATTTTGTGTTGAATGTGAGATGCAAGGAATAAGAGTCATTTCATTCCATCGCCAAGGGCAAAAACATACACCCTGGTGTGAATACAGTAAATAAACACAAAATGTTTTCGTAATCGTCACATACAAATGACTGTACAATGCAGTGAAATTCGATCGCTGCATTTAACCCATCCTAAGCATTAGGATATTTTAAACACATACAAATACAGCGCCCTGGGAGCAACTTGGGGTTCAGTGTCTTGCTCAAGAACACTTTGACATGTGGCCGGAGGAGGCCGGGATCGAGCCACCGGTCTTGTGGTTTAGGGCCAACCCTCTCTACACTCTGAGACAAATGCATCAAAGGCATAAGACTGTTATTTGGTATATTTTGCACAGATGACTGACAACACCTGGCGCAATATATCCAAAAATAAGTGATAAAATTAACAATGAATCAGATTAAAGGAAAAGTCTGACATTTTTGGAAATACACTTGATTTCTTGTTGGGATTTAGAAGAAAAGTCTCACATCATACAGTTTGGAGTGAGCTGCCCAGCATACTGTTGAGCAAGGTTATGTTTCATGGCTGATTTTTGGTTTGCATTCTTATCAATGTCAGTGTGATTTTGAATGAGGGTTTCTAATTTTTGAAAGCAGAAGCTTTTTGAAGGTTTCACTTCGGCTCTCTATAGTTAGCACTCTATTTTAAGTATTGTATACTGTAATACTGCATGATTATGGTCCTTTATTGTGGTTGACATTGCAGGTGTCAGAGGATCTTTTAAGGGAAGTATAATTTTATTTTACTTGTTCTAAGATATATACTATACGAATAAAAAGCAACCAGTTAGAGCTGCAAAGATGAATCGATTTAGTTTTCAACTATTAAATTAATCACCAACTGTTTTGATAATCGATTAATTGGTTTGAGTCATTCTTTTGTGAAAGAAAAGTAAAAACATTTTTGATTCCAGCTTGTTAAACGTGAATATGTTCTAGTCTCTTCTCTCCTCTGGGACAGGAAACTGAGATCTTTGAGTTGTGGACAAAACGAGACATTTGAGGACGTCATCTTGGGCTTTGGAAAATACTGATATTACTAATATACTGACATTTTTTACTATATTTTGACATTTTATAGACAATAAACAACAACTACTATAACAACGACAGAAAAATCAACTATGAAAATAATCATCAATCAAAAGTAAAAATTCTTTGGTTCCAGCCTTGTCATTTGAGGACATCATCTTGGGCTTTGGAAAACACTGATGAATTTTTTTTGTTACATTTTATAGACCAAACTCTTTAGTTTGTAGCCCTAAATCCCAATTTCTTTTTGACAGTGACAGCTGAGGAATGTTGGCTTCAACTGTTCCCAGCTTCTGCTGCTGTCAGAGGCATGACACTGGTATGCTAACCAGCGTCTTTTATTCCTTAGAAAAGGTCAAAGCCGAAGGCAGCTATTCTTTGTGATGGATATTTGAACTCTTCAGGGCTCTGACGCCACTGACGTGTGTGCAGTGCCGCTTATCTCCGTGAGCTGCCAGAACTGCATCAAGATGACACTCTAGCTCTGTAATGATAGGGGCTTGGTGGCGTTTAACTTTTTTTTTTCCTCTGTTTGTTTTATAAGCTGCTATTCTCTTTGATTGCTTTGTTGCTGCACGGAGCAGGGATGTTGCCACAGCGCCAGTGGCACCCATTGACCTTAAGGTCAATCTGGCAGCAGGTTCTGAGTTTTGACAGGGGCAGCCAACTGTGGAGAGAGGAGCATGCCTTTGGGCGCTCACTGTGTTCCGTCAATGTTTGTTAGTCAAATAAACTGCATAGTATCACCCCTTTTGTCTTTTATTAACAGGGTGAACCAATGACAAATTTAGTTTGAGCCAGGAAGCTGTGACAGTCAATATAACCTGCCTCTTTACATCATAAAGTCCCAGTAACGATGCTAAAAGGCTCTCCATCAACTGCTGTCTTCACACATTATCCATCTTCCCAATAACATGCAAGCTTACAGTACACACACACACACACACACGCACACAAACACACAGCCTGCGAGAGAACCGTTAACAGTTTCCCGTCTCTGCGATTGATGATATCGACATACTGTAAGCGATGGACATTTTCAACTGAGCAGTATTTCGCAGGACGGTGCAGGAAGGAAAAAACCTCATTACAGGAATGAGTCAGGGATGAGTGTGGCTTGTAGTACTGCAGGAGGTGAATGAAACAATTAGTTTCTGCTGCGCAAGAGCTACAAAACACACATTTCCCTCTTTTGTAAAGATAGCCTGCAGAAGTGCCACGATCGGAGACTCTCTGGGACTTTTTTTTTTTTTTTTCTTCTTCACACAGTTGCCCAGAAAAAGATTTTTTTAGTTGCATTAGTGAGTAATACGCCCTACTTTATATGGTGTTGTTACATCATACTAGAAATGTTGCTTCTTCTTTTTTTTTTAAGGAATTACATAACTGTTAATTTTGAAACATGGGTTTAATGTTCAACTACATTGTTTTCAGGTTGTTTTGGTGGTAAAACAAAAAGAGTGTACATGTACTGTACATATGACTGCTACCTGACTCATTCTGCGTAATCAAATCTCTCTGTGTATTTTAAGTGTGGCTGTAATTTCTGTATGGTACATCACAGACTGAAAAAATGGCTTAGCTATTGTGAAGAGACAACATGGAAAGAGTTCTCTGTTTTTGTGAAATTTTTGATACAAAGCGAGTTTCTTTCGATATTCCAAATGAGACAGTAGGACTGTTTCACATGTACTAATTCAGTCATGATGAACCATGATGATGATTATAATGATGATGGTTTTGTTTGAACCATCATTGATCTATTGGCTGATGAGTAACAGGAATGCCAAACTAGGACCAAAGAAAGTTGGAAGCACTGTTAACCAAAGAGCACTGACAAATAGATTTTTACTCTCTAAATTGTCCTGTTCAGTATGTATCTTGGTCACAATAAATTGAATTTTTTAACTACCCAATATCTGTATCAGAGTCAAAATGTCAGTATTTGTAGGGCTATACTATAGTTTGAAATATGTATCTACTGAAAAATTAGTTTTGTGCATCAACGCTTCCTTATCAGTCTATGCATGTAAAACTGTATAAACTACTTTATGCAAACATTAGAAGCCACAGAACAAATACCAGAGCTGTAATATTATCAAGAGAAGCTACTTGGAGAAAAAAGTAGCTGATTTTGTAGAAATGTTGACTTTTTTTATTTCAGCTTCAAAACCCACATGGGTTCTCTTCCACAGCAGAGCCAGTAATCCGGAGTTTAAACTGTTCCCACATCCTCAGATAACGTTTGATTTTCCTTTCTTTTACAGTCTGACTCTCATGTGTAAAGTTTAGGATGTACTTTGTGAATATTTTCATGATTTGCAGATTTAAATGTAATAGATCCAAAGAAACACTCAGATCATATCCAGCTTAGGCCATACAGAGGAATATATATATATATATATATATATATATATATATATATATATATATTTTTTTTTTTTTTATATATTTTTTTTTTTTTATTTATGTAGTTGTGCGAGCTGTTCCTGTAAATGCACCTGGCCAACGCACCATAAGGAATAATTATTAGGAGTAGTTGCTTCATTGTTATAAAGAATGCATATTAATTAAATAAAAGATAAAAGCACAAAAAGACAGAACGTGACTGCAGTTATATACCATGATATAATGAGTAGTGATAACACCAGTCACAGTGGCAGTATTTCAGGACAAATGTCATACAGAGCACCCAGTAAAAATGTATTCTAATTTATGTGACGCGGGTGAAAACAGTGTTGGAATATTCCCTTGTGAAAGGCGAGGGTTGTCATGCAACTATCACTTGAAGGAGCGAAAAATAAGAATCAGATATGCAGATATAAGATAGGCAGAGCGAAAAGTTCCCAATATGTATATAACACACTTTATCTGCAAACGGAAAAGATAGTTGAAAACAGCTAGAGGTCTCGCCATGTTCCACAGAAACATTGTTTAATCATATTTAATGTGCCTTATCTTGAACTATTTTAGGAAGGAAATTGGTACCCTCAATTGCATGACTGTATTAAGGCTGACTGATTGTTAAATGTGACTATTGTGCATAGATGAGATGACTCAAAGTGGAGGGAAGATTAGTGAATGCTTTAGTGTTGACTGGGAATTCTTCCATGGTCATAGTGCAAGTGCTGAAATAGACAGATGCAAATGGACAGTCGAGCCAACAGTTGAGAGCCTCCGCTTTGTATGAATAAGGAGCAGGATAAAGTTGAGAGAAAAATATCCAAGGTCTTAGATGAGTCTGAAAAGATGCAGAACTTCTCCCTCTTTAGGGGTTTTCCCCAAGCTTGCTTTAAAAAAAAAAAAAAAAAAAAAATCCCCCACCCTTGTGGTTTGAAATGCAAAGTTAACAGTTTTACTCAGCCCCCTAAGGCTTGTATAGTCTCTCCTAATCTTTTTTAATGTGTCAAAAGGCTTTCTTGAGAGTCTCTGTGAAATTTCACACTTAAGTTGTTTGCAAAGTCAGTCTGAATTACAGTGTAGAGTGAGGGTTAACTTTTCTGAAAGCGTTAGGGAAAACTTTTTCAAAACTGTGCGTGTTGTGTTTGAGTATGGAGAGTGTGTTAGAGACGACAACACAGTATGATGCTATATCTTAGGTCGGACCTCTACATTTCAAACTGTGCCTGACACGGGCAGGTTGGATCATACGAAAAGGCTTTAATGAATTATTAATTATGTAATCTGATTTTAGGTGTATATGTAAACAAGCCTCATTAAATCATTTCAAATTAGTACTGGGCAATAGAATTTCAGTGGAATTTTATTGTGATGATATGATCTTATTATCGTTTTACAAAATTGTGTTGTCCAAATCGGTCTCAAATTCCCCAAAACAACTAAAACTAACAAAAAGAGTTACTAACGTATGTTTTAATTTGTGAAGATTTTTGTCAGTGCAAACAGGTTATTGCATTGAATTTCAATTTGATGATTTTGTATCAATATATG
The DNA here is from genome assembly GCF_004354835.1 of Perca flavescens. NCBI lineage: Eukaryota > Metazoa > Chordata > Actinopteri > Perciformes > Percidae > Perca > Perca flavescens. The sequence goes on from NC_041339.1 coordinate 747,170, forward strand.
TTTTGTTCTTTGGAGGCCATTTTTGGCCAGATGTGGGTTCCAGCGCCTGGGGTCTGATATGGCTATGGTTACCAAACAGATGATTAAACCTTCTGTTATTACCGTTAGTGCTAAGCTCCGGACGCAGCAACGGTGCCTCTGGTGCACCGGAACTATCCCGCTAATGAAACGTCGTCGATATAGACTAGCTGGGGCCTACGGTAACTGTGGATATGTCCCCTGGGCTGTTGTCAGCCCTCATCCTGACTAAAGTCTCTTAGCGGCAGGGAGTGAGTCAGACGGACCAGGGTGTGCTAGCCGTGGTCAAAACAATCATACTAAAAATAACTTTATGAGCGTGTTGAATGTTATTGTAACATTATAACGTTACAGTACGGTTTAGACACCAAGCATTAGAATGAGCCACTTGTCTATGTAGCACATCATAGTAAGCTTGATTGATGTTAAAATATCATATCAATAAATTAGGTCTCCTCTGTTACTGTCTTGCAAAGTGGCATGTAAAATATGTATTACTGTTACTAAGTATAATTCAGGGACATTGTATGATTTGCAATTACTTTTCAATTTATCATTGGGTTTTTCTGGGTGTTTCCCGTGTTTTGACGGAAATTCAAGCAGCTACAGGGGTCAAAGGTTACATGCCACCATTGACAGGCGATTAAACAACATGCTCATGTCATTGATTAAAATTACAGATTAATCTGGGTTTGAACATTGTTGGAAACATTTCGGATAATGTAACTCCACAAAATATATAACATAGGTATAGTCGTTTTTAAACATTTAAATGCAGAAATATTACATATATCTTTAAAACAAAACAAAAATATCACGGAATAAGAGAAATTGAGCAATTATTTTTGTCATAATATATCCATCTATATTAGAAACATTTCTTATTAATAATACAATATTTATTCCCGCCATATCACCCATGCCTCTTGCTTAAATATTACCACACAAAGTGCATACACAGTCAAACTAAATAATTCATCAATAAAACAAGAAAAGAGCATCTCATCTCTCCTTATTGAGGCAATACACTGCACATTTAGCCAATTTGCTCAAAATAAATACTGCTGTTGAACAACTGGCCAACCCAGCGATGGCACAGGAAGCAACGACTTGACACTTTATAGTTAAATAAATGACAATTTGACATTATCATTACATTACATATTGTCTGTGTCCTACCTATCAACCTCTTCACTTAGTAGTCATGATATTATCTCAGACCGCTCATTAACATTGACCGGTCAAAGGCATACACCAACTGCAACGATAGCTTAGTTAATATGAAAATCATTCCCACTGCTCAGACATTTTTGTTCAGATTGTATGCATACGATTAGTTTCATCACCCTCCGAAAGGCGTGAATCCATTCTCTTAATGTAATTTGTGGAAAATGTACCATGACAGTGTAATTATTTTGAGGGGGCCAATTTGCATTTCCAGTGCTCTGCTAACTAAATGTTACTGTAGGTTCTAAGGCCTTAAAGATAAATTAATAATCTAGAGTATTTAAAAACCCATGAAACATTTAAATTGAGTAATTTCACTTCCTGAAGGGCATAGTGGAGATTTTTCCATACGTATGCAGACAGACACACTTTTTAAATAAACATCAGCACTAATCACTGAGACAGAAATCCGAGTGAGAGCAGAAAATATTTTCTGGAGCTTTTAATGGTTCCTTAGGGGCTGCCCTCTGACTTAGATTAGATGGGATTTAGACAAAGTTGATGCATGCACCTCTTTTACCAAAACTTGGAATTCTTTTTTTTTTTTATCCCAACAAATTATAAGGATCACACACTTGAATTTTACTGTACTTTTTCCCTGATCAAATTACAACACAAGTGTGTCTTATTTAATTTAAGCACGGAATGACAATGTAATGTAACCGTGCAGCAAAACATAGCTATATGGGGCATTGCTGCACAGCAAGCTTTGATCAACTTTTAAGGGGAAATCGATTGGAATTGTTGCTCTGCCCCAATTTAGAAGACATCTCATCAAACTGAGTTGCAAAGGGTCTAAAGACTACAAGTGTTCATTTTTGTTCCCCTAGTGCTGCAAATTTAGTAATTGACTCAGATTTTTGGCTTCAGGCAATAACCTAATAAGGCCATCCAAGGTTAATGATAGACCCTTTTTAGACTGGCTGAACGTCTGACACCGATATGTAGTGGTAGTGAAAAACAATTATTACTTACATGAGAGACACTCAGGGCAAAAGCCTATGACATCTGAGTGAAACGTTATTCGCTGCTATGTTTTGTTATAGTTCAGCCCGTGTATCAAATGATACCCTTGGATATTAGATCAAAATGCCACAGTTGTTCAGACGGTGAAAATCCCAGCAGTGGCTTGTGTTGCTCCTTTACAGCCATCTCTTCCCAGGAACACCAGTGCCACAAATCTCTGTGATTTAACGTCTTTCCCGTCCAAGCAGCTGGAGTCAGCACAAGTGTCATGTGCCGTTGCCAATCTGCTGTCATGGCGTCCTCTACCAAACTATTTATCCCTTCCCCTCCTGCTTTATTAGCCATAGATTATGCGTGGTCGTGGATGGTGTAGAGCCTCTGCTGTCGAGGTAGCCTTGTAATTGACTCTGGGGAGACAGGGTGGATAATCATTTGAGCGTACCCCAGGATCAGTGAAAAGCTGTTGAACACAACTGTTTTCACTTTGTCCTGTTACTGTTACTTTCCAGTTCCAGTGTTTTTTTTTTGCAATGCCAACAGCATGGCTCCAGTCAGTCAACAACTTTGGTCAAGACCTAAATATCTCAACAACCATTCAATGGAGTTCCATATTCATATTCCCAGAGGATGAATCGTATGCCTTTGGGGTTCCCCTTACTTTTACTTTAGGACCACCATGAGGTTGACATACATGCTTTTGAGTGAAATGTCTCAGCAACTTTTGGTTGTCATGAAATTTGCTACACACATTCAAGCCCTCCTCAGGATAAATTGTAATAACTTCGGGGATCATGAGAGCCTTTTATGTAGGGCCATCATTATGGCAACATTTTAAGTCTTCCCATGGTACAACAGGTATTTGGTGATACACCAAGTACCTGTATAACTAATGAAATTCCCCACAGATTCAGCTGTAACTTGTGTTTATTGCTGATTAGCAAATGTTAGCATGCTAACATGCCAAACTAAGATGGTAAACATGGTAAAATCATACTTGCCTACCATCAGCATGTTTGGATTGTTATCCATTGTTATTAGCATTTTAAATGTATAGTTTTTATATTAGTTGTCTTTATATGTCCATGTCGAGCCCTTATAGTGCAATATGCCTTGCATCGAGCAGTAGTGATATGTAGTCATTTTGTTACAAAAAAATTTTCTGCTGTTTTTTAGAACTCTGGATCCTTGACAGCCACCTCCCCCAACGCTCCAGTGACTGGTTACAAGCGTATGGTCATTCCAACCCAGCCACCTCTGACTGCCACCAAAAAGTCTACGCCCAAACCTCAGGCTCCTGGGGGAGTCTCGTCTATCCCCCCTTCTTCTGCCAGCCCGGTGGCCAAGCCTCAAACCCACACTGCGCCTCAGCCTGTCCCAGCCTCTTACGCTACAGCCTCGACCCCAAGTCAGCCCACCTTCAATGTCCAGGTGAGGTCGGCCCAGCCTGGCCCCCAGCATCAAGCGCCAGTTGGGCACCATTTCGGCCAGCAGCCCATTCGCAGCCCTGCACAGGTGCAGTACATGCCTGCCCAGCCCAAAGGTCCCGACTTTGCCTATGGACCACCACAGCCTGGCTTCTCCCAGATGGCTCAGGGTGCATATCAAGAACAGCACCATCCAGGAGTACCTCAAATAGGTGGCATAAGCACCAGGAGACCTGAGCCGGCCCCCGCCCAAGCATACCAACCTCCAGGCCCCAGAAAGACCTACATCACAGATGTACCCCCAAGCTTGGCTCCCTACACTGCTGGACCAGCTGTTCCACCAAAGGTAAGAACGTTGTTCATCACATTACCACATGCTTGATCAGTTGCTATCATTTTTAGTTATTCTAAACATAGGTGGAAGAAAACAACATATTTGTTATATGTAGAAGAATATCACCATAGTTGTGGTTGAGGCAACAATCAGTCCACCCATTTATCCATCAATGTACCCTTTTTATAATTTTCTGCAAATTTTCATACTCCGGAACGGTGGCTTTGGGCTAAGCAGACTAGCCAAGGCATCCGTTTCCCCAGCCACATCTCTCAGCTCCTACTGGAGAACCCTGAGGCATTCACAGGGCAGCAGGGATATTTAATCCCTCCAGCGTGTTGTAGGATTGCCCTGGAGCTTCCTCCCAATTAGATATCCCTGGAATACCTCCACAGGGAGCAGTCTGTAAGGCGTCCTGATTGGGTGCTTGAACCACCTCAACCTGCTCTTGTCAAAACGAAAGCATAGCAGTGCTTCTTCAAGCCTCTCTGGGATATTTGAGCTCTTCTATCTCAAAGACTGAGTCCACACCATGGGATGAAAAATTCAGCCCTTTTAGTCACTACTCAAATTCTTTGAAAATAGTTGAGGTTTCGAGCATGTAGAATCAAAAGGTAAATAAAGAGCTTTGGTTTACTCTAGAAAAACCATCTGCATGACTGGAATCACTTCATCAATCCACCTGTTAATGAAGTGTTGACCTATATCTCTTGAGCCCAGGAGGTCACAGTATGAGCAGGCCTGAAAAACACAGCCTGTTATTGTAGGGCTGTGCAATTGATCAAAATTTTTAATCACGACTATGATTTCAGCTCCTAATGATTTCAGCTCCTAATGATCACAAAAAAACGAATGATTGAGAAAAACGATTATTTTGCACATTACATTTTGCAATGGTATTGTCAAGCTGGTGTTTGGCCAAATCATTCTTTGTCAGTTCTTTTTCTTCGTGGCATCTTTTCATGTTATATACCATTTTATAAAGTAGAAATCTCTGAGTGCAAGTTTGGTGTTTTCTCATATGCACATTTGTGTGTGTGTGTGTGTGTGTGTGTGTGTGTGTGTGTGTGTGTGTGTGTGTGTGTGTGTGTGTGTGTGTGTGTGTGTGTGTGTGTACAGTATACATACAGTACATTTGCATTATGCAACATCAGATGGCAATGCAATGGGGAGCTGCTTGCCATCTTCCATTTAAACAGAGTAAACTGTTGTTTTAACCTTTATGAATTGTTAAAGATCTTCTCTGTTGGGGGTTTACACCATCTGATTTCTTTTGCCTTATAAACAGCAGCTCGTATTCATGTACTTTATATATCTACCCACTGTAAATCTAATCTTATTCCTTTAGGTTCATTTCTTTTTCATTTAATTGTGTAAAGAAAATTGTGTACAAAGTTAAAAATATAAAGGTAAAAACACAAGTCTTTACGTTTTTATGCTAGTTATAAGTATGTGTACGCGGTTATGATTGTGTCTGGTTACAGGTTACATAAAAAAAAAAAATCCCTGTTCATGACTAGCATGTCCGCTGTGTATTTTAAGTCCTGGAAGCTCTGAGTTTAGGGTAAATTATAGCGACTCTTGTCATGCAGATTTGGGGAAGTTTATACTTCAGCAATACCTTACACCACCTAACATACCCGAGATAATGTTAAGTTGCTAAACTCATCTGTTAGTCCTCATCCTAAAAGCCTTTTTTCTTGTAACGTTAAAAGTGAAAACACAGCTGATAAAGTCTGCTTGTGACAGCTGACCAAGTCGCTGGCTTGAAATGAGAAGTATGCTTTTGTCTACCTCTGTCTGGTATCAAGGACCTGATAAATGTTTACCATTTTGACTTCTTTTTTTTAATATATAATTTTAGAGTCCATTCTTAAACCGTGTCGTAGTAGGTGTAGCATTTAATGCACATGGTACTCAAAAAACATATTCATAATAAGTTTAAAAAGCATTACATTTGTTGTAAAAGCTTTCAAAAGCATTGCAAGACGTTGGACCTTTTTATAAACTGTACATTACTGAGAAGAATTACAAAATACTGTCATTCCTTAGAACAGAGTAATCTATGCCACAGAGACAGCTATTCTAATCTCAATACATCCAGCCGTCGACAATCTCTGGAAAGTGCAAGGCCCTTGAGTTTTCTTTAATTCAAGGATTTTATGCTAGTTCAAAATACAAACTGGGCCTCCCAGCCTCTGGGAATAGCTCATCAAGGACTGTACTTTACTAAATACAAATTAGCTTCAACATTGCAGAGAGTGTCTTAAAAATAAGTCTAATTATATTTGTTCAGAACAAAAGTCTACATTTTGCTTGAAAAGCTTGCTTTGGTCCCAGTATGATGCATTATTAAAAAACAAAAGGTGGCGTTTAATAGATTTGTGAGCATCTCTTTGATTTCAGATAAAAGCAAATCACTAATTTTACAGATATAGCGTGGAAGCTATATATATATATTTGTCTTTCTTTCCCAAGGATATACTGTAGCAGGATAATGGGCTCCGCGCCTCCCTCCCCCGTGCTTTATTTGCTTGCTTTAAAAACACATCGTTATAATGCTCCATATGCACACATTCAGCCAGATGATGAGCTGTAAATTACTCTGTAGTGTCACATCATGTTTGACCCTACCCTCTCCCAGAAACTTGCATACTGTATCCAAACCTTAGTTCTAATCTGACTTTTTGTTCATTTGTGTGCAGTATGGCAGCTCTTTAATGCCCAAATAAACCAGACACTATAAAAGCAAGATTGGACTGAAAGCAAAATCTGTCAACTTTGCCTTTGTGATCATCACTCTGCTTGACCCAATGTCATGACATGTTCATAACCTCTTACAAATGGTGGTAAATCTACTTAAAAGAAGTGGGTTGTTCCTCTTTTAATCTGTAAATCTGTAAATAAACCAAAACATAGTCAATGAAATGAACTATTTACATATTTTTCCATCTCCAGTTACTTAGAGTTAATGTTGATTTTATGTAATACCCAAGACTTTCTCAGTAGGGGGTCTGCGACTGTGATTGAGGACTTTTATTCAAGAGATCATTCCACATAATTGAGGGTATTCATAGAAGGTCAGTGCCATTAGAAGTCCAAGATGAAGTCCTCAGATGAAATTCTATGATCTAGAGTTCTGATTAGCTTTCCTGGTCTGCCCCCCACCTCACCATGTCACCCCCTGCCACCCAGCACCCAATGTGTCCTCACTCGCACGTAAAGTGAAGGTGTAATAACAACTTCTCATATCAACAGGCTCCTAGGATGCTTAATGACCCAAATCCACCAGTGTTTGATCTCTATTGTAGTCCAAAAAATTAACAGATTTCATGGCTGCCGGTTAACATACCAATTTCCACGAGTCTCTCCATCTACCCCGAAATTGGAGGAAAGCTAAGCTGGATGATGCCTTGTGTTATTGCTGAGCTTGAGTGACGTTTGACAGGGGAGGATTATTTTTGAACTGCTCAATCCCTGCAGTCAGTTAAAGCCCCCTCGAAGGTCAATGATGGTTTCAACTGTCAAACATGTTTAAATATCTGACATTTCTCTGCCTTCCAGTCTTGGCCACTTTGCCTTTTGACCTGCACAGGAACATTTGCATATGGTGCCATCAGAATGTGTTCAAACGACCATTTTAATTCATGTGACAATGGCATGAACTCTTTTTTTTAATCTCTCAAAATTTTTTGAAAAGTAAAACAAAAATCCCACCTCCAAAAGAATGCAGTTAGCAACACCTGTGAACATCCAAATGCAATTCAATGTGTGTAAACATTACTAGAGAAATTATCTTAGACAGTGCACTAACTCATTAATTCTGTATTTAAATGGTAATTCACGATTTTTTTGCAATGTATTTTTAACAACACGGTGGAATGCATCATAAACACCAGTTCTTTCTTGTTTAGGCTAATTTAATATGTATCATAATGTAAAACTGCAACATTAATTTGTGTGCAGATCAACCAAAATCAACAACAGCATATTGTCTGTGGCTAAATAAATACAATTATTGGCCATGTTCTGACCAAGTTATTTATATAGCACTTTCCAAAAACAAAATGACTAAGGGTGTTAAAGTTAAACAAGGAATAAAAAGTAAATACAATCCAAAAATAAGAATATAAATGAGTTGATAATGATAAAACAATGAAAATAGTTTTTAAAGAAAATATTTATTTGAATACAACAAGCACCACTTTAGTCACCGGAGCACCAAAAAACAGCTGTGAGTCAAAGATGACGCCCAGATTACTGCCTTTTAGTTTGATATTATTAGAAAAGGCACCCAGCCTAGACAAGACCAGAAGAGGAAATTATTAGGATCCCTCATTTGGAGTCATTCAAGTGCAGGACATTTTTAGACATCTAGTTCTTAATATCAGCAAGGCAAGACATAATATAGGACTAGGCTGTAATGGGTCATACAGTTGTGAATTATCTGCATATTAATGGAAGTCAATATGACTGTATGTCTGTGGAAGACGTGCCCCAGAGGTTATTTAAATCCAGAATAAAAGGGGACCCAGGACAGACCTTTGGGGGACTCCACAAAAACAAAAGATTTGGCATTGACAGTAACCTATGGTTTTGTTTTTGTGGAAACTTAACCACTCATAATACTCTCAGATGATCCTTATTCTGCAGTGTCTGAATATTACAGTAAAATGAGCTGTCCTTTCATTTGCATCACAAGTACTTATATTTATGCCTGGGAAGACAATCAGGTGTGAACACTTGCTGTGTTTACATCATTCGTGGTGCCTTCTCCTCAGGTGATTGACCCCAGTTGCCCTACCCTCATGAACTATGAACAGCTCTTTAAATAAGCAAGCTGACTGAGTGCAGGGTTACCAGCTCTGCCCTAGATTACCAGGGAGGATTCTTTGCTTGGTGCAGGGTTACCACGTGTAACTACAAAGTGAGAGCCCAGGGCTTAGACAAGATGAAGACATGTTATCTGCAGCCCTGTGATCTTTTCTCTGTGTGTAGATGCTCCTTGGAACAAATTGCTCTTTGTTCTACACAAAGCAAACAAAATGTGTATTCTAAACTATGTATTGATAGACAAATTGATAGACATATTGTCTCATGTTTTTAAGTAGCCTTTTTGATGCCAATACATTTTCATTTCTTTCACAGCACCATCGAACCATTACAGTGAAATCCACATATTTTTGTGTCTTATCAACAGAATTTCCCTCTGGCTACACGGAAAAAGAAATAAATACTTCTTTAGAATTCTTTACAGCTGCTTTCTATTTTTGTACTAAACCATAAAGTGTTAACACATCAGAAAAAGCAGCCTTAAATTGTCACTGTGCACCTCAACATGTGTTTATTTGCTATTCAAATGCCACCCTATGTAAAAGACAAAATCATGATTTCTATTTCGACAGTATGTAGCAATTTCTGCCAAATTAAGGTTAAGTGGAGCTTTCAGAAAAATGCCACCACTAAAATAAGTGTGTGAGTGTGCGCAATTGCGCAGTTTGGGTAGAAGGTACAAGTAATGAACCTGAAAATATAATTAGAACATATTCCATGCAGTTTCTCACACTGTGATGTTTTCTTAAAGGCACAATTAAAAACAAAATGAGTCATGTTTTTGAAAAAGCACACCCACTGCCCTCTCAACAATTTATTTGTTTCTTTTCATACTGTTCAAGAAATCAAGATTACAAAGAAGCACAAATAAAAGGCGCTTTGCACTATGTTCATCATAATTAAATCTCATACTTTAGTAAGGCTATATATACTGTATATATTTTATTTGTTTGACATGAAGTTGAATGCGTTAAGTGATTTGAAGATACACGTTTCAGTTTCCGTTCCGTTTTACTCACCAAAACACTTGTGTATGTCCTTGAGGCCTGACTAATGTGTAAGTAATTGATGTGTTTCTTAGCGCATTTAGACCAGAGAACAGCACCAGTGTGCTCATGTGCGTGCACAAGAACAAGCAAAACGGGGACTCATTCAAACAGTGCTCCATAGAGCAACTAGTGTTAATAAACTCAACAGGGTACCTTCAGTTTGGGAGAACTCTGTTGCTAGGGGACTGACAGTAAAACAGACATTGTCCTGTTTTGTTTTCAACAATGGTTAATGATGCTGTTATTTCTGCATGGCAAATACTTAAAGGTGCAATATGTAATACTGACAGCTAGTGTTTAAAATAGTTACTGCAGTACAAATTCCAAACTGGAGAGAGTTGTAAAGAATCTATCTCCGTTGATCACGTTCGTTTGTTTGCTGCTTTCATGACTGTACTACTGTTCCAACTGCAGCGCGCTGGGTTTACGTTTTTACAGGTGTATCTGGCAACCCGGCCTGGCTGTCAAACTCGGCCGTTG